>NC_141784.1:1926254-2291784 GCF_054643075.1 Acanthaster planci | reverse complement strand
AACATCATTGTTTGTACAACCTGTATATGACTACACAAGAAAGTTAAAAAATTATCAGTTGCCACATTATTTGTCATGACGTGATATGTTTCTATGGAAATCATCGTGATTTCCATGGACGTAAATCAGGGCCTGGGTTTGTTTTTTTAAACAGCAATTTGTTCTCACTGTAGGTGAGACTTGCCATTGAAGGACAACAGCGCGGCCAGCATTTGTTGGGGGTGGGGGCTTGAACCGGAATCTACTCCAAATAGCCTATAGTGCTCACCCCTTCCCTCAGCGATCAGGGTTAGTAGCTGGGGATGTAGGTGTGTTTTTCAGAAAAAATCGCTACACATCAAACAAACATAACGAAACTTCCTGGGATTCAAGGCCCCCGATCCCCGTTTCGATGCGCCACTGTTACGGTATTGGCTATCCCTGGAATATATCTGTAAGATTTCTAACAAATTGAAATGAAAAGAAATACATTTATTATAGTGTAAGTGACCTCCAAATTCCAAGAAGAATTTACTTGAATACGTCTTTCACTTAATCACATTAAACTGCAGAACAAATCTACAGTCACGCTTGTCAATGAATACTACTTTTTTTTTACTAGCACGGAACAATCACGTGATGGGGTGTTAAAAAGCATGTCACACTTCATATCAGAGATAACATAAGCCAGGATTCTATCTTTTCACGCACCCACGCGTGTAGCGCTCCCCCGTAATGTACATGCAGGATAATGTAGGGTCCAACCTCGTTCACATGGGAACGATCTTACCGCACTATAGTCTAGATACCAGACCTGATGATTCCGATTCTTGTTGAAGCAAGTGTCTGGTATCACCCATTGTCCACGTGACCAAAATCGGAGGAATTCCTCCAGTTTCCTAAAGTAGGGGAAATATTCCAAACTCGTCCCGTCCACATACGGCTAGCATCGTTGATGTACGGGTAGTTCCGGCCGTGTGTGTAGAAGGCCTAAAACGGGCAAAAAGGGACGCAGTTTACCTGGACAGACGGGTTGCACTACGCATAAGGATGTTTTCTTTTGTTTGCTACTATCACCTCCTTTTTCTTTTTACAGTTCTTGCATGTTTTCAAAATGACCGCCAACATTAATAGCCTGCATGTACATTCAGACATTGGATCCACCCAGGACTTTCTTTTGACTCTTGACATGTTGCATCTTGATCTATTTATGTCCGTGGGTTATACATGACCTATAAGATTTTATCTAGAGTCGTCATTGTAAGACTTGAATATCCCATTGATTTTGAGATTTGTCAATGTGTTTGCACACAACGCAGATTTAAGTCGCCTTTTCATATGTACATTTTTGGGTGCGTTGCGTACACGTCGCGTTCATGCGTTTCACTTCTGCGGACACAAAAATCGACTCCATTAATATAACGTATGAGTACGTTGCGTTTGGCCGTTAAACTCGCCTCGGTAGCGATTTTGACAGATACGCAACTCTTAGTGCAAGTGTTCACGCTCATACAGAAAGGCGCCTTTAGACGTATACTCTCAACACAACGTTGTTAAAACCCTTTTGTACCCACATGCATTTTAAAACCTTTAACCCAACGGCAGGTTTATTGAAATGTGTTTAAGAATGTGTTAAATGCTGAACGCTTTTCATGGTACATGCTCAGCCTTTTGAAATCTACTTAGCATTTAAACGCATTCCTAAACACATAATAATAAACGCGTCGCTGTTAAGAAAGTGGGTACAAAAAGTGTTATGCATTTAAACTCTTGGTGCCTTTTTAAAGTGTACGTGACGTGCAGGAGAGTGCGTGGGCATGAGCTTGAATCATTGAAATATGCGTGCGATTCACTGTACGTTTATGTGTATTCATCCTGAATAGCCAATCAGAGTCATTTCGTATTCTACACGACCAGTGAAGGAAGGAACTAGTGAAGGAATGCACACGCAGTCCACATAGAGTCGAAATCTTGCAGGGCCCGCTAACCTTTCCACCGATGTTAAAAAAATTCTTTGTTGACTTTGATGTTCCTTAGAAAAATATGCGAAAAAAATCATCGATACAGTAGGATATGACTGTTGGAACTCTGCCTTTGTCCAAATGAACTATAAGCAAGATAAAATTTCTACTTCATGTGAAATGTGTGAAACGGTATTCGAATCACAGACAATGGAAAAGTAATCTTCACTGTTCTTTGCTAGACATTCTTATGCATGGATCACAGCATACAATTTGTGTTGGTAAAATCGCCCTCTGTTTACTTTATTTCTTTCCTTTGCAGTTTCCTTTTTACTTGTCTATGTATTTCTATTTCCCCCCTCAAGGTCACTACTACGTTTCCGCGCAGGATTGCTTTCGCTTTCATCTCAGGCCAGGGACCCTGTTTCTATGACGCAGTGGCGAAGCTCGAATGAGTATTTTTCCTTTACTAGCAGAATTCCCTCTTGATGTGCATGCCCTCCGTAGAATTTTCATCCCAGTCAGATGGCTGTTTTTCTTAGACAGGCATGAGCAAATCAAACGCTTTCTATGAACCGACCCAGAATTCACAGGAATCGAAACAGCGCGCCCAGACACCCAAAGTAATTAACGTTATAGACTAAGGAAAGAGAGCGGAACAGAACGAGTCATCAACGTAAAGAGAGTGAGGTTGATGTACGTGGTGCTTTCCTCACTTTCCGTCTTGTGTGACCTTGGTTTCAAATCTTGCCCAGTCCCTCTTCCGCAGGTTCCAGGATTTTCCGCCCACATTGAAAGCATTAACCCTCATCATCTTCTCCGGGTTTCCCCTGGCTTTTGACCTGCAGTGCTTGTGCGTTTTTGAGGAATTGTCGTTGTGTTGGTTTTATTGTCATAACGATAAGTAAATGTGATGCTTTGAGCTGGAGATGAATCTCTATCGGAGGAGGTTCAAAGTTGACTAAGTGTATTTACCATAACATTACCCCGGCAACAGCACGGGTTCAGTGATTTTTTCTCATTTTTTAATGTATATTTTGTGTATATTTTCATTTGTTTGCTTTTGCTTTTCTCTTTCTGTTTAATTTTTGGCTTAAGTTTCCTTTTCATAACTGCGTCTTTTCAGCAATACTTATATCTGTGGATCAACCGTACGTGTATGAGTGGAATTTTTAAATGACCCTTTGTGTTTCACTCAGAGGACGAAGGAAATTTAGCCATATCGGCAAATTATTTGCAGGTTACAGTGAACCAGAATTATTGAGGTATTTAGAAAGTTATGTAATAACTGGCTGTTAGAAATTCTCGAACTCAGCGGCCATTGGGACGCAACGTGATTGTGTATATTGTAGTTTTTCATATAATGAAAGTGTTTGAACCTAATTTGAGTTACGATTGCATAATGTTCAGTATCGTCAACTTTAACGGATCAAAAATTTCAGCACTTGTACATAAATTTTCCTCTCATTTTAAAAAGTGAGCTGTTTGATTTCTTTGCTGATCAAAAGCGAAACAGGCAAAATGTACTTATTGAAGAAGTCTTCTCGCTATAATTGAAAACGAGTAATCGCTAGCATTTTATTAAGGGGCAAACCATCTGTTGGAAGGAAATTTCGTACATTCTGAGAAAATAAAACTAGTTAATTAATCGTATATAATAATCAGAAAAAAACAAGCCTTTGTTTGTGGCTGTCGCCTTTAAGTGGGGCTATTTCGAACTTTACAAATGTACAGTCGAATTGTTGCAGCAACAAAAGGGGCTGGGTTAAGATGGTGGGGCGGACCCTGTCCCAGCTAAGTTCAGGGCTTTTCTTAATCCCATAATGTTTTCAATTATCAGAACAAACATTCTTTTTTTATTTCTTTTTGAAATGTGGGAGGTTAATCCATTACTGAAAACGACGCATGTAACTTTTTCCTGCATTGAAATGATTGGATTGTCGTGTTTATGCCACTTGATTTCCAAACCTAGACAAAGAAATTAATACGGAAATGAATACAACGAGGTCATTTGCCTCGTTGTCCGATGTCCCTTTTGATATGGCATCGTGTACCGAATGAAATACATGTATATGCACAATGTATTATGTAAAGAATGGAAAGTGATATGTAAATTTGTCATTAAGAAAGTAGCTGACGTAGATCATGCATAAAGACAAAATCAACACCCGTAATTAAAACAAAAAATCTGGAAACATGACGTAATTGTGTCCTGAGCAGACTTTGTGCACTGTGGAGAATTGTAGGAGAGCTCTCTATTTTATTTCATTATCCTAACAATCTTTGCGTAACATGAAAAAAAGGCCAGCAGTGATATAGGCAGACTGTGTACATATTAATGCTATTTGTATTAAATAAGCTGTTTTACTGTTGCTTTACTCGCCACACGTTTTAATGGTGTCAGAAAGGGAGAAAAAAGGCGTGTTTCATAAACCTTGTACAATAACCCCCCCCCCCGGCTTCACTTTTCGGCAAAGGGGACTGTAATCAGCACATCCGATGAACATTTGGGTTTGTGATAGTTCTACACCATATACGTTTTGCCTGCTTTAGCACTTTTACGGATTGGAATAGAAATGTCGAAGATGACAGGAATATATACAATCCCAGCCAAATCTCCTTGGGCCCCCAACCCCCGGCCCCTCTCTCAATGTTAGGTGTCGATGCACGGCCTGTGCTCCAGCTCGAGATGACAACATTGACCGGGGATTGGGGGACCTGGGAAGGGTATGTCTATTGACACGTGACACGTGTCCCAACAACTATGGCCAGGACTGTAGAACATCATCTGATCTAATGAGTGGACTGCTGAACGCGTCCCTGAGCATACACCGCTTGGGGAACTGGTGTTATCATAGTTAGAAGAATCTCACTTTACAGACTGTGATCTTATCTTGAACACGTGTCATGCAGAATTCATTGTACTTGTCACCGTCTTATTGCAGGATTGCATATCACTGTAATGAAATAACAAAAAGGCATCGCAAAAATCTGCCACCTCGGCGATAAAGGTGATGATTGGTTATGATGTGACATG
Source organism: Acanthaster planci (assembly GCF_054643075.1). Taxonomy (NCBI): domain Eukaryota; kingdom Metazoa; phylum Echinodermata; class Asteroidea; order Valvatida; family Acanthasteridae; genus Acanthaster; species Acanthaster planci. The sequence goes on along the minus strand of NC_141784.1, from coordinate 2,286,807 downwards.
TTTTATTGGTTCAAACTGAAGTGCCTTGGCCTTGAGGGTCAAGCGTTGGCCTTGGTTTTAAGGTTTGCGGTTTCTCGAAACCTTTGCTCCAACACTGGTTTGTACTCAGACTGATACATGTGAAATGGCATAAATGTTAACATGATCATGTGATGTATTAATAAAATTTGAACATTCATTGACAACCGTTCTTGTGTCTATATCTAAGTTAAATCTTGACAATCTGAATTTGCAATTAAATTATTGAAAGGATAGCTGCAATCGATTTGTTTTTATAATGTAATCCTTCAAATGCACCTTTTGTCTCAGTTAACTTTACTTACAACCTTGGTTTCATTATTTCAAAGGGTATTTTACTGCCTTTTTAGTATTTTATGCTAACGAGTATTTCCCTGTACATGAACACTATACTGTAATGCTATCCCAGGAAGAAAGCCTCAATATAACATTAGTCTGTACACAAAAAAGTCCTGTATGTTTGCAGCTTTCGTTGGACTAAATGTTCTCTTCTTTGCTGATTCCTTGTTGCTTATGCGCACAGCAATACGCAAACATCATTCCCTTTCTGAGAAATGTTTTCAGTATGTAAATTCTGGGTTCACAAACAGAAATACCTGTGAGATTATCCCTCTGGATGACAATACAGCAACAGCGCCCTCCTTTGTCCAGATAAGCATTAATAATATTAATGTGTTTTAAAGGTCCCCTTGTAATGCATTCAATCAAGTAGGAATTAAAAGAGTTTCCATATGTGTCAAAGAAAAGTCATTGTAGTTACATTTTAAAACATTTAGATCATTGTCAGCTAGTGTCTGAAATAAATCCTTGTGAAATTTGTGTTGGATAACTCTTTAAAAGAGATATCAGGGATTGCGTTTGGAGAGAACAAGACCATAGAGACGTATGATTTTCGAAACTTGTTTTTAACAACTTCCAAAATACCAAGAGCGCATGTAAATTGCTTGTAATTATTAATACGGTAGCACACATTAAGATTCATAGAAAGATTAAAGCCCAAGATCTTTATGATATGTATTTCAAAGGGAGAGTTGAAGTCCCTTATGAACTGATTCCTGATTCAACTTTCGGCCGTCATTTTGCGTTGGTTAAAAAAACAAGAGGACGCCCCCCCCCAAAAAAAGGCGTGTCATTTGCATAATACTATGGAACAGTTCAGACATGTACACAGGTGTCCAGACGCGTTCCAGAGACTTGCCCCATATTGATGACGAGCGTTCATTTTTATATATACTAAGGAGAAGCTGTCAGGGAGAACATTAATGTTGACGATAATTATTTGTGTGTATGCGTATTTTGGCTACGTGATGCAGTATTTAATCACTCAATCTTAACAAAGCGTCATTTTGTGCTGCATTATTATCTCTCAAATATGACATGGCATAAAGCAATCTCTTGGAAATGGCCGAGTGATTAAGCTGATTCGAATCCCGGTGATGGTTTTTATTTTCCCAGTGTACGCTGTCAGTCAGTAATTAGAAAAGACTCTTATTTACCTTAGCCGGCGGGATAAGCTCTACTGCTGGGACTGTCCGTGAAGTCCAGGTGAGCGCCTTAGTACAGGTTCGAGACGTATGGCCGACTCGGCGGCCAGGGCTTAGGAGCTTGTCTCGTTTCCTCCCTTGCATGGTCACTTGACCCTTTTTATGTTAAATGGATGGACAGGGAGGAAGTGTGCTGGGCAGGGAACCCCGAGGCCCGAGAAGAGTCCTATAATAGCCGGTAACTGCGATTCCTTGCAAATTTCAGGAGTCCGTGCGCCTGAATGCTTTGGATTTTTCCCTCACCACATCTTTTTTTATTTCGCTGGGCACAGAACCCACAAGGCATTTTTCTCAGTTTGAATACAATGAGTTAAAGGATTGATGATGATTTATTTTCATTTATAATCTGAAATTCCTAAATTTTCGACAACATTAAGATCAATCCCAGCCGTGTTTAAAAGGGTCAATTTCTGCTTGGTGATTTTAATATATATAAAAAGCAGAGGCGTATCTAGTGAGTGTTTCATAACAGATGGTTCAACTGTAACACATCCAGAGGTGGCACAGTAGGGCGGCACTCGCCTCCTTACTTTATTGATGGAAGTACATTTTCATTTGTCATATTTCCAAATTTCATTTGCTTTCAACTGTAGAGTAATTTGATACTTTCAAAAACAATTTCTCACAAAAATATTAATCTTCTTGGGTCGCCTGCGTTACAATCGCTGCTTTGTTTGTGAATGGTTAGTGGTCTGCCCAAAAAATACAAGTACGAAAATGCTGCGACAAACTCAAAACAAACGAACAAATGGCACAGTAAAAAGTAATTCATTCCTTAGTCAAGTATGTCCCCAATTCGAACTCAAATAGAATACTGCTAAAATGTACCTGTACCTATTTCTCAAAAAGTTTCTAAAAAAATCAAATACATGTGTAGTACTGACCATTCTATATTTCCCAAGTTGCTGTGCATGAAAACGGCATGATGCAACCAAACCAAAGTAACTGTTTTTTTCTTGAATCTGGTTTATCACTCAGTCCTCCACCATTTCAACAAAGTCTCTATATCAGATTTTACCTAACTCCCCACTTCGTTGCCAGAGGCAGCAGAGATTTCCCCTCGAATTAATTATGTAGGGCAACCTCATTGATGCAGCCCATGGCAGAGGGCGTACTCTACCAGATTTTGTTGGTTGATATGTTGGCCCCGGCTTGTTTTCACTTTGCTACTTCGGGATGATTCAACATGGGCTGTTCAGGGTGTAACAAAATTGGCAGCTGGTCTCGGCTTGTCGCAAACATACTCTCACTTTTTTTTTAAACAGAGCCGGGGAAAAACACCGTTGTAAAAAGTAAAACCATTTGATTAAATTGTCAATATATAAAACCTGCCGATCGCACATGAGACACTTTATTATACAGTGATTGCTAATGTCGGCTTGTTCCCAGAGGATGTATGCTGTTCATGACACGTCGTATAAAGTATCTTCAATAATGCTGGGCATTATCTTTGACTTAGTGCTGCTCTATGCGGGAGTTACTTTTTTCCTGTGAGCCAAGGCTTGGCCGAGTGGTCGCGAGGCTTGATCGGTTTCCTTAGCTGTCACTAGGGTGTTCGTAGGGCCGAGTAGGTCTACTCCGTCCTGTCCCTGTCAGCGCAGCAAGCAGCTGTCGACTGCTTGAGTGACCCAACCGCATAATCAATGACGTAAATCTGTGGCAGGGACTGTGGAATGGGGATGACTGAAGTCAAAATTGGCTGGCGGTGAAAATTCAAAAAGTGGGAGGGGTATATACCCCAAACCACCAGGATTTACGCAGCTACTCGCAATGTTTGAGAAATATCACTCCAAGCTTCGGTGAGCGGGGATAAAAACTATCTTGTAGAATTATGCCTTTTCAAGCCCCAAGAGATCTTATTCACAGAGTAGCCACCCCCCCCTTTTAAATCTTGTTCCTTGAATCTGTCATGTTAAATATACTCTGTTAGATATGCTGATGCCAGACTATTTTGGGCTCGAAACCTTTCGTTCACTTATTGCAAATGTGGCTTAAAATCACGGGTATCATTAATTTGACTCCAATTTTAAATCATTCTTTTATTTCTTCACTGTCATTTTAACGTTCATGTTCCCAAAATGAAGAGTTTACCTTCATCCTATCCATTCTTGATTTACTATTGTTTTCAGTTAGTCATATTGGCGACGCTCCCCTCATGGTTAGGATTGAAACTTTATGAATGTCTATCCTGATTAAAACAAGGAGGCATTTTGTATCTGCTGTTTAGATTCATGATTTATCGACCTTTAAGAAATATTTCCAAGTGAGGTATCATTAGGAAAGGTAATTTCGTTTAACAATCACTGATTATTCATATACTGTACACTTTCTTGTTAACATGCTGCATCTATATGTGGCAGCGGTATGCACCTGGGTTCGAATTGGCTTTATGGCAACCGGGAAGCAGTTTTCAAATGATACACATGTATAGAAGCCCAATAACAAAGTTTAATTGTCAGTCTCAAACTGAATTGTCAAACAGCATGGCCAGGCCGGTGGCAAGGTGGCAGAGGACAGTGTGAAGCACAAACCCACAGAAAACTAAACCAAGAATGAAAGAATTTCCATTAGTACAGAAAAATAGGTTGTACAGTCATCGGTCAAAACCATAAAGAGGGCAGTAATAATTTGTTATGCATTTATACCGTACTTCCATGTTACAAGAGCAAATGACCTATCGTACACATAGATGCCAAGGAGAGAGAACCAGGTTGTTCCAAATAACTGTCATTTATGTCACACCATGGCATGGCTGATAAACAATCTACACCATTTAGACAAAATATTTGACAATGAAACCCCGGGGGGAGGTGTTTCATCCCCGCTCCAAACAGTTCATTAAATGTCACCGAATACATAAATACTCAAACCTGGATGTGTGCAGTCTGTTCCTAAAATACGCAATCCATTAACAGGCCAAGAGATTATTACATGTATAAACAAAGGCCTGCCATCCATTTTCTGAAAATGACGCTTCCTTTATAGTTCTGGCAAACAAAACTGGGGACACCGAATTTCCTCCTTCAAGGTTACATGTTAGCTCTGGAAAATCCTTTTCTTGTACTTATACTCCGTAGACAGTACCTGGCTCCTTTTCTGGTACAGAGCCTCAATGAAGAATGCTTGACATGGAATTTCCCTATTTTAGATGTAGCATCGTACATGGAGGGATCCATCTTGGCTGAAATTACTGATGTTTGCACTTTTAAACCTGGTATGATTTCAACACACCACTGTTTTACATAATCAATATCAAAATTCCAATGAAATGAGAGTAGTGGAGTGAAAAATCAAGAGACTACCTGAATTGTTCCTAAAACAGCATGGCCAGGCCGGTGGCAAGGTGGCGCAGGAAAGTGCAAAGCTCAAACCTGCCACCAAGCGAGGGCGCTGTGACCAGTTACTGTCTCACTTTTCTTGGGCGCTCTAAGGTGCTTCGCTGCTACCCTCACATATAGTAAATCGCTTAGGATGTGCACATCAATTGCCAAAATGTAATACTTGCTTAAATGGCACGTTGCAGTGGCTGACTATAATCTCTTATCCTTTGCCTTTGAGCTTTAGCTCCAAAAATATGAAAATAAGTCATCAAAATACAAAAGTGAAAGTAAAGTTCATTAAAATATACAAAGAATAAGTTTCGAATGCTGCAGAACACTTTCAGAACAGCACATGATGGATTTGCATATACAATTTACAATAAACACACTTCTTCTCTCTGTTAGGTACTTTTATAAGCACCACGGCCTCACAGATGCATTTTCATCGAACTTTTATTTGTAAGGATCATTTCCTGAACTTGAAAAAGTATTCACATCTATAAAGCATCATTTTTGATTTGGCTGGATTAATGTTGACAATGGCTGCAGCTGGTCTTGCATTCTTTGTGTGCGTTTTCCTGAAAGTTTCACATTCATCAGAGGCTGACAAAGTTCACCTGATCCCACACAACCAGAGCGTGCCAGTTGGTGGAACGGCGACATTCTATTGCCAAACCGAGAATGTCATTTCTTGTCCAAAGCAAGTAATCTACTGGAAGAAGAAAGCAATAAATGAAAGTAACTGGACAACTGTAACCAGGTGCGGAAACCTTAGCGCATCAGCTGATGTCGACAAACACTCAGTTATTCTGAATACTACGGTTAACAGGACAACCTACATTCTGTTTATTAATAATCTCGCGTCATCCGACGTCGGGTGGTACTCTTGCACTACTTACAGAGAAATAGACTCTATTCCAACTGCAACCTCAAGTCCCTCATTACTCATCGTGACCGACGAACCTATTTGTGAAACGTCAGTAAACGAAGTCACCAATGTTCGTGACAGCGAAGAACTAGTTGTTGGCGGTAAGGGAGTGTTTGTCTGTGACGGTGACCCTGATCTAAACTCAACTACAATTAGATGGCTCATGAAGGGAACAGATAACCAGTCTGTTTCCATTAACACCACAGACAGATTTGTCGTGTCAGGAAAACGGCTGATCATCTCACCGTTAGTGGCCTCTGACAACGGGAGCCGAATTCAATGTGAGGTTACTTTCTTTCCAGACTGTGACCAACAGAGTTCCTGGCACAGGATTCTACTGTTTGAGCAGACTTTCTCCAAGGAAAGAGACGAACCAACGCATCCTCCCAGCGCCCCCACTCTCCGCCCCACTCGAATCGTCACTGATACCAGTACACAGCGGCCGGTGGGACTCTGGGCTGCTGTTGGGGGTAGCCTCGCCCTGCTTGTCGTCGTGGTTATCGTCATTGCAATCGTTGTCTACTTACTTAAGGTTAGAAAGCCCACCATACTCTCTCAGCCCAAGCACCGAACTCGGTCAGCTCGACGTCTGAGGCGAAGACCCGAAGGCTTCCCCACGCTCCGACCTGCATCCTGCATCCCTCCCAGGCAAATGAGAACTCCTGTGTGTTTGGACACAGTCGAACTGGAAACCATTCCAACAGACCCAACGCGCCATCATTACTCTGAAATTCCTGTTGATGAGCCAACGCCCAAACACGTCGACGTAGCAGAACCACTTCAAACAGTAGTAACTGCGACCATAGGTATACCACACACCTGTCCAAGTGACGAAGAAGACTTGTACCTGACACCTAAAAGAAGTGACGTCACCTGAAGGTTCACCTGAATAGTGGAAGACTTCCGTCAGATCATGTAAAGGAGGGAAAAAGGTCCTTAGACTCATCCACACTATGTCACATTTTGAATCTTCCATACTCGAAACATTTTCATTTTAGTTTGACCTTAAGACAGCCACCCGTCACTTTTATACCTTCTTTTTTGTAATTTACAACCTTCTTTTGAAGACGTAGTACATGAATATTTGTGCAAGAGAAATATTGTTCCAAGCTATTGTAAAACTTGTTTATTCCAAATCACCGGTTCCAATTTTGAATTAAATTTCGCCTAGGACGAATTTCAAGTTTTTCTGTAAAACCGGTAGCCATCATCCAATTTTAAAGTTTGATCAAGTTCGTGAAGACCTTGTCGACAGAGTTCATCAAAAATCACAGCGTAAAATCCCTCTCCAATATAGCTGAATGGCAGCATCTAGATTGCAGTTTTTCGTCTCGTATGGAAATTTGTCTTCTTCGTGCTTAATTTAGGCATTATTTAAGGCCTTCAGCACAGTTCTGCGGAGTGGGTTCAAGGTAGATAAGTCAAAATCAAATACTCCTTGGGGAAAAATATGTGCTTATGGCTTGAAGTGGATAATTTGAATATTATCAATATCGTGTGACAGGACAAGGGCAGGACTAAATCACTCGTTTTAAAGGGTAGCTGCAATCCATGTTTTTGACAACAAACCTGTAAAATGCACCTTTGTGCCTCAGTAAACCTTATTTCAAACTTTGGTTTTACTATTTGAAAGGGTATTTCAATGCCTTTTTGTTTTTATGTTAATAACAGTTTCCATGTTCATGAGCAAAACTGTGATGTCATCTCAGGAAGAAGCCTTAATGTTACATTGGTTTGTACACAAAAGGCCCTGCGTTTATAGATTTTCCAGAACCAAGTTTTCTCTTCTTTTCTGCTTCATTGTTGTTTATGTGCTGAGCAATAAGAAACCGTCAATCCCTCTCTCAGAACTGTTATGAGTTGTTAGAGTTTCCATACATTGAAGACACGTGCGAAGATGCAGGAAAACTGTGTAAAAGAAAAATCATTGCAGCTATACTTTGAAGTAAAATCTAACACCTATTTCTCTCCATGCCCCCTTTGTCAAACATAGCCACTGTATCAAATTAATTCGGACTGGGTCAACAAAATTGCCAATCAACCAGCCCCACCCATAAAAATATCCATGAGTACAAAGTCATCCAATTTCACCTCTGTTCCACCTGATGGCCCTGGGGACATCTTGCCCTCTGTCTGTATCAGAGGTATCTCTCATAGGTCCTTGCTATCTCACATTGACTGATTTATTCTTTATCATAAAATGAACTTTTGAATACTTCCTCCATGAATTAGTGAATCAAAGTGTTAGCTTTATGCATTATAAATCAATAGATTTGGTAAGCAGTGTTTAGACCTACTTGCTTTAGGACTGACGTCGGTCGACAAATCAACCAGGCTTAGCGTGCTATAAATTTCTTTCACTTTTTATTTGCGTCACCATTCCAAACAAAACAGCGTACAGAAACCATTACATAGAAAAGCCATTTGTTATTTGTAGAAACAACATGGTCTATTGCATAAGCTTCCATTTTTGACAAAACACTTGCGCTCAGTACACAAGCTCTGCAACCAATAGTTATTTGTATATAGCAGGGACATGGATCTTTTTTATGTCGGTTTTAATTCCACACTCCTATTCTGCTAGCCTTTCTTTCTTTACGGAGAGAGTATGTCCCTTCAGCAGATGGTTTACGTTCATGCTAATCTCTAAAAGGCTTAACGAAACAGTGGTGCAGCTTGATGTTTATTTTTTTCTGTGTCTGATTTTTAATCAGTGTTACGAGGAAACGAAGTAGGCCTAGGCTAGTTGAAAATCGTGTAGAAATTAGGAAACGGGAGCGTGTTTGTTTTCTTCGCTCTGCGCTGCAATTGTAAGTTAAGTAAAGAAGCCACAACATATGGTCGTGTGATAAGTAATAGTCATTGTAACATAGTTTATGGACAGACAATGTTGAGTGCATTCCTTTCAAAATGCATCAGAAAATAGCATTGAATTATTTTATACAGATTCTCCCCTTTTGTTGGGCGGATGGACAATTGAATGCACCGCAAACATGGTGCTTGTGTTATTTAAAAGAATTCAAAACGAATCATCTTCTGGGGAAGCCACTTGAGATGTTGTATGGCAAAATCTCGTTTCGATTTATTGTTCGGTGAACTGTATATAATTCATTTGGCTCTGTTTTTTACTTTTGATTCATGTGATTGTGCATGTAGTTTACATCAGCTTGATTCTTTACTGACATCAGCTACAAGCGCTTAAGAATAAAAAATAGGGCATAAATCGAATCTGTGAGTTCCCTTAAATACTCTTCCTAATTACTTGCCCTTCTCTGTACTTTGGTCATTCGAAGACCTTTGCCTGCAATAAAATTCAAGCAACAACTCTTTTGCTTATTTAGTGTTTGTGCGGTTTTATCTCCCGCTTCTTACCAGCAGAGGGCGTGCACGCCTTAACAACTACTGAACGGTAACGGGTAAGTGAAGAAGCTGACACTGTTCGCTTACATGATAAAGGACTTTTGAAAGAAATATTACATGGTCTTCTGGGGTTCAAAGACAGACAAAGTTCATAGGCAAATAACATATAGAAAAAAGGCTAGATTTTCAAATCTAAGTCGTTGTTAACAGAGTGGATTAGGAAAACGATCATTCAATTATGACCATTCACGCAACAGAATGAATCGGCTGCATAAAATTTCTTATGGAATGTGCACCAACGCCACCCTCCCTATGAGGTTCTTGCTCAGTCGCTCGTGAGCACTAAATCACCAAAACGACTATATTAGTGCGCTTCTTTGGTGTATGTCTGCGCAAGAGTGTGCAATTTCATTACCCGCTGTTTACCAGTAGAGAGCGTACGACATCCAACCTTTTTATCTCTACAATATCTTGCTTTTGCAGCTTTGTTCTTTCCTTTGACGACTTTTGGTTAATTCTTTTCCTGAATAAAGAAATGAAATTGTTAACATCAGTGATTAATAGTGGGGCAGAGTGACATGTTTCCCCATAATAATCGAGTGTAGCTTTTTGAAGACTACTAAACCAACACCAATAGTTTGATATTTTTATTTTTCTATGCAGAGAATTTTTTTTTCATTTCTTGCTTGAATCACCACTCACGAACAGAACTGTGTATCGTTTAATTAACAGGAATCATTTGCCGTATACAGAAAACAGTGGTGATCGTTCTCAATGGTTGTTAACAACATGCTTCCGTGATTTCTTTTATTTATCATGACTGGTATCGTGTTTGCTTCAGTTCTGATTCACTTTCAAAATTGACTCATACAATCGGCCGATGAAGAATTTGAACTTTTATTTGCGCCAGTCTATTCCACTTATCTTTGATTTTACTCGGTGTGTCTTCAGTGGCACAGCCGCCCCCCGGTTTGAAGCCTTACACCCACCCCCAGAAGAGCCTGGCTCAGTAACCCCCGTGCCCCCGGGGAACTCTTGCCTTCGCCTCGGAGAAAAGCGCTATACCCCACAGTGTGTCTTATCTCCCCATTTTGAAAGCGAATTTTGAACACAACAGTGTTGCCGCTGTGTTCTGGCTTGTAGCGAGAGTTCTGTTTGCCAGTTGTGGAAACGTTTATTTCTCGTTGAGATTCAACTACACACAAATGGAAACAATATCAGTGGCATTTCTGGAGAGGGAGAGGTAATTCTGTAGTGCCTGGAGTGACATCCAATCAACAGCTCCCTCACGCGTCAGTAAATTGAGTAATCGCTTGAAGAGCGGCGATGAAAGCTGTCCTTACAATTGGCGCGTGCGCCATCTGTTGACGGGTTCCGTCGATCACTCTAGGGTAAGGGCACTGACTCTTTGTTTGTTTGTTTGTTTGTTGGGGTGTTGGGGTGTTTGTTTGTTTGTTTGTTTGTTTTGACTGGCATTAAAACGCATGTATATGGGAAATGGGTGTTGCGAAGTTGCAATACAGACATGCTGGGGACTGGGAAACCGTCTTACTCCCAAGTCAAAAATTCATAAGTCTTACGTACAGGTTGGAAGTCGTAACGCAGGAGCAACGCAGTTGGACCGTATAGCAGTGGTTGAAAAAATTATCAAGCGACAGACAACTCTTGCGCTGTTTTATCTATGCACGAGTATTGTAACTCCATTGTCGCCATTTACCAATAGAGGGCGTGTACGACATAAATAACCCATAGACCGACAGCGCCTATGGGTGCAGTGTCCCAATTCAAGGAAAATTCTTCTCCAGGCCGAGGCGCACAAAAGGTACCCCCCAGAGATTGTTTCAAAAAGAGGGGTCTGTGTGGGCCACGAAATGGTGGAATTGTGTCAGTATGGCCCAGGATCATCTCTGTAGATTCAGGGGCACCCATCTGGGGGCAAATCATACAAAATTGGGATTGAAAATTAGTTAGAAGAACCCCAGGAAGGTGAGGGATGTCATTTGAAAAATGGTCGCTGGGAGGGCTCGGCAACATTGACATTTTGGGGGGTGAGTTTGTTTTGGGCGGATGATTAAAAAATCCATTGGTTAACCTAATGAAACCTGAAGGACCAAACAACACATTGTTTTTTGTTTGAGAGGCATCAGGGACTTCAGTTGCCTGCCATGGGGCTCCAAACTTGATTGATTTTACACTATTTTTCAATGGAGCTTGGATTGGTTCAGTGTACCCTTGAGGGTTCGTCAACCAGGTCGTCGAATCCATCAGCCGCATGATGACCCGGATAGAGGGCGCACTAATGAGTTGAAGACATACGCGTACAGTACCGTATGCAAAACACTTAGTAATTCAAATGTTATTAGTAAACTAGGTGTGGTTTGCCGAGGCGAGGCTGAGGTAAAATGAAACGTATAGAATGCACCCTGGATCACCTTGGCAGGCCAGATTTACTACAAAATGTAGGCCTACATGTATAGATGCACGCACCAAACCACTTTAGAACTATATGTGCATTGTGCAGTGTTTAAATTATTAACTACAATCGCAAGAAAGCACGTGAACACTTCCTGTCAACAGCCTTCTTATTTGAATTAGGAGCGGGACGCCCCAAATTCGAAATTGAAATTAATTATAATTTTTATGATTACTTCCACAGACCGACCTCTTTCCACTGATGTCTCATTGAAAAGCTCGTAACAACGGCTATCCTAGAAAAATCATCTCTTTTTTGAAATTCTATTTTTAAAGGTGCCATAGCAAAGAACAGGGGCGATGCATCTTTATAATGTGCTTTAGCTTAGCAGAATACTGTCCCCAAACTTAACACAAATTTTTCTTTTCAAACTTTGATTTGGAAGGCCACACACATGCTCGGACTATTACAATGACTAATATACTCTGTTTCACTTCTTGCTATGTTATATTTCATATCCCTCCCACGCACTTTGTTTTTACTGTGTAGGCCTAAAGGTGATAGGGAAACTGTTCGATAAATAGTAACCTTTGCTTGGCTTCTAAACGTGTTTTGAGTATTTTCACTCACATGACAGTATCGTTCCATTTTCAAAGGTGATAAACAATTGCTCATAAAAAATGGCCGGTGTTTGTTTCGTTTTCCATGGTTTATTTTTGTTTTAATGGGGCCTTCCTCTCAGCGCAATTTCATATCCACTGTTAACTGCACGCCAAGTAACCAGTCATTTCCTTTGCGAAAATCCCGGAAACAATTTTACGCCACCACTCTGGGTAAACTAATATTCGACTGCACTATTTCGTAGGTACGGAGTATTGTACCTACGGATTACTGAACCGTATTTACAGATTGGTTATCTACAAGTTGCATTGCATGACTAACCTTCAGCTAATTGGGCCCGTGCAGGACCAAGAGAGGGTGCGATTTCCAGCGGCATAGCCAGGATTGCACGGGGGGCGGGGGCTTCACGCTAAAGTGTGCGTGTGTGGGGGGGGGGAGCTGACTGCATCTTGGACATATACCTGTGCATAATCGTGATCACATCAGGAACGCCCAGTTTTATTCTGTGTTTAACACGCATGCTGGCTAAGAGGAACCCTGATAGTGACTTCGATGCTAACATCATGGAGGATATTACATGTACTCCTTATGAAGTGTGTCAATTACTCAAAGACATCGATATCAGTAAAAGTCAAGGTCCAGATAACATTTCTCCCAGAATCCTAAAAGTGGGAGCAGAATACCTTGCACCCTCACTATTTAAATTGTGTAATGCTTCTTAACGAACAGGATTTATACCTGAGGATTGGCGAAGGGCTCACGTTGTCCCTGTGTTTCTAAAGGGCAAAGGGGACGATCCCAGCAGTTATAGGCCTATTTCACTCACATGAGTTGTGAAAAAACCCTTGACAGAATAGTCTTATTGGTCACCTCAATAACAGCAACATTTTTGACAAAAATCAACACTGTTTTAGGGCCAAACGTTCTTGTGACATGCAACTGATTGATGCCATCAATGACTGGAGCAACAGCTTGGATGCTGGGAACAGTGTCGATATTATCTTCTCGGACTTTGCTTAAGCTTTTCACAGAGTTCTTAATGACATTTTACATAACAAACTTACTACTTTTGATGTTTGTGGTCTTCATATTAAATGGATCGTGAATTTCCTTAAGAGAGAGAACCGAGAGTACATTTAAGTGGAAATTCTCGTTCTGGACCAGGGTAGAATCTGATGTACCTCAGGGAACCATTCTCGACCCGATATTGTTCCTCTGATTTATCAACAATTATGGCACCTCTAAGAATATTCGGTCTACTTTTCGCTTATATGCAAATGACTGTGTTTTATATCGGCCCATCATTCCTGATGGTGACAGTGATGTGTTACAGTCCGACTTTATTTACTCTTTAAATGGTCAGTTTTAACTGCTAATTCCTGTGAAGGGTATAGGAGTCGTGTTAAATGGTAAGTCAAATTGGAGTGAGCACTGATACAACATTTACATTAAGTCCATCAGAACACTAGGCCTTATGAAACGAAATTTTAGTAAATGTCCGCTATCTTGAAGAAATTTTATATCCCTCTTATCCGATCTCGGCTGGATTACTCTTGTATAGCCTGGGATCCATGTAGGCTTAATCAATCTTAAATTGTAGAACGTGTTCAAAACCAGAGTGTCAGATTTATTTGTAAAGACTAGCATACTAAATATAACACTATGATTAATCCTTTAGGCTGGACTGATATCCGAACCAGAAGAAAGTCCTTCCGTTTGGTTATGTGTTTGAAAATTCTTAATGGCCTTACCGACATTAATGCCATAAATAAGTTTCATTCAACCTTGAGACTTCGGCAAAATGATAACAGTCTTAAACTACTCTGTTTGAAATATTCCTTTCTCGTCCGTACAGCTAATGATGGGGAATAGTCTACCTGAACATGTGATCCAGTCTACATCTTGAAATATGTTCGAAAGCTCTCTCTTTGAATTTTTGACTCGTTATTCGATGTTTGTTTTATCTTGCTTTCTACCATTATATAACTTTGTCGTTGTTTGATATTTTTCCTTTTTCTTATGCTAACTTTAAATATTTTTACAGTTTACCCTAGAATGTGGCATATCTTAATTAAATAATTTTCCTCATTTTCACTACCTTCTGGTAATACTCTATTCATTTTTCGTTTTATTTTTTTAAATTCAACGCGTTTCTATCATTACTTTTGTTTCCGTTCCTTTCCTTTGTTAATTTTATATCTTTTTCTGATTTGTCCTCTTAGTAATCCTTTTTGTGTTTATATTTTTATATTGTTTAACATCTACTCGTTCTGTTTATTTTATCTGGAAGTGGTTTAAGATTGACTGCACAGTCCCTACGACAACCCTTGACATTGTCAGAAATAAATAATAATAATAATATGCAAGTGGGAGGGGGCGACTATTTTTCCTGCCGGGGGTGCGTGCGCCCTCCAAGCCCCCCCCCCCCGCCACGCCGCTGGCGATTTCCTAAACAACGGAGTCTCCTTTGGTAGGAACTCCACTTTCCTGGTTCCCAAATGACAATGAGCAACATGAGCTGTGTACATGTCCGGCCCTACCAACAACACAACGCTTTCTACTATATACCAGTGTGGCTCTTTTCAACCGATGAGGGGATGCTTCTGTACGTACGAAGTAGCAATCAGTTCGTACGAATGGAATTTTTTCTTACCATGTCCTAAATTCATGTACACTTCCAAAACAGTCTCTTTTTAGTGTACAGAGATAATTGACAGTAGAACGTGCTGTCCCAAAACAGCAACTTGTGTAATGCCAGTTAACAATAGAATCTACACTGTAATTTAACAGACTTTTTTTTATATAATGCACGATATGTCGTAAAACGTCCACCGTATACATGCAATTCAAATTGTTGACTTCTCTCTTTTAATTACCGACATGTGGAAAGCTTCAAGCCATTTGTACAATATATCCTAGCATCAACATGAAATGCAAATCTCTAGCGCCCACTAGCATTATGAAATTTGCACTCTATGGTTCCTTGGGCGGAGTTGGGCCCAAAGAAGGTGGCTAGGCGACGGTATATTTGTTCCCAGCCCTCGGTTAGGGATCTAGAAATAGTTCATCAAATTTATCCATGCTTTACTGGAGAGCTGAGTGCATTGTAACCCAGGGAGGAAATGTTCCGTTTGTTATTTTTTTCTGTTTAGATTGCGAGCAAAAACTGTGCTTGTCGAAAATATTTCTGAATTACGGTAGATCGTTGGCTTATTTGAATTCGGCAATGAATTTAACGCAGGAATAACTTTGTTTTGACTTGACATATTTTATGTACAGGCCCAACATATACTTTCATTCTCAATGCAGTGACGAGACATTTTCGTTATTGTGAGGGGAGGTACTTTAATTTGTAAGGATCATTTCCTGTTCTTCATGAAGCATTCAGATCTAGTGAGTATCATTTTTGATTTGGCTTTTCTTAAGGTGACCATGGCTGCAGGTGTTCTTGCGTTCTTCGTGTGCGTTTTCCTGAAAGTTTCACATTCATCAGAGGCTGACAAAGTTCACCTGATTCCGCACAACCAGAGCGTGCCAGTTGGTGGAACAGCGACATTCAATTGCCAAACCGAGAATATCATTTCTTGTCCAAATCAAGTAATCTACTGGAAGAAGAAAGCAATAAATGAAAGTAACTGGACAACTGTAACCAGTTGCGGAAACCTTAGCACATCAGCTGATGTCGACAAACACTCAGTTATTCTGAATACTACGGTTAACAGGACAACCTACATTCTGCTTATTAATAATCTCACCTCATCCGACGTCGGGTGGTACTCTTGCGCTACTTACAGACCAACAGACACTATTCCAAGCGCAACCTCAAGTCCCTCATTACTCATCGTGACCGACGAACCTATTTGTCAAACGTCTGTGAACGAAGTCATCAATATTCGTGAAAGCGAAGAACTAGTTGTTGGCGGTAAGGGAGTGTTTGTCTGTGACGGTGACCCTGATCAAAATTCAACTACAATTAGATGGCTCATGAAGAGAACAGACAACCAGACTGTTTCCATTAACACCACAGAGAGATTCGTCACTTCAGGAAAACAGCTGATCATCTCACCGTTAGTGGCCTCTGACAACGGGAGCAGAATTCAATGTGAGGTTACATTCTCTTCAGACTGTGACCAACGGAGTTCCTGGCACAGGATTCTACTGTTTGTGCAGACTTTAGATGCAGAAAGCGAATCGACATGGAGTACGATCTCCACGGAAAGAGACAAACCCACGCATCTTACCAGCGCCCCCACTTCCACTACACAGCGGCCGATGGTACTCTGGGCTGCTGTCGGCGGTAGCCTCGCCGTACTGTTCCTTGGAGCTATAATCATTTCTGTCATCCTCTGTCATCGTAAACGTAAAACCAACAGAAGCAGATCTCGTCACGTTGATCAAGCTGCCCCCACCCTGAGACGCTTTATCCCATTCCCAAGAAGCGATGCTCACATATACAGTAGTTACACCTTACAGAGAGAAGGTGGAGATACACCCCTGAGTGCTCGGAATACCCCTCCTTTGTCTGGCCAACGTCCCGCCCACAGGCGCGTTGGCGAGGCGCTTTACCCGATCCCCGACACACGCCGGCGTGAGGCCGAGACAGTTGCAAGATCCCAGTCCGCCTCTTCAACTCATGCTGGCGAAGGAAGCCAAGACGGGCAGAGGGATGGACGACATGGACCGCTGACACGTGTCCATGCTGGAGACGATTTCTACACCGTGCCGCACAAGGTGGCATGTGGAAACGCCAAAGCCTCAAACCACTTGCCCGATGGCCACATTGAATCAAGTCAAGCTCTCAAACGGTTTGTGGTGGGGGAAGATCTGTACACTCTACCAAAGACACACTTCGCTGTTTAAGAACAGGGCTTTTTGTCTTTGTCATTTTAGAGAAATGTTTAGCGTGCACTTTAGCGAAATGTGGGACAGTAGCTGCAAATCACATTCAGGTGAGTAAGGAGGATACACACAGACTTATCTTAAACCATTTCTGAATAACCGATGTCCTTATGAAAAATATTATTGAGGAGAAAATGAAGTTCAGGAAAAAAGATTCTTTGTTAACCAATCTGGTCTCAAAATGTCTGAAAGATAACAAAGGTTCTGGCCGCTTTCATATGTACATGCTCCTGAAAAATGGCAAACAATTTGTTATCATTTGCTTCTAAGCGATGTCACTGTCAGTCTAGGACCCTCTCTTTTAGTGTAGCCAGCTGGGTGGTGATGCAACTATTTCGGTTGAAAATAAGACTATTAAGGTTCATTCGATGTCAGAGAATGTCAATGGCATAACTTTTAAGGCTGTTGTCAGATATGGTGTACTCGCGTATGTTAGTTTTAAACTTAATATTTGGCGTTCTGCCGTGAAACAATTTCATTTTTCATTAATGATACATTGTAACACAGGAGAGAACAGTGAGTGAGCGTGACTAATTTCTGAGCCAAAATAGAAGAAATACATAATTTGTATTCATATTGGTGTGATTAGCTTCGGCAAGACTGCTTTGAATAGTGCCCCAGGCTGTCAGTGTGGACTGTTGGTTGGAAAGGGACGCAGGTAATGAAAACATTCTAATGTTGTTTCATGAATATACATACATTCCAACTTTTGGCTTTCCATTTGAAAAATCAAACGCGTCAGCGATCAAAATGCTTCCATAGCAGAATCTTGCAGTTTATTAGCCAAACTTAGCTTGTACACCGAAGACGCCTTAAAACAAAGTTTTGATACTTATCCCACCTTGTAAGTTTTGCGCCATTTCGTTATTTTAGTACAGAAGCTGATAAGACAACACTATACAGATGTTGACTGTCAAGGGGGGGTGTCACTTGGCGAAAAATGTTCATCTTAATCCAGTCACACAAATCTCATTGTTTGTACAACCTGTATATGACTACACAAGAAAGTTAAAAATTTATCAGTTGCCACATTATTTGTCATGACGTGATATGTTTCTATGGAAATCATCGTGATTTCCATGGACGTAAATTATGGCCTGGGTTTGTTTTTTTAAACAGCAATTTGTTCTCACTGTAGGTGAGACTTGCCAATGAAGGACAACAGCGCGGCCAGCATTTGTTGGGGGTGGGGGCTTGAACCGGAATCTACCCCCAAATAGCCCACAGTGCTCACCCCTTTCCCTCAGCGATCATCGTTAGTTTTGGATGTAGGTGTGTTTACACCGTGTTTCAGAAAACAATCGCTACACATCGAACAAACATAACTAAATTTCCTGGGATTCAAGGCCCCCGATCCCCGTTTCGATGCGCCACTGCTACGGTATTGGCTATCCCTGGAATATATCTGTAAGATTTCTAACAAATTGAAATGAAAAGAAATACATTTATTATAGTGTAAGTGACCTCCAAATTCCAAGAAGAATTTACTTGAATACGTCTTTCACTTAATCACATTAAACTGCAGAACAAATCTACAGTCACGCTTGTCAATGAATACTACTTTTTTTTTTACTAGCACGGAACAATCACGTGATGGGGTGTTAAAAAGCATGTCACACTTCATATTAGAGATAACATAAGCCAGGATTCTGTCTTTTCACGCACCCACGCGTGTAGCGCTCCCCCGTAATGTACATGCAGGATAATGTAGGGTCCAACCTCGTTCACATGGGAATGATCTTACCTCACTATAGTCTAGATACCAGACCTGATGATTCCGATTCTTGTTGAAGCAATTGTCTGGTATCACCCATTGTCCACGTGACCAAAATCGGAGGAATTCCTCCAGTTTCCTAAAATAGGGGAAATATTGCAAACTGGTCCCGTCCACATACGGCTAGCATCGTTGATGTACGGGTAGTTCCGGCCGTGTGTGTAGAAGGCCTAAAACGGGCAAAAAGGGACGCAGTTTACCTGGACAGACGGGTTGCACTACGCATAAGGATGTTTTCTTTTGTTTGCTACTATCACCTCCTTTTTCTTTTTACAGTTCTTGCATGTTTTCAAAATGACCGCCAACATTAATAGCCTGCATGTACATTCAGACATTGGATCCACCCAGGACTTTCTTTTGATTCTTGACATGTTGCATCTTGATCTATTTATGTCCGTGGGTTATACATGACCTATAAGATTTTATCTAGAGTCGTCATTGTAAGATTTAAATATCCCATTGATTTTGAGATTTGTCGATGTGTTTGCACACAACGCAGATTTAAGTCGCCTTTTCATATGTACATTTTTGGGTGCGTTGCGTACACGTTGCGTTCATGCGTTTCACTTCTGCGGACACAAAAATCGACTCCATTAATATAACATACGAGTACGTTGCGTTTGGCCGTTAAACTCGCTTCGGTAGCGATTTTGACAGATACACAACTCTTAGTGCAAGTGTTCACGCTCATACAGAAAGGCGCCTTTAGACGTATACTCTCAACACAACGTTGTTAAAACCCTTTTGTATCCACATGCATTTTAAAAGCTTTAACCAAACGGCAGGTTTACTGAAATGTGTTTAAGAATGTGTTAAATGCTGAACGCTTTCATGGTACATGTTCGGCGTTTTGAAATCTACTTAGCATTTAAACGCATTCCTAAACACATAATAATAAACGCGTCGCTGTCAAGAAAGTGGGTACAACAAGTGGTCTGTATTTAAACTCTTGGCGCCTTTTTAGAGTGTACGTGACGTGCAAGAGAATACGTGGGCGTGAGCTTGAAACTTTGAAATATGCGTTCAATTCACTTAACGTTTATGTGTAGATCAGAGTCATTTCGTATTCTACACGACCAGGCGCTAGTGAAGCAACGCACACGCAGTCCATATAGAGTCGAAATCTTGCAGAGCCCACAAGCCGTTCCGCCAATATTAAAAAATGTCTTTGTTGACTTTGATGTTCCTTAGAAAAATAGGCGAAAAAAAATCATTGAGACAGTAGGATATGACTGTTGGAACTCCCTTTTGGAACTCTGCCTTTGGTACTATGCGTATGCCCACGGTTTTGCCTCTTATTTTAACAAAAGAATAACTGTCCAAATGAACTGTAACTGTCCAGACGAACTATAACTGTCCAGCTGAAGTACAACTGTCCAAATGAACTATAAGCAAGATGAAATTTCTGCTTCATGTGAAATGTGTGAAATGGTATTCAAATCAAAGACAATGGAAAAGTAATTTTCACTGTTATTTGCTAGACATTCTTATGCAGGGATCACTTCATACAATTTGTGTTGGTAAAATCGCCCCTCTGTTTACTTTATTTCTTTCCTTTGCAGTTTCCTTTTTACTTTTGTATATATTTATATTTCCCCCTCAAGCTCACTACTACATTTCCGCGCAGGGTTGCTTTCGATTTCAACTTGGGCCAGGACCTTGTTTCTATGACGCAGTGGCGAAGCTCGAATGAGTATTTTTCCTTTACTTGTTTCCTTCTCGTATCAACTGTAGGATAAAACAGAAAACGTAGCTTGTCTAAGGAGAACCATTTTGTTTGTTATCTGATAAATGCGATCATGGCTCCCGCTCCAGTGCTGGAAATCTTCTTTTCTCTTGTGAGCATTTTCCTGCAAATAATTGTATCCTTCTCATCGGAGACTGCGCAAATTAGTATAGCCCCATGGAATCAGAGTGTAATGACGGGTGAGACAGCGACATTTATTTGCCAAATCAACTATTACATAGACTGCCCATCACAAGACAGGGTCTACTGGGTGCATCGACCAATAGGAGGCAAAGACAGTGACACACAATCACTGACGGGCTGCTCACAGGTTCTCTCCGAAGCCAATGTCGAGAAGTACTCAGCCTTTGTGGAAACCAGCGGAAACGACACGACTTACACGCTGGTAATTAACAACGTAAGTCCGGCTGACAGCAAGGAGTACAACTGCTTCGCTTTCCGTGGAGTCGAGCATGAGTCTTCGAGTCGTGGGGTGCTAATCGTCACAAATCGCGCCATCTGTCCAACCCCCCTAAACATGTCTGTCAATATCATCCAAAAAGAAGATCTTGTTGTGGGTGGTGTTGGGGAATTTTACTGTGACACTAACCCTCAGTCAGGCTCTTCTTCGTTTAGATGGCTCAAGAAGGATTCGGGGAACCAGACTGTTTCCATTAACACCACGGGTCGATTCGTCACCTCAGCCAATCGGCTGATCGTTTCCCAGCTCTTGGCTTCAGACAACGGAAGCCAAGTGAGATGTGAAATGACGCACACCACGGACTGTGAGTTACCAAGTCCTTGGTACCACCTCTTTCTGATTCCAGGGACTTTTGATCCGACCGAACAGGAACCGAAGGATTTCTCCACGGTTGGGGCAACCTCAAAACAAGTGCCCAGCAAAGGACATGATCCTCATACGCTTGCTGGCCCTAGTGAGACCCACCATCCCTCTGAGAAACCCAGTGAGACGGGGGAGCCCACGCCAGCTCATCGTCCTGGTCAGACCCAGCCCTCTCGGCAGTCCAGCCCGGTAGGCGTGATTGTCATCGGCATCGTTGCAACGCTGTTCCTGATTACCTTCACCATAACCTTCACGTGTCACATGGTCAAATCGCGAAGGTCTCCCATAGACAGAGAGCCCGCCTATGAGGGTGCCACCAGAACTGTCGCCTCTTCTCTCCAAATGATAGAGAAAGAACTCTTTTAGAATTACCCAATGTGTATACGTCGAGTGGGGGCGTCGAATCAGAAAGCTAAAGCAGAATTCCCTCTTGATGTGGATGTCCTCCGTAGAATTTTCATCCCAGTCAGATGGCTGTTTTTCTTAGACAGGCATGAGCAAATCAAACGCTCTCTATGAACCGACCTAGAATTCACAGGAATGGAAACAGCGCGCCCAGATACCCAAAGTAATAGACTAAGGAAAGAGAGCGGAACAGAACGAGTCATCAACGTAAAGAGAGTGAGGTTGATGTACGTGGTGCTTTCCTCACTTTCCGTCTTGTGTGACCTTGGTTTCAAATCTTGCCCGGTCCCTCTTCCGCAGGTTCCAGGATTTTCCGGCCACATTGAAAGCATTAACCCTCATCATTTTCTCCGGGTTTCCCCTGGCTTTTGACCTGCAGTGCTTATGCGTTTTTGAGGACTCGTCGTTGTGTTGGTTTTATTGTCATAACGAAGTAAATGTGATGCTTTGAGCTGGAGATGAATCTCTATCGGAGGAGGTTCAACGTTGACTAAGTGTATTTACCATAGCATTACCCCGGCAACTGCACGGGTTCAGTGGCTTTTTCTCATTTTTTAAATGTATATTTTGTGTATATTTTCATTTGTTTGCTTTTGCTTTTCTCTTTCTGTTTCTGTTTAATTTTTGGCTTAAGTTTCCTTTTCATAACTGCGTCTTTTCAGCAATACTTATATCTGTGGATCAACCGTACGTGTATGAGTGGAATTTTTAAATGACCCTTTGTGTTTCACTCAGAGGACGAAGGAAATTTAGCCATATCGGCAAATTATTTGCAGGTTACAGTGAACCAGAATTATTGAGGTATTTAGAAAGCTATGTAATAACTGGCTGTTAGAAATTCTCGAACTCAACGGCCATTGGGACGTAACGTGATTGTGTATATTGTAGTTTTTCATATAATGAAAGTGTTTGAACCTAATTTGAGTTACGATTGCATAATGTACAGTATCGTCAGATTTAACGGATCAAATATTTCAGCACTTGTACATAAATTTCCCTGTCATTTTAAAAGGTGAGCTGTTTGATTGCTTTGCTGATCAAAAGCGAAACAGGCAAAATGTACTTATTGAAGAAGTCTTCTCGCTATAATTGAAAACGAGTCATCGCTTGCATTTTGTTAAGGGGCAAACCGTCTGTTGGAAGGAAACCTACATTCTGAGAAAATAAAACTAGTTAATTAATCGTATATAATAATCAGAAAAAACAAGCCTTGTTTGTGGCTGTCGCCTTAAAGTGGGGCTATTTCGAACTTTACAAATGTACAGTCGAATTGTTGCAGCAACAAAAGGGGCTGAGTTAAGATGGTGGGGCGGACCCTGTAGTTACATTTAAATTAAAACAATTAGATCATTGCCAGCTAGTGTCTGAAATAAATCTTTGTGAAATTTGTGTTGGATAACTCTTTAAAAGAGATATCAGGGATTGCGTTTGGAGAGAACAAGACCATAGAGACGTATGATTTTCGAAACTTGTTTTTAACAACTTCCAAAAAAACCAAGAGTGCATGTGAATTGCTTGTAATTATTAATACGGTAGCACACATTAAGATTCATAGAAAGATTAAAGCCCAAGATCTTTATGATATTTATAATATGTATTGTAAAGGGAGAGTTGAAGTCCCTTATGAACTGATTCCTGATTCAACTTTCGGCCGTCATTTTGCGTTGGTTAAAAAAACAAGAGGACGCCCCCCCAAAAAAAGGCGTGTCATTTGCACAATACTATTGAACAGTTCAGACATGTAGACAGGTGTCCAGACGCGTTCCAGAGACTTGCCCCATATTGACGAGCGTTCAGTTTTATATATACTAAGTAGAAGCTGTCAGGGAGAACATTAATATTGACGATAATTATTTGTGTGTATGCGTATTTTGGCTACGTGATGCAGTATTTAATCACTCAATCTTCACAAAGCGTCATTTTGTGCTGTATTATTATCTTTCAAATATGACATGGCATAAAGCAATCTCTTGGAAATGGCCGAGTGATTAAGCTGATTCGAATCCCGGTAATGGTTTTTATTTTCCCAGTGTACGCTGTCAGTCAGTAATTAGAAAAGACTCTTATTTACCTTAGCCGGCGGGATAAGCTCTACTGCTGCGACTGTCCGTGAAGTCCAGGTGAGCGCCTTAGTACAGGTTCGAGACGTATGGCCGACTTGGCGGCAAGGGCTTAGGAGCTTGTCTCGTTTCCTCCCTTGCACGGTCACTTGACCCTTTTTATGTTAAATGGATGGACAGGGAGGAAGTTTGCTGGACCGGGAACCCCGAGGCCCCAGAAGAGTCCTATAATAGCCGGTAACTGCGATTCCTTGCAAATTTCAGGAGTCCGTGCGCCTGAATGCTTTGGATTTTTCCCTCACCACGTCTTTTTTTATTTCGCTGGGCACAGAACCCACAAGGCATTTTTCTCAGTTTGAATACAATGAGTTAAAGGATTGATGATGATTTATTTTCATTTATAATCTGAAATTCCTAAATTTTCGACAACAGTAAGACGAGTCAATTTCTTCTTGGTGATTTTAATATATATAAAGAGCAGAGGCGTATCTAGTGAGTGTTTCATAACAGATGGTTCAACTGTAACACATCCAGAGGTGGCACAGTAGGGCGGCACTCGCCTCCTTACTTTATTGATGAAAGTACATTTTCATTTGTCATATTTCCAAATTTCATTTGCTTTCAACTGTAGAGTAATTTGATACTTTCAAAAACAATTTCTCACAAAAACATTAATCTTCTTGGGTCGCCTGCATTACAATCGCTGCTCTGTTTGTGAATGGTTAGTGGTCTGCCCAAAAAATACAAGTACGAAAATGCTGCGACAAACTCAAAACAAACGAACAAATGGCACAGTAAAAAGTAATTCATTCCTTAGTCAAGTATGTCCCCAATTCGAACTCAAATAGAATACTGCTAAAATGTACCTGTACCTATTTCTCAAAAAGTTTCTAAAAAAATCAAATACATGTGTAGTACTGACATTCTATATTTCCCAAGTTGCTGTGCATGAAAACGGCATGATGCAACCAAACCAAAGTAACTGTTTTTTTTTCTTGAATCTGGCTTATCACCCAGTCCTCCACCATTTCAACAAAGTCTCTAGATCAGATTTCACCTAGCTCCCCACTTCGTTGCCAGAGGCAGCAGAGTTTTCCCCTCGAATTAATTATGTCGGGCAACCTCATTGATGCAGCCCATAGGGGTCCAGTCCACTAATTCAAGCCCCATTGAAAACAGTGTAAAATCAGCACCGTTCAGGGCCCAATAGCATGCACGCCAACATCCCTGAGATTTCTGAAACACAAATGAAATTCTTGTCTGGTCACTTATCTTTCAATTTCTTTTCAATTTTTTGTGGGTTAACCAATTACATTTTTAATTATTCCCACAAAACAAAATCACCCCCCAAAAAGGGATTATTCCGAAGTCTTTTCAAGTGGCAACCCTCAACTTTCTCGGGCACTTAGGACCATTTTCAACCGTAGTTTTTAGCCCTTCTGCTCTCATATGAAAGCTCAAAGACCCAGGAAGTGGATTCCAGCAACGATTTGCACAATCTCACCATTTTGGGGGCCAAACAATCTCCTTTTTCAAAAGATACCGTGGAGGCACTTTTAGTGCTAATGAGCTGGTCAGAAATTCTCCCTTGAATTAGTGGTCTGCACCCATAGCAGAGGGCGTACTCTACCAGATTTTGTCGGTTGATATGTTGGCTCTGGCTTGTTTCCACTTTGTTACTTCGGGATGATTCAACATGGGATGTTCAGGGTGTAACAAAATTGGCAGCTGGTCTCGGCTTGTCGCAAACATTCTCTCACTTTTTTTGAATTAGAGCCGGTGAAAAACACCGTTGTAAAAAGTAAAACAGTTTGATTAAATTGTCAATATATAAACCCACAAAGAAAACTAAACCAAGAATGAAAGAATTTCCATTAGTATAGAAAAACAGGTTGTACAGTCATCAGTCAAAACCATAAAAAGGGCAGTAATAATTTGTTATACATTTATACCGGACTTCCATGTTACAAGAGCAAATGACCTATCGTACATATACATGGCAAGGAGAGAGAACCAGGTGTTTCCAAATAACTGTTACTTGTGTCACACCATGGCATGGCTGATGAACAATCTACACCATTTAGACAAAACATTTGACAATGAAACCCCCCGGGGGGGAGGTGTTTCATCCCCGCTCCAAGCAGTTCATTAAATGTCACCAAATACATAAATACTCAAACCTGGATGTGTGCAGTCTGTTCCTAAAATACGCAATTCATTCACAGGCCAAGAGATTATTACATGTATAAACAAAGGCCTGCCATCCATTTTCTGAAAATGACGCTTCCTTTATAGTTTTGGCAAACAACAACTGGAGACACCGAATTTCCTCCTTCAAGGTTACATGTTAGCTCTGGAAAATCCTTTTCTTGTACTTATACTCCATAGACAGCACCTGGCTCCTTCTCTGGTAAAGAGCCTCTGTGAAGAATGCTTGACATGGAATTTCCGTATTTTAGATGTAGCGTCGTACATGGAGGGATCCGTCTTGGCTGAAATTACTGACGCTTGCATTTTTAAACCTGGTACGATTTCAACACACCACTGTTTTACATAATCAATATCAAAATTCCAATGAAATGAGAGTTGAAGAGTGAAAAATCAAGAGACTACCTGAATTGTTCTAAAAACAGCATGGCCAGGCCGGTGGCAAGGTGGCGCAGGAAAGTGTGAAGCTCAAACCTGCCACCAAGCGAGGGCGCTGTGACCAGTTATTGTCTCACCTTTCTTGGGCACTCTAAGGTGGTTCGCTGCTACCCTCACATATAGTAAATCGCTTAGGATGTGCACATCAATTGCCAAAATGTAATACTTGCTTAAATGGCACGTTGCAGTGGCGGACTATAATCTGTTATTTTTTGCCTTTGAGCAATAGCTCCAAAAATATGAAAATAAGTCATCAAAATACAAAACTGAAAGTAAGGTTCATTAAAATATACAAAGAATAAGTTTCGAATGCAGCAGAACACTTTCAGAACAGCACATGATGGATTTGCATATACAACTTACAATAAACACACTTCTTCCCTCTGTTAGGTACGTTTATAAGCACCACGGCCTCACAGTTTCACTCCTAACTTACGTGGTATCAAGATGCATTTTCATCGAACTTTTATTTGTAAGGATCATTTCCTGAACTTGAAAAAGTATTCACATCTATAAAGCATCATTTTTGATTTGGCTGGATTAATGTTGACAATGGCTGCAGCTGGTCTTGCATTCTTCGTGTGCGTTTTCCTGAAAGTTTCACATTCATCAGAGGCTGACAAAGTTCACCTGATCCCGCACAACCAGAGCGTGCCAGTTGGTGGAACAGCGACATTCTATTGCCAAACCGAGAATGTCATTTCTTGTCCAAATCAAGTAATCTACTGGAAGAAGAAAGCAATAAATGAAAGTAACTGGACCTTTTTAACCATTTGTGGAAACCTTAGCGCATCAGCTGATGTCAACAAACACTCAGTTATTCTGAATACTACGGTTAACAGGACAACCTACATTCTGCTTATTAATAATCTCACCTCATCTGACGTCGGATTGTACTCTTGCAATACTTACAGACCAACAGACACTTATCCAACCGCAACCTCAAGTCCCTCATTACTCATCGTGACCGACGAACCTATTTGTCAAACATCAGTAAACAAAGTCACCAATGTTCGTGAAAGCGAAGAACTAGTTGTTGGCGGTAAGGGAGTGTTTGTCTGTGACGGTGACCCTGATCCAAACTCAACTATAATTAGATGGCTCATGAAGGGAACAAATAACCAGTCTGTTTCCATTAACACCACAGACAGATTCGTCACTTTAGGAAAATGGTTGATCATCTCACCGTTAGTGGCCTCGGACAACGGGAGCAGAATTCAATGTGAGGTTACATTCTCTTCAGACTGTAACCAACGGAGTTCCTGGCACAGGATACTACTGGTTGAGCAGACGTTGGATGCAGAAAGTGAACCGACATGGAGCACGATCTCCAAGGAAAGAGACGAACCAATGCACCTTACCATTGCCACCACTCTCCACCCGACAAGAATCGTCACTGATACCAGTACACAGCGGCCGGTGGGACTCTGGGCTGCTGTCGGAGGTAGCCTCGCCCTGCTTGTCGTGGTGGTTATCGTCATTGCAATCGTTGTCTACTTACTTAAGGTTAGAAAGCCCACCATACTCTCTCAAACCAAGCACCGAACTCAGTTAGCTCGACGTCTGAGGCGAAGACCCGAAGGCTTCCCCACGCTCCGACCTGCATCCTGCATCCCTCCCAGGCAAATGAGAACTCCTGTGCATTTGGACACAGTCGAACTGGAAACCATTCCAACAGACCCAACGCGCCATCATTACTCTGAAATTCCTGTTGATGAGCCAACGCCCAAACACGTCGACGTAGCAGAACCACTGCAAACTGACCAGTCCAACAGATGGTCGCTGCTTGGTACAGTAACTGGGACCATAGGTATACCACAGACCTGTCCAATTGACGAAGAAGACTTGTACCTGACACCTAAAAGAAGTGACGTCACCTGAAGCTTCACCTGAATAGTGGAAGACTTCCGTCAGATCATGTAAAGGAGGGGAAAAGGTCCTTAAACGCATCCACACGATGTCACATTTTGAATCTTCCATACTCCAGACGTTTTCATTTTAGTTTGACCTACACAGCCACCCATCACCTTTATACTTTCTTTTTTTTTAATTTACAGCCTCCTTTTGAAGACGAAGTACATGAAATCTTTGTGCAAAAGAGACATTGTTCCAGGCTATTGTAAAACTTGTTTATTCCAATTCACCGGTTCCAATTTTGAATTAAATTTCGTTCAGGACGAATTTCAAGTTTTTTTGTAACATTGGTAGCCATCATCCAATTTTAAAGTTTGATCAAGTTTGTGAAGACCTTGTCGACAGAGTTCATCAAAAATTAAAGAGTAAAATCCCTCTCCAATATAGCTGAATGGCAGCATCTAGATTGCAGTTTTTCGTCTCGTATGGAAATTTGTCTTCTTCTTGCTTAATTTAGGCAGTATTTTAAGGCCTTCAGCACAGTTCTGCGGAGTGGGTTCAAGGTAGATAAGTCAAAATCAAATACTCCTTGGGGAAAAATATGTGCTTATGGCTTGAATTGGATAATTTGAATATTATTAAAATCGTGTGACAAAGGACGAAATCACTCGTTTTAAAGGGTAGCTGCAATCCATGTTTTTGACAACAAACCTGTAAAATGCACCTTTGTGCCTCAGTAAACCTTATTTCAAACTTTGGTTTTACTATTTGAAAGGGTATTTCAATGTCTTGTTGTTTTTATGTTAAGAACAGTTTCCATGTTCATGAGCAAAATTGTGATGTCATCTCAGGAAGAAGCCTTAATGTTACATTGGTTTGTAAACAAAAGTGTATGCGTTTATAGAGTTTCCTGGACCAAGTTTTCTCTTCTTTGCTGATTCATTGTTGTTTATGTGCTGTGCAATAAGAAACCGTCAATCCCTCTCTCAGAACTGTTATGAGTTGTTAGAGTTTTCATACATTGAAGACACGCAGAAAAACTGTGTAAAAGAAAAATTATTGCAGCTGTACTTTGAAGTAAAATCTAACACCTATTTCTGTCCATGCCCCCTTTGTCAAACATAGCCATTGTATCAAATTAATTGGGATTTGGGTCAACAAACTTGCCAACCAACCAGACCCACCCATAAAAATATCCATGGGTACAAAGTCATCCAATTTCACCTCTGTTCCACCTGATGACCCTGGGGACATCTTGCCCTCTGTCTGTATCAGAGGTATCTCTCATAGGTCCTTGCTATCTCACAGTGACTGATTTATTCTTTATCATAAAATGAACTTTTGAACACTTCCTCCATGAACTAGTGAATCAAAGTGTTAGCTTAATGCGTGATAAATCAATAGATTTGGTAAGCAGTGTTTAGACCTACTTGCTTTAGGACTGACGTCGGTCGATAAATCAACCCAGGCTTAGCGTGCTATAAATTTCTTTCACTTTTTATTTGCGTCACCATTCCAAACAAAACAGCCTACAGAAACCATTACATACAAAGCTATTTGTTATTTGTAGAAACAATATGGTCTATTGCATAAGCTTCCATTTTTGACAAAACACTTGCGCTCAGTACACAAGCTCTGCAACCAATTGTTATTTGTATATAGCAGTGACATGGATCTTTTTTATGTCGGTTTTAATTCCACACTCCTATTCTGCTAGCCTTTCTTTCTTTACGGAGAGAGTATGTCCCTTCAGCAGATGGTTTACGTTCATGCTAATCTCTAAAAGGCTTAACGAAACAGTGGTGCAGCTTGATGTTTATTTTTTTCTGTGTCTGATTTTTAATCAGTGTTACGAGGAAACGAATTAGGCCTAGGCTAGTTGAAAATCGTGTAGAAATTAGGAAACGGGAGCGTGTTTGTTTTCTTCGCTCTGCGCTGCAATTGTAAGTTAAGTAAAGAAGCCACAACATATGGTCAGGTGATAAGTAATAGTCATTGTAACATAGTTTATGGACAGACAATGTTGAGTGCATTCCTTTCAAAATGCATCAGAAAATAGCATTGAATTATTTTATACAGATTCTCCCCTTTTGTTGGGCGGATGGACCATTGAATGCACCGCAAACATAGTGCTTGTGTTATTTAAAAGAATTCAAAACGAATCATCTTCTGGGGAAGCCGCTTGTAATTTTGTATGGCAAAATCTCGTTTCGATTAATTGTTCGGTGAACTGTATATAATTCATTTGGCTCTTTTTTTTTATTTTTGATTCATGTGATCATGTGTGCATGTAGTTTACATCAGCTTGATTCTTTACTGACATCAGCTACAAGCGCTTAAGAATAAAAAATAGGGCAGGAATCGAATCTGTGAGTTCCCTTAAATACTCTTCCTAATTACTTGCCCTTCTCTGTACTTTGGTCATTCGAAGACCTTTGCCTGCAATAAAATTCAAGCAACAACTCTTTTGCTTATTTGGTGTTTGTGCGGTTTTATCTCCCGCTTCTTACCAGCAGAGGGCGTGCACGCCTTAACAACTACTGAGACGGTAACGGGTAAGTGAAGAAGCTGACACTGTTCGCTTACATGATAAAGGACTTTTGAAAGAAATATTACATGGTCTTCTGGGGTTCAAAGACAGACAAAGTTCATAGGCAAATAACATATAGAAAAAAAGGCTAGATTTTCAAATCTAATTCGTTGTTAACAGAGTGGATTAGGAAAACGATCATTCAATTATGACCATTCACGCAACAGAATGAATCGGCTGCATAAAATTTCTTATGGAATGTGCACCAACGCCACCCTCCCTATGAGGTTCTTGCTCAGTCGCTCGTGAGCACTAAATCACCAAAACGACTATATTAGTGCGCTTCTTTGGTGTATGTCTGCGCAAGAGTGTGCGATTTCATTACCCGCTGTTTACCAGTAGAGAGCGTACGACATCCAACCTTTTTATCTCTACAATATCTTGCTTTTGCAGCTTTGTTCTTTCCTTTGACGACTTTTTGTTAATTCTTTTCCTGAATAAAGAAATGAAATTGTTAACATCAGTGATTAATAGTGGGGCAGAGTGACATGTTTCCCCATAATAATCGAGTGTAGCTTTTTGAAGACTACTAAACCAACACCAATAGTTTGATATTTTTATTTTTCTATGCAGAGAATTTTTTTTTCATTTCTTGCTTGAATCACCACTCACGAACAGAACTGTGTATCGTTTAATTAACAGGAATCATTTGCCGTATACAGAAAACAGTGGTGATCGTTCGCAATGGTTGTTAACAACATGCTTCCGTGATTTCTTTTATTTATCATGACTGGTATCGTGTTTGCTTCAGTTCTGATTCACTTTCAAAATTGACTCATACAATCGGCCGATGAAGAATTGGAACTTTTATTTGCGCCTGTCTATTCCACTTATCTTTGATTTTACTCGGTGTGTCTTCAGTGGCACAGCCGCCCCCCGGTTTGAAGCCTTACACCCGCCCCCAGAAGAGCCTGGCTCAGTAACCCCCTGCCCCCCCCCTGGGAACTCTTGCCTTCACCTCGGAGAAAAACGCTATACCCAACATTAATATTGTGTCTTATTTCCCAATTTTTAAAGCGAATTTCCGCAAACTTGAACACTGCAGGGTTGCCACTGTGTTCTGGCTTGTAGCGAGAGTGCTGTTTGCCAGCTGTGGAAACGTTCATTTCTCGTTGAGGTTCAACTACACACAAATGGAAACATTATCAGTGGCATTTCTGGAGAGGGAGAGGTAATTCTGTAGTGCCTGGAGTGACATCCAATCAACAGCTCCCTCACGCGTCAGGAAATTGAGTAATCACTTGAAGAGCGGCGATGAAAGCTGTCCTTATAATTGGCGCGTGCGCCATCTGTTGACGGGTTCCGTCGATCACTCTAAGGCTGAGTTCGGGCGGCTTGTTCTCGTATGTTCACGAACAGCTCGATTTGTTGTTCGTGGGTCGACCGCTTGAACGCCGGGAACAAACAACCGGTTATCACAAGCAACATGCAACATGGCGGCGTTCATGTACGTTATTCGAGAGTAAAGGTTTGGATGGGATGAATTCTTTCCTATGTAAACAGGAACATTCATTTCTGTGTTACGGAAAATAATTTAGTGTTAGTGTGCAAAACTTCCTATTGTCTACATGATCTATGGCTTTGGAAGCCGTCTCTCTACTTTTTGCAGCTGTTCAAAAATCTAAATCTCACCAGTTTTCCCGTGTGTTCCTGTAAAACCTTGACGAGGAGGTGGTGTGTGATCCTGTTCCGAGAACAGCGTTCTTGAGTCGTGTTCCCGCCGATCGAGCGCGAGAATAAGAAACCCGTGTCAAGAACACGCCGCCCGAACTCGACCTAAGGTACAGGCACTGACTCTTTTTTTTTTTTTTGACTGGCATTAAAACGCATGTATATGGGAAATGGGTGTTGCAAAGTTGCAATGCAGACATGCTGGGGACCGGGAAACCATCTGACTCCCAAGTCAAAAATTCATAAGTCTTACGTACAGGTTGGAAGTCGTAACGTAGGAGCTTCAAGTCTTCGAAGTCTGTGCAACCTGTAAACCCGTAACGCATCGTTCCCTGTAAATTTGAATTATATTGTATTCATTACACTTTTTGTCTACAAACGATGACAATTCTCCAGCATGATAGTTGTTGTTTATGAAAGTTTGATTTGTTGGCATCAAATGAGAAAGAAATACAATCTGTCATCAGTTGTTTCGAATAATTTTTACCCTCCAAATTCAGGGGCCAGTTGGACCGTGTAGCAGTGATTAAAAACAAAATCATCAAGCGACAGGCAACTCTTACGCTGTTTTATTCATGCACGAGTATTGTAACTCCATTATCTCCATTTACCAATAGAGGGCGTATACGACATAAATAACCCATAGACCGACAGCGCCTATGGGTGCAGTGTCCCAATTCGAGGAAAATTCTCCGCCAGGCCGAGGCGCACAAAAAGTACCCCCCCCCAGAGATCGTTTCGAAAAGAGGGGTCTGTGTGGGCCAAGAAATGGTGGGATTGTGTCAGTATGGCCCAGGATCATCTCTGTAGATTCAGGGGCACCCATCTGGGGGCAAAGCAGACAAAAATGGGATTGAAAATTAGTCGGAAGAACCCCAGGAAGGTGAGGGATGTCATTTGAAAAATGGCCGCTGGGAGGGCTTGGCAACATTGACTTTCGGGGGGTTAGTTTGTTTTGGGCGGATAATTAAAAAATTCATTGGTTAACCTACTCAAAATTGAAAATCAAATGAAACCTGAAGGACCAAACAACACTTGTTTTTTTTGTTTGAGAGGCCTCAGGGACTTCAGTTGCCTGCCATGGGGCTCCAAACTTGGTTGATTTTACACTATTTTCAATGGAGCTTGAATTGGTTCAGTGTACCCTTGAGGGTTCGTCAACCAGGTCGTCGAATCCATCAGCCGCATGATGACCCGGATAGAGGGCGCACTAATGAGTTGAAGACATACGCGTACAGTACCGTATGCAAAACACTTAGTAATTCGAATGTTATTAGTAAACTAGGTGTGGTTTTCCGAGGCGAGGCTGAGGTAAAATGAAACGTATAGAATGCACCCTGGATCACCTTGGCAGGCTAGATTTACAACAAAATGTAGGCCTACATGTATAGATGCACGCACCAAACCACTTTAGAACTATATGTGCATTGTGCAGTGTTGAAATTATTAACTACAATCGCAAGAAAGCACGTGAACACTTCCTGTCAACAGCCTTCTTATTTGAATTAGGAGCGGGACGCCCCCAATTCGAAATTGAAATTAATTATAATTTTTATGATTACTTCCACAGACCGATTTCTTTCCACTGATGTCTCATTGAAAAGCTCGTAACAAATGCAATCCTAGAAAAATCATCTCTTCTCTGAAATTCTATTTTTAAAGGTGCCATAGCAAAGAACAGGGACGATGCATCTTTATAATGTGCTTTAGCTTAGCAGAATACTGTCCCCAAACTTAACACAAACTTTTCTTTTCAAACTTTGATTTGGAAGGCCATACACGTGCTCGGACTATTACAATGACTAATATACTCTGTTTCACTTCGTGCTATGTTATATTTCATATCCCTCCCACGCACTTTGTTATTACTGTGTAGGCCTAAAGGTGATAGGGAAACTGTTCGATAAATAGTAACCTTGGCTTGGCTTCTAAACGTGTTTTGAGTATTTTCACTCACATGACAGTATCGTTCCATTTTCAAAGGTGATAAACAATTGCTCATAAAAAATGGCCGGTGTTTGTTTCGTTTTCCATGGTTTAGTTTTGTTTTAATGGGGCCTTCCTCTCAGCGCAATTTCATATCCACTGTTAACTGCACGCCAAGTAACCAGTCATTTCCTTTGCGAAAATCCCGGAAACAATTTTACGCCACCACTCTGGGTAAACTAATATTCGACTGCACTATTTCGTAGGTACGGAGTATTGTACCTACGGATTACTGAACCGTATTTACAGATTGGTTATCTACAAGTTGCATTGCATGACTAACCTTCAGCTAATTGGGCCCGAGCAGGACCAAGAGAGGGTGCGATTTCCAGCGGCGTAGCCAGGATTGCACGGGGGGGGGGCGGGGGCTTCACGCTAAAGTGTGCGTGTGTGTGGGGGGGGGGAGCTGACTGCATCTTGGACATATACATGTGCATAATCGTGATCACATCAGGAACGCCCAGTTTTATTCTGTGTTTAACATGCATGCTGGCTAAGAGGAACCCATTTCTGATAGTGACTTCGCTGCTAACATCATGGAGGATATTACATGTACTCCTTATGAAGTGTGTCAATTACTCAAAGACATCGATATCAGTAAAAGTCAAGGTCCAGATAACATTTCTCCCAGAATCCTAAAAGTGGGAGCAGAATACCTTGCACCCTCACTATTTAAATTGTTTAATGCTTCTTAACGAACAGGAACTATACCAGAGGATTGGCGAAGGGCTCACGTTGTCCCTGTGTTTCTAAAGGGCAAACGGGATGATCCCAGCAGTGAGTTGTGAGAAAACCCTTGAAAGAATAGTCTTATTGGTCACCTCAGTAACAGCAATATTTTTGACGAAAATCAACACTGTTTTAGGGCCAAACTTTCTTGTGACACGCAACTGATAGATGCCACCAATGGCTGGAGCAGCAGCTTGGATGCTGGGAACAGTGTCGATATTATCTTCTTGGACTTTGCTTAAGCTTTTGACAGAGTTCGTAATGACCTTTTACATAAAAAACTTACTACTTGTGATGTTTGTGGTCCTCATATTAAATGGATCGTGAATTTCCTTAAGTGAGAGAACCGCCAGAATACATATAAGTGGAAATTCTCGTTCTGGACCAGGGTAGAATCTGATGTACCTCAGGGAACCATTCTCGACCCGATATTGTTCCTCTGATTTATCAACAATTATGGCACATCTAAGAATATTCGGTCTACTTTTCGCTTATGTGCAAATGAATGTGTGTTATATCGGCCCATCATTCCTGATGGTGACAGTGATGTGTTACAGTCCGACTTTATTTACTTTTTAAATAGTCAGTTTTAACTGCTAATTCCTGTGAAGGGTATCTAGGAGTCCTGTTAAATGGTAAGTTAAATTGGAGTGAGCACTGTCACAACATTTACATTAAGTCCATCAGAACACTAGGCCTTATTCAACGAAATTTTAGTAAATGTTCCGCTATCTTGAAGAAACTTGATATCTCTCTTATCCAATCTCGGCTGGATTACTCTTGTATAGCCTGGGATCCATGTAGGCTTAATCAATCTTAAATTGTAGAACGTGTTCAAAACCAGAGTGTCAGATTTATTTGTAAAGACTAGCATACTAACTATAACACTATGATTAATCCTTTAGGCTGGACTGATATCCGAACCAGAAGAAAGTCCTTCCGTTTGGTTATGTGTTTTAAAATTCTTAATGGCCTTACCGACATTAATGCCATAAATAAGTGGCTAGGCGACCGTTACCGGCCCTGGGTTAGGGGTCTAGAAATTGTTCATCTAAAAACGTTTAAATTTATCCCTGCTTTACTGGAGAGCTGAGCGCATTGCAACCCAGGGAAGAAAATGTTCCGTTTGTTAGTTTTTTTCTGTTCAGACTGCGAGCAAAACTGTGCTTGTCAAAATGTTTCCGAATGACGGTACAGGCCCAACATATACTTTCATTCTCAATGCAGTGACGAGACATTTTCGTTATTGTGAGGGGAGGTACTTTAATTTGTAAGGATCATTTCCTGTTCTTCATGAAGCATTCAGATCTAGTGAGTATCATTTTTGATTTGGCTTTTCTTAAGGTGACCATGGCTGCAGCTGGTCTTGCGTTCTTCGTGTGCGTTTTCCTGAAAGTTCCACATTCATCAGAGGCTGACAAAGTTCACCTGATTCCGCACAACCAGAGCGTGCCAGTTGGTGGAACAGCGACATTCTATTGCCAAACCGAGAATGTCATTTCTTGTCCAAATCAAGTAATCTACTGGAAGAAGAAAGCAATAAGTGAAAGTAACTGGACATCGTTAACCAGGTGCGGAAACCTTAGCGCATCAGCTGATGTCGACAAACACTCAGTTATTCTGAATACTACGGTTAACAGGACAACCTACATTCTGCTTATTAATAATCTCACCTCATCCGACGTCGGGTGGTACTGTTGCGCTACTTTCAAAGAAATAGACTCTATTCCAACTGCAACCTCAAGTCCCTCATCACTCATCGTGACCGACGAACCCATTTGTCAAACATCAGTAAACAAAGTCACCAATGTTCGTGAAAGCGAAGAACTAGTTGTTGGCGGTAAGGGAGTGTTTGTCTGTGACGGCGACCCTGATCCAAACTCAACTACAATTAGATGGTTCATGAAGGGAACAGACAACCAGTCTGTTTCCAGTAACACCACAGACAGATTCGTCACTTCAGGAAAACAGCTGATCATCTCACCGTTAGTGGCCTCTGACAACGGGAGCAGAATTCAATGTGAGGTTACATTCTCTTCAGACTGTGACCAACGGAGTTCCTGGCACAGGATTCTACTGTTTGAGCAGACGTTGGGTGAGGGAAGCGAACTGACATGGAGCACGATCTCCAAGGAAAGAGACGAACCAACGCACCTTACCAGCGCCCCCACTACCGCTACACAGCGGCCGATGGTACTCTGGGCTGCTGTCGGCGGTAGCCTCGCCGTACTGTTCATTGGAGCTATAATCATTTCTGTCGTCTTCTGTCATCGTAAACGTAAAACCGACAGAAGCAGATCTCGACACGTTGATCAAGCTACCCCCACCCTGAGACGCTTTATCCCATTCCCAAGAAGCGATGCTCACATATACAGTAGTTACACCTTACAGAGAGAAGGTGGAGATACACCCCTGAGTGCTCGAAATACCCCTCCTTTGTCTGGCCAACGTCCCGCCCACAGGCGCGTTGGCGAGGCGCTTTACGCGATCCCCGACACACGCCGGCGTGAGGCCGAGACAGTTGCAAGATCCCAGTCCGCCTCTTCAACTCATGCTGGCGAAGGAAGCCAAGACGGGCAGAGGGATGGACGACATGGACCGCTGACACGTGTACAGGCTGGAGACGATTTCTACACCGTGCCGCACAAGGTGGCATGTGGAAACGCCAAAGCCTCAAACCACTTGCCCGATGGCCACATTGAATCAAGTCAAGCTCTCAAACGGTTTGTGGTGGGGGAAGATCTGTACACTCTACCAAAGACACACTTCGCTGTTTAAGAACAGGGCTTTTTGTCTCTGTCATTTTAGAGAAATGTTTAGCGTGCACTTTAGCGAAATGTGGGACAGTAGCTACAAATCACATTCAGGTGAGTGGGGAGGATACACACAGACTTATCTTTAACCAGTTCTGAATAACCGATGTCCTTATGAAAAATATTATTGAGGAGAAAATGAAGTTTAGGAAAAAAGATTCTTTGCTAACTAATCTGGTCTGAAAATGTCTGAAAGATAACAAAGGTTCTGGGCTTTCAGCTGTACATGCTCCTGAAAAATGTGTACCCAGCTGGGTGGTGATGCAACTATTTCGGTTGAAAATAAGACTACTTGTGTGTTCATTCGATGTCAGAGAATGTCAATGGCATAACTTTAAAGCTGTTATCAGATATGGTCTACTCGTGCATGTTTAATTAAGTTTTAAACTTAATATTTGGCGTTCTGCCATGAAACAATTTCATTTTTCATTAATGATACATTGTAACACAGGAGAGAACAGTGAGTGAGTGTGACTGATTTCAGAACCAAAATAGAAAGAAATGTATAATTTTTATCCATATTGGTTTGATTAGCTTCGGCAAGACTGCTTTGAATAGTGCCACAGGCTGTCAGTGTGGACTGTTGGTTGGAAAGGGACGCAAGTAATGAAAACATCCTAATGCTGTTTCATGAATATACATACATTCCAACTTTTGGCTTTCCATTTGAAAAATCAAACGCGTCAGCGATCAAAATGCTTCCATAGCAGAATCTTGCAGTTTATTAGCCAAACTTAGCTTGTACACCGAAGACGCCTTAAAACAAAGTTTTGATACTTATCCCACCTTGTAAGTTTTGCGCCATTTCGTTATTTTAGTACAGAAGCTGATAAGACAACACTATACAGATGTTGACTGTCAAGGGGGGGGGTGTCACTTGGCAAAAAATGTTCATCTTAATCCAGTCACACAAATCTCATTGTTTGTACAACCTGTATATGACTACACAAGAAAGTTGAAAATTTATCAGTTGCCACATTATTTGTCATGACGTGATATGTTTCTATGGAAATCATCGTGATTTCCATGGACGTAAATCAGGGCCTGGGTTTGTTTTTTTAAACAGTAATTTGTTCTCACTGTAGGTGAGACTTGCCATTGAAGGACAACAGCGCGACCAGCATTTGTTGGGGGTGGGGGCTTGAACCGGAATCTACCCCAAATAGCCTATAGTGCTCACCCCTTCCCTCAGCGATCAGGGTTAGTAGCTGGGGATGTAGGTGTGTTTTTCAGAAAAAATCGCTACACATCAAACAAACATAACGAAACTTCCTGGGATTCAAGGCCCCCGATCCCCGTTTCGATGCGCCACTGCTACGGTATTGGCTATCCCTGGAATATATCTGTAAGATTTCTAACAAATTGAAATGAAAAGAAATACATTTATTATAGTGTAAGTGACCTCCAAATTCCAAGAAGAATTTACTTGAATACGTCTTTCACTTAATCACATTAAACTGGAGAACAAATCTACAGTCACGCTTGTCAATGAATACTCTTTTTTTTTTTTACTAGCACGGAACAATCACGTGATGGGGTGTTAAAAAGCATGGCACACTTCATATCAGAGATAACATAAGCAAGGATTCTATCTTTTCACGCACCCACGCGTGTAGCGCTCCCCTGTAATGTACATGCAGGATAATGTAGGGTCCAACCTCGTTCACATGGGAACGATCTTACCGCACTATAGTCTAGATACCAGACCTGATGATTCCGATTCTTGTTGAAGCAAGTGTCTGGTATCCCCCATTGTCCACGTGACCAAAATCGGAGGAATTCCTCCAGTTTCCTAAAATAGGAGAAATATTCCAAACTCGTCCCGTCCACATACGGCTAGCATCGTTGATGTACGGGTAGTTCCGGCCGTGTGTGTAGAAGGCCTAAAACGGGCAAAAAGGGACGCAGTTTACCTGGACAGACGGGTTGCACTACGCATAAGGATGTTTTCTTTTGTTTGCTACTATCACCTCCTTTTTCTTTTTACAGTTCTTGCATGTTTTCAAAATGACCGCCAACATTAATAGCCTGCATGTACATTCAAACATTGGATCCACCCAGGACTTTCTTTTGATTCTTGACATGTTGCATCTTGATCTATTTATGTCCGTGGGTTATACATGACCTATAAGATTTTATCTAGAGTCGTCATTGTAAGATTTAAATATCCCATTGATTTTGAGATTTGTCGATGTGTTTGCACGCAACGGAGATTTAAGTCGCCTTTTCATATGTACATTTTTGGGTGCGTTGCGTACACGTTGCGTTCATGCGTTTCACTTCTGCGGACACAAAAATCGACTCCATTAATATACCGTATGAGTACGTTGCGTTTGGCCGTTGAACTCGCTTCGGTAGCGAGTTTGACAGATACACAACTCTTAGTGCAAGTGTTCACGCTCATACAGAAAGGCGCCTTTAGACGTATACTCTCAACACAACGTTGTTAAAACCCTTTTGTACCCACATGCATTTTAAAACCTTTAACCCGACGGCAGGTTTATTGAAATGTGTTTAAGAATGTGTTAAATGCTGAACGCTTTCATGGTACATGTTCAGCCTTTTGGAATCTACTTAGCATTTAAACGCATTCCTAAACACATAATAATAAACGCGTCGCTGTTAAGAAAGTGGGTACAAAAAGTGGTCTGTATTTAAACTCTTGGCGCCTTTTTAAAGTGTATGTGACGTGCAAGAGAATACGTGGGCGTGAGCTTGAAACTTTGAAATATGCGTTCAATTCACTTAACGTTTATGTGTAGATCAGAGTCATTTCGTATTCTACACGACCAGGAGCTAGTGAAGCAACGCACACGCAGTCCATATAGAGTCGAAATCTTGCAGAGCCCGCAAGCCGTTCCGCCAGTATTAAAAAATGTCTTTGTTGACTTTGATGTTCCTTAGAAAAATAGGCGAAAAAAAATCATTGAGACAGTAGGATATGACTGTTGGAACTCCCTTTTGGAACTCTGCCTTTGGCACTATGCGTATGCCCATGGTTTTGCCTCTTATTTTAACAAAAGAATAACTGTACAAACGAACTGTAACTGTCCAGACGAACTATAACTGTCCAGATGAAGTATAACTGTCCAAATGAACTATAAGCAAGATGAAATTTCTGCTTCATGTGAAATGTGTGAAATGGTATTCAAATCAAAGACAATGGAAAAGTAATCTTCACTGTTCTTTGCTACACATTCTTATGCATTGATCACTGCATACAATTTGTGTTGGTAAAATCGCCCCTCTGTTTATTTGATTTCTTTCCCTTGCAGTTTCCTTTTTACTTTTGTATATATTTATATTTCCCCCTCAAGCTCACTACTACGTTTCTGCGCAGGATTGCTTTCGCTTTCATCTCAGGCCAGGGACCCTGTTTCTATGACGCAGTGGCGAAGCTCGAATGAGTATTTTTCCTTTACTTGTTTCCTTC
Source organism: Acanthaster planci (assembly GCF_054643075.1). Taxonomy (NCBI): domain Eukaryota; kingdom Metazoa; phylum Echinodermata; class Asteroidea; order Valvatida; family Acanthasteridae; genus Acanthaster; species Acanthaster planci. Next base: position 2,245,173 of record NC_141784.1, on the reverse strand, counting down.
TCGTATCAACGGTAAGATAAAACACAAAATGTAGCTTGTCTAAGGAGTACCAATTCGTTTGTTATCTGATAAATGCGATCATGGCTCCCGCTCCAGTGCTGGAAATCTTCTTTTCTCTTGTGAGCATTTTCCTGCAAATAAATGTATCCTTCTCATCGGAGACTGCGCAAATTAGTATAACCCCATGGAATCAGAGTGTAATGGCGGGTGAGACAGCGACATTTATTTGCCAAATCAACTATTACATAGACTGCCCATCACAAGACAGGGTCTACTGGGTGCATCGACCAATAGGAGGCAAAGACAGTGACACACAATCACTGACGCGCTGCTCACAGGTTCTCTCCGAAGCTGACGTCAAGAAGTACTCAGCCTTTGTGGAAACCAGCGGAAACGACACGACTTACACGCTGGTAATTAACAACGTAAGTCCGGCTGACAGCAAGGAGTACAACTGCTTCGCTTTCCGTGGAGTTGAGCATGAGTCTTCGAGTCGTGGGGTGCTAATCGTCACAAATCGCACCATCTGTCCAACCCCCCTAAACATGTCTGTCACTATCATCCAAAGCGAAGATCTTGTTGTGGGTGGTGTTGGGGAGTTTTACTGTGACACTGACCCTCAGCCAGGCTCTTCTTTGTTTAGATGGCTCATGAAGGATTCGGGGAGCCAGACTGTTTCCATTAACACCACAGACAGATTCGTCACTTCAGGAAAACGGCTGATCATCTCACCGTTAGTGGCCTCTGACAACGGGAGCCGAATTAAATGTGAGGTTACATTCTCTTCAGACTGTGACCAACGGAGTTCCTGGCACAGGATACTACTAGTTGTGCAGACGTTGGGTGATGGAAGCGAACCGACATGGAGAACGATCTCCGAGGAAAGAGACGAACCAACGCACCTTACCAGCGCCACCACTCTCCGCCCGACACGAATCGTCACTGATACCAGTACACAGCGGCCGGTGGGACTCTGGGCTGCTGTTGGGGGTAGCCTCGCCCTGCTTATCGTGGTGGTTATCGTCATTGCAATCGTTGTCTACTTACTCAAGGTTAGGAAGCCCACCATACTCTCTCAAACCAAGCACCGAACTCAGTTAGCTCGACGTCTGAGGCAAAGACCCGAAGGCTTCCCCACGCTCCGACCCGCATCCTACATCCCTCCCAGGCAAATGAGAACTCCTGTGTATTTGGACATAGTCGAACTGGAAACCATTCCAACATCATTACTCTGAAATTCCTGTTGATGAGCCATCGCCCAAACACGTCGACGTAGCAGAACCACGTCAAACTGACCAGTCCAACAGATGGTCGCTGCTCGGTACAGGAACTGCGATCATAGGTATACCACAGACCTGTCCAATTGACGAAGAAGACTTGTACCTGACACCTAAAAGAAGTGACGTCACCTGAAGCTTCACCTGAATAGTGGAAGACTTCCGTCAGATCATGTAAAGGAGGGGAAAAGGTCCTTAAACGCATCCACACGATGTCACATTTTGAATCTTCCATACTCGAAACGTTTTCATTTAGTCTGACCTTAAGACAGCCACCCATCACCTTTATACTTTCTTTTCTTTGTAATTTACAACCTTCTTTTGAAGACGTAGTACATGAATATTTGTGCAAGAGAGATATTGTTCCAAGCTATTGTAAAACTTGTTTATTCCAATTCAGCGGTTCCAATTTTGAATTAAATTTCGCCTAGGACGAATTTCAAGTTTTTCTGTAAAACTGGTAGCGATCATCCAATTTAAAGTTTGATCAAGTTTGTGAAGACCTTGTCGACAGAGTTCATAAAAAATCACAGGGTAAAATCCCTCTCCAATATAGCTGAATGGCAGCATCTAGATTGCAGTTTTTCGTCTCGTATGGAAATTTGTCTTCTTCGTGCTTAATTTAGGCATTATTTTAAGGCCTTCAGCACAGTTCTGCGGAGTGGGTTCAAGGTGGATAAGTCAAAATCAAATACTCCTTGGGGAAAAATATGTGCTTATGGCTTGAAGTGGATAATTTGAATATTATTAAAATCGTGTTACAAAGGACGAAATCACTCGTTTTAAAGAGTAGCTGCAATCCATGTTTTTGACAACAAACCTGTAAAATGCACCTTTGTGCCTCAGTAAACCTTATTTCAAACTTTGTTTTTACTATTTGAAAGGGTATTTCAATGCCTTTTTGTTTTTATGTTAATAACAGTTTCCATGTTCATGAGCAAAACTGTGATGTCATCTCAGGAAGAAGCCTTAATGTTACATTGGTTTGTACACAAAAGGCCCTGCGTTTATAGATTTTCCAGAACCAAGTTTTCTCTTCTTTTCTGCTTCATTGTTGTTTATGTGCTGAGCAATAAGAAACCGTCAATCCCTCTCTCAGAACTGTTATGAGTTGTTAGAGTTTCCATACATTGAAGACACGTGCAAAGATGCAGGAAAACTGTGTAAAAGAAAAATTATTGCAGCTATACTTTGAAGTAAAATCTAACACCTATTTCTCTCCATGCCCCCTTTGTCAAACATAGCCACTGTATCAAATGAATTCGGATTGGGTGAACAAACTTGCCAACCAACCAGCCCCACCCATAAAAATATCCATGGGTACAAAGTCATCCAATTTCACCTCTGTTCCACCTGATGGCCCTGGGGACATCTTGCCCTCTGTCTGTATCAGAGGTATCTCTCATAGGTCCTTGCTATCTCACATTGACTGATTTATTCTTTATCATAAAATGAACTTTTGAATACTTCCTCCATGAATTAGTGAATCAAAGTGTTAGCTTTATGCATTATAAATCAATAGATTTGGTAAGCAGTGTTTAGACCTACTTGCTTCAGGACTGACGTCGGTCGACAAATCAACCCAGGCTTAGCGTGCTATAAATTTCTTTTACTTTTTATTTGCGTCACCATTCCAAACAAAACAGCGTACAGAAACCATTACATACAAAAGCCATTTGTTATTTGTAGAAACAACATGGTCTATTGCATAAGCTTCCATTTTTGAAAAAACACTTGTGCTCAGTACACAACCCTCTGCAACCAATAGTTAGTTGTATATATCAGTGACATGTATCTTTTTTATGTCGGTTTTAATTCCACGCTCCTATTCTGCAAGCCTTTCTTTTTTTACGAAGAGAGTATTTCCCTTCAGCAGATGGTTTACGTTCATGCTAATCTCTAAAAGGCTTAGCAAAACAGTGGTGCAGCTTGATGTATTTTTTCTGTGTCTGATGTTAATCAGTGATACGAGGAAACGAATTAGGCTTAGGCTAGTTGAAAATCGTGCAGAAATTAGGAAACGGGAGCGTGTTTGTTTTCTTCGCTCTGTGCTGCAATTGTAAGTTAAGTAAAGAAGCCACAACATATGGTCAGGTGATAAGTAATAGTCATTGTAACATAGTTTATGGACAGACAATGTTGAGTGCATTCCTTTCAAAATGCATCAGAAAATAGCATTGAACTACTTTATACAGATTCTCCCCTTTTGTTGGGCGGATGGACCATTGAATGCACAGCAAACATAGTGCAGGTGTTTATTTAAAAGAATTCAAAACGAAACATCTTCTGGGGAAGCCGCTTGTAATTTTATATGGCAAAATCTCGTTTCGATTAATTGTTCGGTGAACTGTATATAATTCATTTGGCTCTTTTTTTTTACTTTTGATTCATGTGATCATGTCGGCATGTAGTTTACATCAGCTTGATTCTTTACTGACATCAGCTACAAGCGCTTAAGAATAAAAAATAGGGCAGGAATCGAATCTGTGAGTTCCCTTAAATACTTTTCCTAATTTCTTGCCTGTATTTCTGTACTTTAGTCATTTGAAGACCTTTTCCCGCAATAAAATTCAAGCAACAACTCTTTTGCTTATTTGGTGTTTGTGCGGTTTTATCTCCCGCTTCTTACCAGCAGAGGGCTTGCACACCTTAACAACTACTGAGATGGTAACGGGTAACTGAAGAAGCTGACACTGTTCGCTTACATGATAAAGGACTTTTGAAAGAAATATTGCATGGTCTTCTGGGGTTCAAAGACAGACAACGTTCATAGGCAAATAACATATAGAAAAAAGGCTGGATTTTCAAATCCAATTCGATGTTTATAGAGTGGATTAGGAAAACGCTCATTTAATTATGACCATTCACGCAACAAAATGAATCGGCTGCATAAAATTTCTTATGGAATGTGCACCAACGCCACCCTCCCTATGAGGTTCTTGCTCAGTCGCTCGTGAGCACTAAATCCCCAAAACGACTATATTAGTGCGCTTCTTTGGTGTATGTCTGCGGGAGAGTGTGCAATTTCATTACCCGCTGTTTACCAGTAGAGGGCGTACGACATCCAACCTTTTTAGCTCTACAATATCTTGCTTTTGCAGCTTTGTTCTTTCCTTTGACGACTTTTTGTTAATTCTTTTCCTGAATAAAGAAATGAAATTGTTAACATCAGTGATTAATAGTGGGGCAGAGTGACATGTTTCCCCATAATAATTGAGTGTAGCTTTTTGAAGACTACTAAACCAACACCAATAGTTTGATATTTTTATTTTTCTATGCAGAGAAATTTTTTTTCATTTCTTGCTTGAATCACCACTCACGAACAGAACTGTGTATCGTTTAAACAGGAATCATTTGCCGTATACAGAAAACAGTGGTGATCGTTCGCAATGGTTGTTAACAACATGCTTCCGTGATTTCTTTTATTTATCATGACTGGTATCGTGTTTGCTTCAGTTCTGATTCACTTTCAAATTGACTCATACAATCGGCCAATGAAGAATTTGAACTTTTATTTGCGCCAGTCTATTCCACTTATCTTTGATTTTACTCGGTGTGTCTTCAGTGGCACAGCCGCCCCCCGGTTTGAAGCCTTACACCCGCCCCCAGAAGAGCCTGGCTCAGTAACCCCCTGCCCCCCCGGGAACTCTTGCCTTCGCCTCGGAGAAAAGCGCTATACCCCACAGTGAGTCTTATTTCCCCATTTTTAAAGCGAATTTTGAACACAACAGTGTTGCCGCTGTATTCTAGCTTGTAGCGAGAGTTCTGTTTGCCAGTTGTGGAAACGTTTATTTCTCGTTGAGATTCAACTACACACAAATGGAAACATTATCAGTGGCATTTCTGGAGAGGGAGAGGTAATTCTGTAGTGCCTGGAGTGACATCCAATCAACAGCTCCCTCACGCGTCAGGAAATTGAGTAATCACTTGAAGAGCGGCGATGAAAGCTGTCCTTATAATTGGCGCGTGCGCCATCTGTTGACGGGTTCCGTCGATCACTCTTAGGTAAGGGCACTGACTCTTTGTTTGTTTGTTTGTTGGGTTGTTCGGTTGTTTGTTTGTTTTGACTGGCATTAAAACGCATGTTTATGGGAAATGGGTGTTGCGAAGTTGCAATACAGACATGCTGGGGACTGGGAAACCGTCTTACTCCCAAGTCAAAAATTCATAAGTCTTACGTACAGGTTGGAAGTCGTAACGCAGGAGCAACGCAGTTGGACCGTATAGCAGTGATTGAAAAAATTATCAAGCGACAGACAACTCTTGCGCTGTTTTATCTATGCACGAGTATTGTAACTCCATTGTCGCCATTTACCAATAGAGGGCGTGTACGACATAATAACCCATAGACCGACAGCGCCTATGGGTGCAGTGTCCCAATTCAAGGAAAATTCTCCGCCAGGCCGAGGCGCACAAAAGGTACCACCCAGAGATTGTTTCAAAAAGAGGGGTCTGTTTGGGCCACGAAATGGTGGAATTGTGTCAGTATGGCCCAGGATCATCTCTGTAGATTCAGGGGCACCCATCTGGGGGCAAATCATACAAAATTGGGATTGAAAATTAGTCAGAAGAACCCCAGGAAGGTGAGGGATGTCATTTGAAAAATGGTCGCTGGGAGGGCTCGGCAACATTGACATTTTGGGGGGTGAGTTTGTTTTGGGCGGATGATTAAAAAATTCATTGGTTAACCTAATGAAACCTGAAGGACCAAACAACACATTGTTTTTTGTTTGAGAGGCATCAGGGACTTCAGTTGCCTGCCATGGGGCTCCAAACTTGGTTGATTTTACACTATTTTCAATGGAGCTTGAATTGGTTCAGTGTACCCTTGAGGGTTCGTCAACCAGGTCGTCGAATCCATCAGCCGCATGATGACCCGGATAGAGGGCGCACTAATGAGTTGAAGACATACGCGTACAGTACCGTATGCAAAACACTTAGTAATTCAAATGTTATTAGTAAATTAGGTGTGGTTTTCCGAGGCGAGGCTGAGGTAAAATGAAACGTATAGAATGCACCCTGGATCACCTTGGCAGGTCAGATTTACTACAAAATGTAGGCCTACATGTATAGATGCACGCACCAAACCACTTTAGAACTATATGTGCATTGTGCAGTGTTGAAATTATTATTCATTAACTACAATCGCAAGAAAGCATGTGAACACTTCCTGTCAACAGCCTTCTTATTTGAATTAGGAGTTGGACGCCCCCAATTCAAAATTGAAATTAATTATAATTTTTATGATTACTTCCACAGACCGATTTCTTTCCAGAGATGTCTCATTGAAAAGCTTGTAACAACGGCTATCCTAGAAAAATCATCTCTTCTCTGAAATTCTATTTTTAAAGGTGGCATAGCAAAGAACAGGGACAATGAACCTTTATAATGTGCTTTAGCTTAGCAGAATACTGTCCCCAAACTTAACACAAACTTTTCTTTTCAAACTTTGATTTGGAAGGCCATACACGTGCTCGGACTATTACAATGACTAATATACTCTGTTTCACTTCGTGCTATGTTATATTTCATATCCCTCCTACGCACTTTGTTATTACTGTGTAGGCCTAAAGGTGATAGGGAAACTGTTCGATAAATACTAACCTTGGCTTGGCTTCTAAACGTGTTTTGAGTATTTTCACTCACATGACAGTATCGTTCCATTTTCAAAGGTGATAAACAATTGCTCATAAAAAATGGCAGGTGTTTGTTTCGTTTTCCATGGTTTAGTTTTGTCTTAATGGGGCCTTCCTCTTAGCGCAATTTCATATCCACTGTTAACTGCACGCCAAGTAACCAGTCATTTCCTTTGCGAAAATCCCGGAAACAATTTTACGCCACCGCTCTGGGTAAACTAATATTCGACTGTACTATTTCGTAGGTACGGAGTATTCTACCTACGGATCACTGAACCGTATTGACAGATTCGTTATCTACATGTTGAATTGCATGACTAACCTTCAGCTAATTGGGCCCGTGCAGGACCAAGAGAGGGTGCGATTTCCAGCGGCGTAACCAGGATTGCACGGGGGGGGGCGGGGGCTTCACGCTAAAGTGTGCGTGTGTGGGGGGGGGGGGGAGCTGACTGCATCTTGGACATATACATGTGCATAATCGTGATCACATCAGGAAAGCCCAGTTTTATTCTGTGTTTAACATGCATGCTGGCTAAGAGGAACCCATTTCTGATAGTGACTTCGATGCTAACATCATGGAGGATATTACATGTACTCCTTATGAAGTGTGTCAATTACTCAAAGACATCGATATCAGTAAAAGTCAAGGTCCAGAAAACATTTCTCCCAGAATCCTAAAAGTGGGAGCAGAATACCTTGCACCCTCACTATTTAAATTGTTTAATGCTTCTTAACGAACAGGATTTATACCTGAGGATTGGCGAAGGGCTCACGTTGTCCCTGTGTTTCTAAAGGGCAAAGGGGACGATCCCAGCAGTTATAGGCCTATCTCACTCACATGAGTTGTGAGAAAACCCTTGATAGAATAATCTTATTGGTCACCTCAATAACAACAATATTTTTGACGAAAATCAACACTGTTTTAGGCCAAACGATCTTGTGAAATGCAATTGATAGATGCCATCAATGACTGGAGCAGCAGCTTGGATGCTGGGAACAGTGTCGATATTATCTTCTTGGACTTTGCTTAAGCTTTTCACAGAGTTCTTAATGACATTTTACATAACTTACTACTTGTGATGTTTGTGGTCCTCATGTTTAAGATTGACTGCACTGTCTCTACCACAACCCTTGACATTGTCAGAAACAAATAATAATAATAATATGCAAGTGGGAGGGGCGTTTTTTTTTCCTGCTGGGGGTGCTTGCGCCCTCCAAGCCCCCCCCCCTCCACGCTGCTGGCGATTTCCTAAACAACGGAGTCTACGTTGGGAGGAACTCTACTTTGTTGGTTCCCGAATGACAATGAGCAACATGAGCTGTGTACGTGTCCGGCCCTACAAACAAAACAACGCTTTCTACTATATACCACTGTGGCTCTTTTCAACCGATGAGGAGATGCTTCTGTACGTACGAAGTAGCAATCAGTTCGTACGAATAGAATTTTTTTCTTACCATGTCCTAAATACATGTACACTTCCAAAACAGTCTCTTTTTAGTGTACAGAGAAAATTGACAGTAGAACGTGCTGTCCCAAAACAGCAACTTGTGTACTGCCTGTTAACAATAGAATCTACACTGTAATTCAACAGACTTTTTTTATATAGTGCACGATATGTCGTAAAACGCTCATCGTATACATGCAGTTCAAATTGTTGACTTCGCTCTTTTAATTACAGACATCTGGAAAGCTTCAAGCCAGTTGTAGAATACATCCTAGCATCAACATGAAATGCAAATCTCTAGCGCCCACTAGCATTATGAAATTTGCACTCTATGGTTCCTTGGGCGGAGTTGGGCCCAAAGAAGGTGGCTAGGCGACGGTATATTTGTTCCCAGCCCTCGGTTAGGGATCTAGAAATAGTTCATCAAATTTATCCATGCTTTACTGGAGAGCTGAGTGCATTGTAACCCAGGGAGGAAATGTTCCGTTTGTTATTTTTTTCTGTTTAGATTGCGAGCAAAAACTGTGCTTGTCGAAAATATTTCTGAATTACGGTAGATCGTTGGCTTATTTGAATTCGGCAATGAATTAAACGCTGAAATAACTTTGTTTTTACTTAACATATTTTATGTACAGGCCCAACATAAACTTTCATTCTCAATGCAGTGACGAGACATTTTCGTTATTGTGAGGGGAGGTACTTTAATTTGTAAGGATCATTTCCTGTTCTTCATAAAGCATTCAGATCTAGTGAGTATCGTTTTTGATTTGGCTTTTCTTAAGGTGACCATGGCTGCAGGTGTTCTTGCGTTCTTCGTGTGCGTTTTCCTGAAAGTTTCACATTCATCAGAGGCTGACAAACTTCACCTGATTCCGCACAACCAGAGCGTGCCAGTTGGTGGAACAGCGACATTCTATTGCCAAACCGAGAATGTCATTTCTTGTCCAAATCAAGTAATCTACTGGAAGAAGAAAGCAATAAATGAAAGTAACTGGACATCTTTAACCAGGTGCGGAAACCTTAGCGCATCAGCTGATGTCGACAAACACTCAGTTATTCTGAATACTACGGTTAACAGGACAACCTCCACTCTGCTTATTAATAATCTCACCTCATCCGACGTCGGGTGGTACTCTTGCACTACTTACAGAGAAATAGACTCTATTCCAACTGCAACCTCAAGTCCCTCATCACTCATCGTGACCGACGAACCTATTTGTCAAACATCAGTAAACGCAGTCATCAATATTCGTGAAAGCGAAGAACTAGTTGTTGGCGGTAAGGGAGTGTTTGTCTGTGACGGTGACCCTGATCCAAACTCAACTACAATTAGATGGCTCATGAAGGGAACAAATAACCATTCTGTTTCCATTAACACCACAGACAGGTTTGTCGTGTCAGGAAAGCAGCTGATCATCTCACCGTTAGTGGCCTCTGACAACGGGAGCAGAATTCAATGTGAGGTTACCTTCTTTCCAGACTGTGACCAACAGAGTTCCTGGCACAGGATTCTACTGTTTGAGCAGACTTTGGATGAAGAAAGCGAATCGACATGGAGCACGATCTCCATGGAAAGAGACGAACCAACGCACCTTACCAGCGCCCCCACTACCGCTACACAGCGGCCGATGGTACTCTGGGCTGCTGTCGGCGGCAGCCTCGCCGTACTGTTCCTTGGAGCTATAGTCATTTCTGTCGTCTTCTGTCATCGTAAACGTAAAACCAACAGAAGCAGATCTCGTCACGTTGATCAAGCTGCCCCCACCCTGAGACGCTTTATCCCATTCCCAAGAAGCGATGCTCACATATACAGTAGTTACACCTTACAGAGAGAAGGTGGAGATACACCCCTGAGTGCTCGGAATACCCCTCCTTTGTCTGGCCAACGTCCCGCCCACAGGCGCGTTGGCGAGGCGCTTTACGCGATCCCCGACACACGCCGGCGTGAGGCCGAGACAGTTGCAAGATCCCAGTCCTCCCCTTCAACTCATGCTGGCGAAGGAAGCCAAGACGGGCAGAGGGATGGACGACATGGACCGCTGACACGTGTCCAGGCTGGAGACGATTTCTACACCGTGCCGCACAAGGTGGCATGTGGAAACGCCGGAGCCTCAAACCACTTGCCCGATGGCCACATTGAATCAAGTCAAGCTCTCAAACGGTTTGTGGTGGGGGAAGATCTGTACACTCTACCAAAGACACACTTCGCTGTTTAAGAACAGGGCTTTTTGTCTTTGTCATTTTAGAGAAATGTTTAGTGTGCACTTTAGCGAAATGTGGGACAGTAGCTACAAATCACATTCAGGTGAGTGAGGCGGATACACACAGACTTATCTTTAACCAGTTCTGAATATCCGATGTCATTATGGAAAATATTATTGAGGAGAAAATGAAGTTTAGGAAAAAAAATTCTTTGCTTACCAATCTGGTCTCAAAATGTCTGAAAGATAACAAAGGTTCTGGGCTTTCAGCTGTACATGCTCCTGAAAAATGTGTATCCAGCTGGGTGGTGATGCAACTATTTCGGTTGTGTGTTCATTTGATGTCAGAGGATGTCAGTGACATAACTTTTAAGGCTGTTATCAGATATGGTCTACTCGCACATGTTTAATTAAGTTTTAAACTTAATATTTGGCGTTCTGCCGTGAAACAATTTCATTTTTCATTAATGATACATTGTAGCATGGGAGAGAACAGTGAGTGAGTGTGACTGATTTCAGAACCAAAATAGAAAGAAATATCTAATTTTTATTCATATTGGTGTGATTAGCTTCGGCAAGACTGCTTTGAATAGTGCCCTGTCAGTGTGGAATGTTGGTTGGAAAGGGACGCAGGTAATGAAAACATGCTAATGTTGTTTCATGAATATACATACATTCCAACTTTTGGCTTCCCATTTGAAAAATCAAACGCGTCCACAATGAAAATGCTTCCATAGCAGAATCTTGCAGTTTATTACTTAGCTTGCAGTTAAACTTAGCTTGTACACCGAAGACGCCTTAAAACAAAGCTTTGACACTTATCCGCCCACCTTGTAAGTTCTGGGCCATTTCGTTATTTTAGTACGGAAGCTGATAAGACAACACTACACAGATGTTGACTGTCAATAGGGGGGGTCACTTGGCCAAAAATGTTCATCTTAATCCAGTCACACAAACATCATTGTTTGTACAACCTGTATATGACTACACAAGAAAAGTCGAAAATTTATCACTTGCCACATTATTTGTCATGACGTGATATGTTTCTATGGAAATCATCATGATTTCCATGGACGTACATCAGGGCCTGGGTTTGTTTTTTTAAACAGTAATTTGTTCTCACTGTAGGTGAGACTTGCCATTGAAGGACAACAGCGCGACCAGCATTTGTTGGGGGTGGGGGCTTGAACCGGAATCTACCCCCAAATAGCCCACAGTGCTCACCTCCTTCCCTCAGCGATCAGGGTTAGTAGCTGGGGATGTAGGTATGTTTTTCAGAAAAAAAACCGCTACACATCAAACAAACATAACGAAACTTCCTGGGATTCAAGGCCCCCGATCCACGTTTCGATGCACCACTGCTACGGTATTGGTTATCCCTGGAATATATCCGTCAGATTTCTAACAATTTGAAATGAAAAGAAATACATTTATTATAGTGTAAGTGACCTCCAAATTCCAAGAAGAATTTACTTGAATACGTCTTTCACTTAATCACATTAAACTGGAGAACAAATCTACAGTCACGCTTGTCAATGAATACTACTTTTTTTACTAGCACGGAACGATCACGTGACGGGGTGTTAAAAAGCATGTCACACTTCATATCAGAGATAACATAAGCAAGGATTTTATCTTTTCACGCACCCACGCGTGTAGCGCTCCCCTGTAATGTACATGCAGGATAATGTAGGGTCCAACCTCGTTCACATGGGAACGATCTTACCGCACTATAGTCTAGATACCAGACCTGATGATTCCGATTCTTATTGAAGCAAGTGTCTGGTATCACCCATTGTCCACGTGACCAAAATCGGAGGAATTCCTCCAGTTTCCTAAAGTAGGGGAAATATTCCAAACTCGTCCCGTCCACATACGGCTAGCATCGTTGATGTACGGGTAGTTCCGGCCGTGTGTGTAGAAGGCCTAAAACGGGCAAAAAGGGACGCAGTTTACCTGGACAGACGGGTTGCACTACGCATAAGGATGTTTTCTTTTGTTTGCTACTATCACCTCCTTTTTCTTTTTACAGTTCTTGCATGTTTTCAAAATGACCGCCAACATTAATAGCCTGCATGTACATTCAGACACTGGATCCACCCAGGACTTTCTTTTGACGCTTGACATGTTGCATCTTGATCTATTTATGTCCGTGGGTTATACATGACCTTTAAGATTTTATCTAGAGTCGTCATTGTAAGACTTGAATATCCCATTGATTTTGAAATTTGTCAATGTGTTTGCACGCAACGCAGATTTAAGTCGCCTTTTCATATGTACATTTTTGGGTACGTTGCGTACACGTCGCGTTCATGCGTTTCACTTCTGCGGACACAAAAATCGACTCCATTAATATAACATACGAGTACGTTGCGTTTGGCCGTTAAACTCGCCTCGGTAGCGATTTTGACAGATCCGCAACTCTTAGTGCAAGTGTTCACGCTCACACAGAAAGGCGCCTTTAGACGTATACTCTCAACACAACGTTGTTAAAACCCTTTTGTACCCACATGCATTTTAAAACCTTTAACCCAACGGCAGGTTTATTGAAATGTGTTTAAGAATGTGTTAAATGCTGAACGCTTTTCATGGTACATGTTCAGCGTTTTGAAATCTACTTAGCATTTAAACGCATTCCTAAACACATAATAATAAACGCGTCGCTGTTAAGAAAGTGGGTACAAAAAGTGTTATGCATTTAAACTCTTGGCGCCTTTTTAAAGTGTACGTGACGTGCAGGAGAGTGCGTGGGCATGAGCTTGAATCATTGAAATATGCGTGCGATTCACTGTACGTTTATGTGTATTCATCCTGAATAGCCAATCAGAGTCATTTCGTATTCTACACGACCAGTGAAGGAAGGAGCTAGTGAAGGAACGCACACGCAGTCCACATAGAGTCGAAATCTTGCAGGGCCCGCTAACCTTTCCACCGATGTTAAAAAATTTCTTTGTTGACTTTGATGTTCCTTAGAAAAATATGCGAAAAAAATCATCGATACAGTAGGATATGACTGTTGGAACTCCCTTTTGGAACTCTGCCTTTGTCCAAATGAACTATAAGCAAGATAAAATTTCTACTTCATGTGAAATGTGTGAAACGGTATTCGAATCACAGACAATGGAAAAGTAATCTTCACTGTTCTTTGCTAGACATTCTTATGCATGGATCACAGCATACAATTTGTGTTGGTAAAATCGCCCTCTGTTTACTTTATTTCTTTCCTTTGCAGTTTCCTTTTTACTTGTCTATGTATTTCTATTTCCCCCCTCAAGGTCACTACTACGTTTCCGCGCAGGATTGCTTTCGCTTTCATCTCAGGCCAGGGACCCTGTTTCTATGACGCAGTGGCGAAGCTCGAATGAGTATTTTTATTCTTTACTAGCAGAATTCCCTCTTGATGTGCATGCCCTCCGTAGAATTTTCATCCCAGTCAGATGGCTGTTTTTCTTTAGACAGGCATGAGCAAATCAAACGCTTTCTATGAACCGACCCAGCATTCACAGGAATGGAAACAGCGCGCCCAGACACCCAAAGTAATTAACGTTATAGACTAAGGAAAGAGAGCGGAACAGAACGAGTCATCAACGTAAAGAGAGTGAGGTTGATGTACGTGGTGCTTTCCTCACTTTCCGTCTTGTGTGACCTTGGTTTCAAATCTTGCCCAGTCCCTCTTCCGCAGGTTCCAGGATTTTCCGCCCACATTGAAAGCATTAACCCTCATCATCTTCTCCGGGTTTCCCCTGGCTTTTGACCTGCAGTGCTTGTGCGTTTTTGAGGAATCGTCGTTGTGTTGGTTTTATTGTCATAACGATAAGTAAATGTGATGCTTTGAGCTGGAGATGAATCTCTATCGGAGGAGGTTCAAAGTTGACTAAGTGTATTTACCATAGCATTACCCCGGCAACAGCACGGGTTCAGTGGCTTTTTCTCATTTTTTAAATGTATATTTTGTGTATATTTTCATTTGTTTGCTTTTGCTTTTCTCTTTCTGTTTCTGTTTAATTTTTGGCTTAAGTTTCCTTTTCATAACTGCGTCTATTCAGCAATACTTATATCTGTGGATCAACCGTACGTGTATGAGTGGAATTTTTAAATGACCCTTTGTGTTTCACTCAGAGGACGAAGGAAATTTAGCCATATCGGCAAATTATTTGCAGGTTACAGTGAACCAGAATTATTGAGGTATTTAGAAAGCTATGTAATAACTGGCTGTTAGAAATTCTCGAACTCAACGGCCATTGGGACGTAACGTGATTGTGTATATTGTAATTTTTCATATTATGAAAGTGTTTGAACCTAATTTGAGTTACGATTGCATAATGTACAGTATCGTCAGATTTAACGGATAAAGAATTTCAGCACTTGTACATAAATTTTCCTGTCATTTTAAAAGGTGAGCTGTTTGATTGCTTTGCTGATCAAAAGCGAAACAGGCAAAATGTACTTATTGAAGGAGTCTTCTCGCCATAATTGAAAACGATTCATCGCTTGCATTTGGTTAAGGGGCAAACCGTCTGTTAGAAGGAAACCTACATTCTGAGAAAATAAAACTAGTTAATTAATCGTATATAATAATCAGAAAAAAACAAGCCTTTGTTTGTGGCTGTCGCCTTAAAGTGGGGCTATTTCGAACTTTACAAATGTACAGTCGAATTGTTGCAGCAACAAAAGGGGTTGGGTTAAGATGGTGGGGCGGACCCTGTAGTTACATTTAAATTAAAACAATTAGATCATTGCCAGCTAGTGTCTGAAATAAATCTTTGTGAAATTTGTGTTGGATAACTCTTTAAAAGAGATATCTGGGATTGCGTTTGGAGAGAACAAGACCATAGAGACGTATGATTTTCGAAACTTGTTTTTAACAACTTCCCAAAAAACCAAGAGTGCATGTGAATTGCTTGTAATTATCAATACGGTAGCACACATTAAGATTCATAGAAAGATTAAAGCCCAAGATCTTTATGATATTTATAATATGTATTGTAAAGGAGAGTTAAAGTCCCTTATGAACTGATTCCTGATTCAACTTTCGGCCGTCATTCTGCGTTGGTTAAAAAAACAAGAGGACGCCCCCCCAAAAAAGGAGTGTCATTTGCATAATACTATTGAACAGTTCAGACATGTAGACAGGTGTCCAGACGCGTTCCAGAGACTTGCCCCATATTGACGAGCGTTCATTTTTATATATACTAAGTAGAAGCTGTCAGGGAGAACATTAATATTGACGATAATTATTTGTGTGTATGCGTATTTTGGCTAAATGATGCAGTATTTAATCACTCAGTCTTCACAAAGCGTCATTTTGTGCTGTATTATTATCTCTCAAATATGACATGGCATAAAGCAATCTCTTGGAAATGGCCGAGTGATTAAGCTGATTCGAATCCCGGTGATGGTTTTTATTTTCCCAGTGTACGTTGTCAGTCAGCAATTAGAAAAGACTCTTATTTACCTTAGCCGGCGGGATAAGCTCTACTGCTGCGACTGTCCGTGAAGTCCAGGTGAGCGCCTTAGTACAGGTTCGAGACGTATGGCCGACTTGGCGGCAAGGGCTTAGGGGCTTGTCTCGTTTCCTCCCTTGCATGGTCACTTGACCCTTTTTATGTTAAATGGATGGAAAGGGAGGAAGTGTGCTGGGCCGGGAACCCCGAGGCCCCAGAAGAGTCCTATAATAGCCGGTAACTGAGATTCCTTGCAAATTTCAGGAGTCCGTGCGCCTGAATGCTTGGTACACCACAGAACCTTTGGATTTTTCCCTCATCACATCTTTTTTTATTTCGCTGGGCACAGAACCCACAAGGCATTTTTCTCAGTTTGAATACAATGAGTTAACGGATTGATGATGATTTATTTTCATTTATAATCTGAAATTCCTAAATTTTCGACAACATTAAGATCAATCCCAGCCGTGTTTAAAAGGGTCAAATTCTTCTGGGTAATTTTAATATATATAAAAAAGCAGAGGCGTATCTATTGAGTGTTTCATAACATATGGTTCAACTGTAACACATCCAGAGGTGGCACAGTAGGGCGGCACTCGCCTCCTTACTTTATTGATGGAAGTACATTTTCATTTGTCATATTTCCAAATTTCATTTGCTTTCAACTGTAGAGTAATTTGATACTTTCAAAAACAATTTCTCACAAAAATATTAATCTTCTTGGGTCGCCTGCGTTACAATCGCTGCTCTGTTTGTGAATGATTAGTGGTCTGCCCAAAAAATACAAGTACGAAAATGCTGCGACAAACTCAAAACAAACGAACAAATGGCACAGTAAAAAGTAATTCATTCCTTAGTCAAGTATGTCCCCAATTCGAACTCAAATAGAATACTGCTAAAATGTACCTGTACCTATTTCTCAAAAAGTTTCTAAAAAAATCAAATACATGTGTAGTACTGACATTCTATATTTCCCTAGTTGCTGTGCATGAAAACGGCATGATGCAACCAAACCAAAGTAACTGTTTTTTCTTGAATCTGGTTTATCACTCAGTCCTCCACCATTTCAACAAAGTCTCTATATCAGATTTTACCTAGCTCCCCACTTCGTTGCCAGAGGCAACAGAGATTTCCCCTTGAATTAATTATGTAGGGCAACCTCATTGATGCAGCCCATGGCAGAGGGCGTACTCTACCAGATTTTGTTGGTAGATATGTTTGCTCCGGCTTGTTGCCACTTTGTTACTTCCGGATGATTCAACATGGGCTGTTCAGGGTGTAACAAAATTGGCAGCTGGTCTCGGCTTGTCGCAAACATACTCTCACTTTTTTTTTAAACAGAGCCGGTGAAAAACACCGGTGTAAAAAGTAAAACCATTTGATTAAATTGTCAATATATAAAACCTGCCGATCGCACATGAGACACTTTATTATACAGTGATTGCTAATGTCGGCTTGCTCCCAGAGGATGTATGCTGTTCATGACACGTCGTAGATAGTATATTCAATGATGCTGGGCATTATCTTTGACTTAGTGCTGCTCTATGCGGGAGTTAATTTTTTCCTGTGAGCCAAGGCTTGGCCGAGTGGTCGCGAGGCTTGATCGGTTTCCTTAGCTGTCACTAGGGTGTTCGTAGGGCCGAGTAGGTCTACTCCGTCCTGTCCCTGTCAGCGCAGCAAGCAGCTGTCGACTGCTTGAGTGACCCAACCGCATAATCAATGACGTAAATCTGTGGCAGGGACTGTGGAATGGGGATGACTGAAGTCAAAATTGGCCGGCAGTGAAAATTCAAAAAGTGGGAGGGGTATATACCCCAAGCCACCAGGATTTACGCAGCTACTCGCAATGTTTGAGAAATATCACTCCAAGCTTCGGTGATCGGGGATAAAAACTATCTTGTAGAATTATGCCTTTTCAAGCCCCAAGAGATCTTATTCACAGAGTAGCCACCCCCCCTTTTAAATCTTGTTCCTTGAATCTGTCATGTTAAATATACTCTGTTAGATATGCTGATGCTAGACTATTTTGGGTTCGATACCTTTCGTTCACTTATTGCAAATGTGGCTTAAAATCATGGGTGTCATTAATTTGACTCAAATTTTTAAATCATTCTTTTATTTCGTCACTGTCATTTTAACGTTCATGTTCCCAAAATGAAGAGTTTACCTTCATCCTATCCATTCTTGATTTGTTATTGCTTTCACTTAGTCATATTGGCGACGCTCCCCTCATGGTTAGGATTGAAACTTTATGAATGTCTATCCTGATTAAAACAAGGAGGCATTTTGTATCTGCTGTTTAGATTCATGATTTATCGACCTTTAAGAAATATTTCCAAGTGAGGTATCATTAGGAAAGGTAATTTCGTTTAACAATCACTGATTATTCATATACTGTACACTTTCTTGTTAACATGCTGCATCTATATGTGGCAGCAGTATGCACCTGGGTTCGAATTGGCTTTATGGCAACCGGGAAGCAGTTTTCAAATGACACACATGTATAGAAGCCCAAAAACAAAGTTTAATTGCCAGTCTCAAACTGAATTGTCAAACAGCATGGCCAGGCCGGTGGCAAGGTGGCAGAGGACAGTGTGAAGCACAAACCCACAGAAAACTAAACCAAGAATGAAAGAATGTCCATTAGTACAGAAAAATAGGTTGTACAGTCATCGGTCAAAACCATAAAGAGGGCAGTAATAATTTGTTATGCATTTATACCGTACTTCCATGTTACAAGAGCAACTGACCTATCGTACGCATACATGGCAAGGAGAGAGAACCAGGTTGTTCCAAATAACTGTTATTTATGTCACACCATGGCATGGCTGATGAACAATCTACACCATTTAGACAAAATATTTGACAATGAAACCCCGGCGGAGGTGTTTCATCCCCGCTCCAAACAGTTCATTAAATGTCACCGAATACATAAATACTCAAACCTGGATGTGTGCGGTCTGTTCCTAAAATACGCAATCCATTAACAGGCCAAGAGATTATTACATGTATAAACAAAGGCCTGCCATCCATTTTCTGAAAATGACGCTTCCTTTATAGTTCTGGCAAACAAAACTGGGGACACCGAATTTCCTCCTTCAAGGTTACATGTTAGCTCTGGAAAATCCTTTTCTCGTACCTATACTCCATAGACAGCACCTGGCTCCTTTTCTGGTACAGAGCCTCAATGAAGAATGCTTGACATGGAATTTCCCTCTTTTAGATGTAGCATCGTACATGGAGGGATCCATCTTGGCTGAAATTACTGACGTTTGCACTTTTAAACCTGGTATGATTTCAACACACCACTGTTTTACATAATCAATATCAAAATTCCAATGAAATGAGAGTAGTGGAGTGAAAAATCAAGAGACTACCTGAATTGTTCTAAAAACAGCATGGCCAGGCCGCTGGCAAGGTGGCGCAGGAAAGTGCAAAGCTCAAACCTGCCACCAAGCGAGGGCGCTGTGACCAGTTACTGTCTCACTTTTCTTGGGCGCTCTAAGGTGCTTCGCTGCTACCCTCACATATAGTAAATCGCTTAGGATGTGCACATCAATTGCCAAAATGTAATACTTGCTTAAATGGCACGTTGCAGTGGCTGACTATAATCTCTTATCCTTTGCCTTTGAGCTATAGCTCCAAAAATATGAAAATAAGTCATCAAAATACAAAAGTGAAAGTAAAGTTCATTAAAATATACAAAGAATAAGTTTCGAATGCTGCAGAACACTTTCAGAACAGCACATGATGGATTTGCATATACAATTTACAATAAACACACTTCTTCTCTCTGTTAGGTACTTTTATAAGCACCACGGCCTCACAGATGCATTTTCATCGAACTTTTATTTGTAAGGATCATTTCCTGAACTTGAAAAAGTATTCACATCTATAAAGCATCATTTTTGATTTGGCTGGATTAATGTTGACAATGGCTGCAGCTGGTCTTGCATTCTTCGTGTGCGTTTTCCTGAAAGTTTCACATTCATCAGAGGCTGACAAAGTTCATCTGATCCCACACAACCAGAGCGTGCCAGTTGGTGGAACGGCGACATTCTATTGCCAAACCGAGAATGTCATTTCTTGTCCAGAGCAAGTAATCTACTGGAAGAAGAAAGCAATAAATGAAAGTAACTGGACATCGTTAACCAGGTGCGGAAACCTTAGCGCATCAGCTGATGTCGACAAACACTCAGTTATTCTGAATACTACGGTTAACAGGACAACCTACATTCTGCTTATTAATAATCTCACCTCATCCGACGTCGGGTTGTACTCTTGCACTACTTACAGAGAAATAGACTCTATTCCAACTGCAACCTCAAGTCCCTCATTACTCATCGTTACCGACGAACCTATTTGTCAAACGTCAGTAAACGCAGTCATCAATATTCGTGAAAGCGAAGAACTAGTTGTTGGTGGTAAGGGAGTGTTTGTCTGTGACGGTGACCCTGATCCAAACTCAACTGCAATTAGATGGCTCATGAAGGGAAAAAATAACCAGTCTGTTTCCATTAACACCACAGACAGATTTGTCGTGTCAGGAAAGCGGCTGATCATCTCACCGTTAGTGGCCTCGGACAACGGGAGCAGAATTCAATGTGAGGTTACATTCTCTTCAGACTGTGACCAACGGAGTTCCTGGCACAGGATACTACTAGTTGTGCAGACGTTGCGTGATGGAAGCGAACCGACATGGAGCACGATCTCCAAGGAAAGAGACGAACCAATGCACCTTACCATTGCCACCACTCTCCGCCCGACACAAATCGTCACTGATACCAGTACACAGCGGCCGGTGGGACTCTGGGCTGCTGTCGGAGGTAGCCTCGCCCTGCTTGTCGTGGTGGTTATCGTCATTGCAATCGTTGTCTACTTACTTAAGGTTAGAAAGCCCACCATACTCTCTCAAACCAAGCACCGAACTCAGTTAGCTCGACGTCTGAGGCGAAGACCCGAAGGCTTCCCCACGCTCCGACCCGCATCCTGCATCCCTCCCAGGCAAATGAGAACTCCTGTGCATTTGGACACAGTCGAACTGGAAACCATTCCAACAGACCCAACGCGCCATCATTACTCTGAAATTCCTGTTGATGAGCCAACGCCCAAACACGTCGACGTAGCAGAACCACTGCAAACTGACCAGTCCAACAGATGGTCGCTGCTTGCTACAGTAACTGGGACCATAGGTATACCACAGACCTGTCCAATTGACGAAGAAGACTTGTACCTGACACCTAAAAGAAGTGACGTCACCTGAAGCTTCACCTGAATAGTGGAAGACTTCCGTCAGATCATGTAAAGGAGGGGAAAAGGTCCTTAAACGCATCCACACGATGTCACATTTTGAATCTTCCATACTCCAAACGTTTTCATTTTAGTTTGACCTACACAGCCACCCATCACCTTTATACTCTCTTTTTTTTTTTATAATTTACAGCCTCCTTTTGAAGACAAAGTACATGAAATCTTTGTGCAAAAGAGACATTGTTCCAGGCTATTGTAAAACTTGTTTATTCCCATTCACCGGTTCCAATTTTGAATTAAATTTCGTTCAGAACGAATTTCAAGTTTTTTTTTGTAACATTGGTAGCCATCATCCAATTTCAAAGTTTGATCAAGTTTGTGAAGACCTTGTCGACAGAGTTCATCAAAAATTAAAGAGTAAAATCCCTCTCCAATATAGCTGAATGGCAGCATCTAGATTGCAGTTTTTCGTCTCGTATGGAAATTTGTCTTCTTCGTGCTTAATTTAGGCATTATTTTAAGGCCTTCAGCACAGTTCTGCGGAGTGGGTTCAAGGTAGATAAGTCAAAATCAAATACTCCTTGGGGAAAAATATGTGCTTATAGCTTGAATTGGATAATTTGAATATTATTAAGATCGTGTGACAAAGGACGAAATCACTCGTTTTAAAGGGTAGCTGCAATCCATGTTTTTGACAACAAACCTGTAAAATGCACCTTTGTGCCTCAGTAAACCTTATTTCAAACTTTGGTTTTACTATTTGAAAGGGTATTTCAATGCCTTTTTGTTTTTATGTTAATAACAGTTTCCTGTTCATGAGCAAAACTGTGATGTCATCTCAGGAAGAAGCCTTAATGTTACATTGGTTTGTACACAAAAGGCCCTGCGTTTATAGATTTTCCTAAACCAAGTTTTCTCTTCTTTGCTGATTCATTGTTGTTTATGTGCTGTGCAATAAGAAACCGTCAATCCCTCTCTCAGAACTGTTATAAGTTGTTAGAGTTTTCATACATTGAAGACACGCAGAAAAACTGTATAAAAGAAAAATTATTGCAGCTGTACTTTGAAGTAAAATCTAACACCTATTTCTCTCCATGCCCCCTTTGTCAAACATAGCCACTGTATCAAATTAATTCGGATTGGGTGAACAAACTTGCCAACCAACCAGCCCCACCCATAAAATATCCATGGGTACAAAGTCATCCAATTTCACCTCTGTTCCACCTGATGGCCCTGGGGACATCTTGCCCTCTGTCTGTATCAGAGGTATCTCTCATAGGTCTTTGCTATCTCACATTGACTGATTTATTCTTTATCATAAAATGAACTTTTGAACACTTCCTCAATGAACTAGTGAATCAAAGTGTTAGCTTTATGCATGATAAATCAATAGATTTGGTTAGCAGTGTTTAGACCTACTTGCTTTAGGACTGACGTCGGTCGACAAATCAACCCAGGCTTATCGTGCTATAAATTTCTTTCACTTTTTATTTGCGTCACCATTCCAAACAAAACAGCGTACAGACACCATTACATACAAAAGCCATTTGTTATTTGTAGAAACGATATGGTCTATTGCATAAGCTTCCATTTTTGACAAAACACTTGTGCTCAGTACACAAGCTCTGCAACCAATAGTTAGTTGTATATAGCAGTGACATGTATCTTTTTTATGTCGGTTTTAATTCCACACTCCTATTCTGCTAGCCTTTCTTTTTTTACGAAGAGAGTATTTCCCTTCAGCAGATGGTTTACGTTCATGCTAATCTCTAAAAGGCTTAGCGAAACAGTGGTGCAGCTTGATGTATTTTTTCTGTGTCTGATGTTAATCAGTGATACGAGGAAACGAATTAGGCTTAGGCTAGTTGAAAATCGTGCAGAAATTAGGAAACGGGAGAGTGTTTGTTTTCTTCGCTCTGTGCTGCAATTGTAAGTTAAGTAAAGAAGCCACAACATATGGTCAGGTGATAAGTAATAGTCATTGTAACATAGTTTATGGACAGACAATGTTGAGTGCATTCCTTTCAAAATGCATCAGAAAATAGCATTGAACTACTTTATACAGATTCCCCCCTTTTGTTGGGCGGATGGACCATTGAATGCACAGCAAACATAGTGCAGGTGTTTATTTAAAAGAATTCAAAACGAATCATCTTCTGGGGAAGCCGCTTGTAATTTTGTATGGCAAAATCTCGTTTCGATTAATTGTTCGGTGAACTGTATATATTTCATTTGGCTCTTTTTTTTTTACTTTTGATTCATGTGATCATGTGTGCATGTAGTTTACATCAGCTTGATTCTTTACTGACATCAGCTACAAGCGCTTAAGAATAAAAAATAGGGCAGGAATCGAATCTGTGAGTTCCCTTAAATACTTTTCCTAATTTCTTGCCTGTATTTCTGTACTTTAGTCATTCGAAGACCTTTGCTCGCAATAAAATTCAGGCAATAACTCTTTTGCTTATTTGGTGTTTGTGCGGTTTTATCTCCCGCTTCTTACCAGCAGAGGGCTTGCACACCTTAACAACTACTGAGATGGTAACGGGTAACTGAAGAAGCTGACACTGTTCGCTTACATGATAAAGGACTTTTGAAAGAAATATTGCATGGTCTTCTGGGGTTCAAAGACAGACAACGTTCATAGGCAAATAACATATAGAAAAAAGGCTGGATTTTCAAATCCAATTCGATGTTTATAGAGTGGATTAGGAAAACGCTCATTCAAGTATGACCATTCACGCAACAAAATGAATCGGCTGCATAAAATTTCTTATGGAATGTGCACCAACGCCACCCTCCCTATGAGGTTCTTGCTCAGTCGCTCGTGAGCACTAAATCACCAAAACGACTATATTAGTGCGCTTCTTTGGTGTATGTCTGCGCAAGAGTGTGCAATTTCATTACCCGCTGTTTACCAGTAGAGGGCGTATGACATCCAACCTTTTTAGCTCTACAATATCTTGCTTTTGCAGCTTTGTTCTTTCCTTTGACGACTTTTTGTTAATTCTTTTCCTGAATAAAGAAATGAAATTGTTAACATCAGTGATTAATAGTGGGGCAGAGTGACATGTTTCCCCATAATAATTGAGTGTAGCTTTTTGAAGACTACTAAACCAACACCAATAGTTTGATATTTTTATTTTTCTATGCAGAGAAATTTTTTTTTCATTTCTTGCTTGAATCACCACTCACGAACAGAACTGTGTATCGTTTAAACAGGAATCATTTGCCGTATACAGAAAACGGTGGTGATCGTTCGCAATGGTTGTTAACAACATGCTTCCGTGATTTCTTTTATTTATCATGACTGGTATCGTGTTTGCTTCAGTTCTGATTCACTTTCAAATTGACTCATACAATCGGCCAATGAAGAATTTGAACTTTTATTTGCGCCAGTCTATTCCACTTATCTTTGATTTTACTCGGTGTGTCTTCAGTGGCACAGCCGCCCCCCGGTTTGAAGCCTTACACCCGCCCCCAGAAGAGCCTGGCTCAGTAACCCCCTGCCCCCCGGGAACTCTTGCCTTCGCCTCGGAGAAAAGCGCTATACCCCACAGTGAGTCTTATTTCCCCATTTTTAAAGCGAATTTTGAACACAACAGTGTTGCCGCTGTATTCTAGCTTGTAGCGAGAGTTCTGTTTGCCAGTTGTGGAAACGTTTATTTCTCGTTGAGATTCAACTACACACAAATGGAAACATTATCAGTGGCATTTCTGGAGAGGGAGAGGTAATTCTGTAGTGCCTGGAGTGACATCCAATCAACAGCTCCCTCACGCGTCAGGAAATTGAGTAATCACTTGAAGAGCGGCGATGAAAGCTGTCCTTATAATTGGCGCGTGCGCCATCTGTTGACGGGTTCCGTCGATCACTCTTAGGTAAGGGCACTGACTCTTTGTTTGTTTGTTTGTTGGGTTGTTCGGTTGTTTGTTTGTTTTGACTGGCATTAAAACGCATGTTTATGGGAAATGGGTGTTGCGAAGTTGCAATACAGACATGCTGGGGACTGGGAAACCGTCTTACTCCCAAGTCAAAAATTCATAAGTCTTACGTACAGGTTGGAAGTCGTAACGCAGGAGCAACGCAGTTGGACCGTATAGCAGTGATTGAAAAAATTATCAAGCGACAGACAACTCTTGCGCTGTTTTATCTATGCACGAGTATTGTAACTCCATTGTCGCCATTTACCAATAGAGGGCGTGTACGACATAAATAACCCATAGACCGACAGCGCCTATGGGTGCAGTGTCCCAATTCAAGGAAAATTCTCCGCCAGGCCGAGGCGCACAAAAGGTACCCCCCAGAGATTGTTTCAAAAAGAGGGGTCTGTTTGGGCCACGAAATGGTGGAATTGTGTCAGTATGGCCCAGGATCATCTCTGTAGATTCAGGGGCACCCATCTGGGGGCAAATCATACAAAATTGGGATTGAAAATTAGTCAGAAGAACCCCAGGAAGGTGAGGGATGTCATTTGAAAAATGGTCGCTGGGAGGGCTCGGCAACATTGACATTTTGGGGGGTGAGTTTGTTTTGGGCGGATGATTAAAAAATTCATTGGTTAACCTAATGAAACCTGAAGGACCAAACAACACATTGTTTTTTGTTTGAGAGGCCTCAGGGACTTCAGTTGCCTGCCATGGGGCTCCAAACTTGGTTGATTTTACACTATTTTCAATGGAGCTTGAATTGGTTCAGTGTACCCTTGAGGGTTCGTCAACCAGGTCGTCGAATCCATCAGCCGCATGATGACCCGGATAGAGGGCGCACTAATGAGTTGAAGACATACGCGTACAGTACCGTATGCAAAACACTTAGTAATTCAAATGTTATTAGTAAACTAGGTGTGGTTTGCCGAGGCGAGGCTGAGGTAAAATGAAACGTATAGAATGCACCCTGGATCACCTTGGCAGGCTAGATTTACTACAAAATGTAGGCCTACATGTATAGATGCACGCACCAAACCACTTTAGAACTATATGTGCATTGTGCAGTGTTGAAATTATTATTCATTAACTACAATCGCAAGAAAGCACGTGAACACTTCCTGTCAACAGCCTTCTTATTTGAATTAGGAGCGGGACGCCCCCAATTCAAAATTGAAATTAATTATAATTTTTATGATTACTTCCACAGACCGATTTCTTTTCACTGATGTCTCATTGAACAGCTCGTAACAAATGCTATCCTAGAATCATCTCTTCTCTGAAATTCTATTTTTAAAGGTGCCATAGCAAAGAACAGGGACGATGTATCTTTATAATGTGCTTTAGCTTAGCAGAATACTGTCCCCAAACTTAACACAAACTTTTCTTTTCAAACTTTGATTTGGAAGGCCATACACGTGCTCGGACTATTACAACGACTAATATACTCTGTTTCACTTCGTGCTATGTTATATTTCATATCCCTCCCACGCACTTTGTTATTACTGTGTAGGCCTAAAGGTGATAGGGAAACTGTTCGATAAATACTAACCTTGGCTTGTCTGAGTGTTTTAACTCACATGACAGTATAGGTCCATTTTCAAAGGCGATCAACAATTGCTCATAACAAATGGCGGGTGCTTGTTTTGTTTTCCATGGTTTATTTTTGTTTTAATGGGGCCTTCCTCTCAGCGCAATTTCATATCCACTGTTAACTGCACGCCAAGTAACCAGTCATTTCCTTTGCGAAAATCCCGGAAACAATTTTACGCCACCACTCTGGGTAAACTAATATTCGACTGCACTATTTCGTAGGTACGGAGTATTGTACCTACGGATTACTGAACCGTATTTACAGATTGGTTATCTACAAGTTGCATTGCATGACTAACCTTCAGCTAATTGGGCCCGTGCAGGACCAAGAGAGGGTGCGATTTCCAGCGGCGTAGCCAGGATTGCACGGGGGGGGGCTTCACGCTAAAGTGTGCGTGTGCGTGTGTGGGGGGGGGGAGCTGACTGCATCTTGGACATATACATGTGCATAATCGTGATCACATCAGGAACGCCCAGTTTTATTCTGTGTTTAACATGCATGCTGGCTAAGAGGAACCCATTTCTGATAGTGACTTCGCTGCTAACATCATGGAGGATATTACATGTACTCCTTATGAAGTGTGTCAATTACTCAAAGACATCGATATCAATAAAAGTCAAGGTCCCTTATGAAGTGTGTCAATTACTCAAAGACATCGATATCAGTAAAAGTCAAGGTCCAGATAACATTTCTCCCAGAATCCTAAAAGAGTGGGAGCAGAATACCTTGCACCCTCACTATTTAAATTGTTTAATGCTTCTTAAGGAACAGGATTTATACCTGAGGATTGGCGAAGGGCTCACGTTGTCCCTGTGTTTCTAAAGGGCAAAGGGGACGATCCCAGCAGTTATAGGCCTATTTCACTCACATGAGTTGTGAGAAAACCCTTGATAGAATAATCTTATTGGTCACCTCAATAACAGCAACATTTTTGACGAAAATCAACACTGTTTTAGGCCAAACGTTCTTGTGAAACGCAACTGATAGATGCCATCAATGACTGGAGCAGCAGCTTGGATGCTGGGAACAGTGTCGATATTATCTTCTCGGACTTTGCTTAAGCTTTTCACAGAGTTCTTAATGACATTTTACATAACTTACTACTTGTGATGTTTGTGGTCCTCATGTTTAAGATTGACTGCACTGTCTCTACCACAACCCTTGACATTGTCAGAAATAAATAATAATAATAATATGCAAGTGGGAGGGGGCGACTATTTTTCCTGCCGGGGGTGCTTGCGCCCTCCAAGCCCCCCCCCTGCAACGCCGCTGGCGATTTCCTTAACAACGGAGCCTCCTTTGGGAGGAACTCCACTTTGCTGGTCCCCGAATGACAATGAGCAACATGAGCTGTGTACGTGTCCGGCCCTACAAACAAAACAACGTTTTCTACTATATACCAGTGTGGCTCTTTTCAACCGATGAGGAGATGCTTCTGTACGTACGAAGTAGCAATCAGTTCGTACGAATAGAATTTTTTTCTTACCATGTCCTAAATTCATGTACACTTCCAAAACAGTCTCTTCTTAGTGTACAGAGAAAATTGACAGTAGAACGTGCTGTCCCAAAACAGCAACTTGTGTAATGCCAGTTAACAATAGAATCTACACTGTAATTCAACAGACTTTTTTTTATATAGTGCACGATATGTCGTAAAACGCTCATCGTATACATGCAGTTCAAATTGTTGACTTCGCTCTTTTAATTACAGACATCTGGAAAGCTTCAAGCCAGTTGTAGAATACATCCTAGCATCAACATGAAATGCAAATCTCTAGCGCCCACTAGCATTATGAAATTTGCACTCTATGGTTCCTTGGGCGGAGTTGGGCCCAAAGAAGGTGGCTAGGCGACGGTATATTTGTTCCCAGCCCTCGGTTAGGGATCTAGAAATAGTTCATCAAATTTATCCATGCTTTACTGGAGAGCTGAGTGCATTGTAACCCAGGGAGGAAATGTTCCGTTTGTTATTTTTTTCTGTTTAGATTGCGAGCAAAAACTGTGCTTGTCGAAAATATTTCTGAATTACGGTAGATCGTTGGCTTATTTGAATTCGGCAATGAATTAAACGCTGAAATAACTTTGTTTTTACTTAACATATTTTATGTACAGGCCCAACATAAACTTTCATTCTCAATGCAGTGACGAGACATTTTCGTTATTGTGAGGGGAGGTACTTTAATTTGTAAGGATCATTTCCTGTTCTTCATAAAGCATTCAGATCTAGTGAGTATCGTTTTTGATTTGGCTTTTCTTAAGGTGACCATGGCTGCAGGTGTTCTTGCGTTCTTCGTGTGCGTTTTCCTGAAAGTTTCACATTCATCAGAGGCTGACAAACTTCACCTGATTCCGCACAACCAGAGCGTGCCAGTTGGTGGAACGGCGACATTCTATTGCCAAACCGAGAATGTCATTTCTTGTCCAACTCAAGTAATCTACTGGAGGAAGAAAGCAATAAATGAAAGTAACTGGACATCTTTAACCAGGTGCGGAAACCTTAGCGCATCAGCTGATGTCGACAAACACTCAGTTATTCTGAATACTACGGTTAACAGGACAACCTCCACTCTGCTTATTAATAATCTCACCTCATCCGACGTCGGGTGGTACTCTTGCACTACTTACAGAGAAATAGACTCTATTCCAACTGCAACCTCAAGTCCCTCATCACTCATCGTGACCGACGAACCTATTTGTCAAACATCAGTAAACGCAGTCATCAATATTCGTGAAAGCGAAGAACTAGTTGTTGGCGGTAAGGGAGTGTTTGTCTGTGACGGTGACCCTGATCCAAACTCAACTACAATTAGATGGCTCATGAAGGGAACAAATAACCATTCTGTTTCCATTAACACCACAGACAGGTTTGTCGTGTCAGGAAAGCAGCTGATCATCTCACCGTTAGTGGCCTCTGACAACGGGAGCAGAATTCAATGTGAGGTTACCTTCTTTCCAGACTGTGACCAACAGAGTTCCTGGCACAGGATTCTACTGTTTGAGCAGACTTTGGATGAAGAAAGCGAATCGACATGGAGCACGATCTCCATGGAAAGAGACGAACCAACGCACCTTACCAGCGCCCCCACTACCGCTACACAGCGGCCGATGGTACTCTGGGCTGCTGTCGGCGGCAGCCTCGCCGTACTGTTCCTTGGAGCTATAATCATTTCTGTCGTCTTCTGTCATCGTAAACGTAAAACCAACAGAAGCAGATCTCGACACGTTGATCAAGCTGCCCCCACCCTGAGACGCTTTATCCCATTCCCAAGAAGCGATGCTCACATATACAGTAGTTACACCTTACAGAGAGAAGGTGGAGATACACCCCTGAGTGCTCGGAATACCCCTCCTTTGTCTGGCCAACGTCCCGCCCACAGGCGCGTTGGCGAGGCGCTTTACGCGATCCCCGACACACGCCGGCGTGAAGCCGAGACAGTTGCAAGATCCCAGTCCTCCCCTTCAACTCATGCAGGCGAAGGAAGCCAAGACGGGCAGAGGGATGGACGACATGGACCGCTGACACGTGTCCAGGCTGGAGACGATTTCTACACCGTGCCGCACAAGGTGGCATGTGGAAACGCCAAAGCCTCAAACCACTTGCCCGATGGCCACATTGAATCAAGTCAAGCTCTCAAACGGTTTGTGGTGGGGGAAGATCTGTACACTCTACCAAAGACACACTTCGCTGTTTAAGAACAGGGCTTTTTGTCTCTGTCATTTTAGAGAAATGTTTAGCGTGCACTTTAGCGAAATGTGGGACAGTAGCTACAAATCACATTCAGGTGAGTGGGGAGGATACACACAGACTTATCTTTAACCAGTTCTGAATAACCGATGTCCTTATGAAAAATATTATTGAGGAGAAAATGAAGTTTAGGAAAAAAGATTCTTTGCTAACTAATCTGGTCTGAAAATGTCTGAAAGATAACAAAGGTTCTGGGCTTTCAGCTGTACATGCTCCTGAAAAATGTGTAGCCAGCTGGGTGGTGATGCAACTATTTCGGTTGAACATAAGACTACTTGTGTGTTCATTCGATGTCAGAGAATGTCAATGGCATAACTTTAAAGCTGTTATCAGATATGGTCTACTCGTGCATGTTTAATTAAGTTTTAAACTTAATATTTGGCGTTCTGCCATGAAACAATTTCATTTTTCATTAATGATACATTGTAACACAGGAGAGAACAGTGAGTGAGTGTGACTGATTTCAGAACCAAAATAGAAAGAAATGTATAATTTTTATCCATATTGGTTTGATTAGCTTCGGCAAGACTGCTTTGAATAGTGCCCTGTCAGTGTGGACTGTTGGTTGGAAAGGGACGCAAGTAATGAAAACATCCTAATGCTGTTTCATGAATATACATACATTCCAACTTTTGGCTTTCCATTTGAAAAATCAAACGCGTCAGCGATCAAAATGCTTCCATAGCAGAATCTTGCAGTTTATTAGCCAAACTTAGCTTGTACACCGAAGACGCCTTAAAACAAAGTTTTGATACTTATCCCACCTTGTAAGTTTTGCGCCATTTCGTTATTTTAGTACAGAAGCTGATAAGACAACACTATACAGATGTTGACTGTCAAGGGGGGGGGTGTCACTTGGCAAAAAATGTTCATCTTAATCCAGTCACACAAATCTCATTGTTTGTACAACCTGTATATGACTACACAAGAAAGTTGAAAATTTATCAGTTGCCACATTATTTGTCATGACGTGATATGTTTCTATGGAAATCATCATGATTTCCATGGACGTAAATCAGGGCCTGGGTTTGTTTTTTTAAACAGTAATTTGTTCTCACTGTAGGTGAGACTTGCCATTGAAGGACAACAGCGCGACCAGCATTTGTTGGGGGTGGGGGCTTGAACCGGAATCTACCCCAAATAGCCTATAGTGCTCACCCCTTCCCTCAGCGATCAGGGTTAGTAGCTGGGGATGTAGGTGTGTTTTTCAGAAAAAATCGCTACACATCAAACAAACATAACGAAACTTCCTGGGATTCAAGGCCCCCGATCCCCGTTTCGATGCGCCACTGCTACGGTATTGGCTATCCCTGGAATATATCTGTAAGATTTCTAACAAATTGAAATGAAAAGAAATACATTTATTATAGTGTAAGTGACCTCCAAATTCCAAGAAGAATTTACTTGAATACGTCTTTCACTTAATCACATTAAACTGGAGAACAAATCTACAGTCACGCTTGTCAATGAATACTCCTTTTTTTTTTTTACTAGCACGGAACAATCACGTGATGGGGTGTTAAAAAGCATGGCACACTTCATATCAGAGATAACATAAGCAAGGATTCTATCTTTTCACGCACCCACGCGTGTAGCGCTCCCCTGTAATGTACATGCAGGATAATGTAGGGTCCAACCTCGTTCACATGGGAACGATCTTACCGCACTATAGTCTAGATACCAGACCTGATGATTCCGATTCTTGTTGAAGCAAGTGTCTGGTATCACCCATTGTCCACGTGACCAAAATCGGAGGAATTCCTCCAGTTTCCTAAAATAGGAGAAATATTCCAAACTCGTCCCGTCCACATACGGCTAGCATCGTTGATGTACGGGTAGTTCCGGCCGTGTGTGTAGAAGGCCTAAAACGGGCAAAAAGGGACGCAGTTTACCTGGACAGACGGGTTGCACTACGCATAAGGATGTTTTCTTTTGTTTGCTACTATCACCTCCTTTTTCTTTTTACAGTTCTTGCATGTTTTCAAAATGACCTCCAACATTAATAGCCTGCATGTACATTCAGACACTGGATCCACCCAGGACTTTCTTTTGACGCTTGACATGTTGCATCTTGATCTATTTATGTCCGTGGGTTATACATGACCTATAAGATTTTATCTAGAGTCGTCATTGTAAGATTTAAATATCCCATTGATTTTGAGATTTGTCGATGTGTTTGCACGCAACGCAGATTTAAGTCGCCTTTTCATATGTACATTTTTGGGTGCGTTGCGTACACGTTGCGTTCATGCGTTTCACTTCTGCGGACACAAAAATCGACTCCATTAATATAACGTATGAGTACGTTGCGTTTGGCCGTTGAACTCGCTTCGGTAGCGAGTTTGACAGATACACAACTCTTAGTGCAAGTGTTCACGCTCATACAGAAAGGCGCCTTTAGACGTATACTCTCAACACAACGTTGTTAAAACCCTTTTGTACCCACATGCATTTTAAAACCTTTAACCCAACGGCAGGTTTATTGAAATGTGTTTAAGAATGTGTTAAATGCTGAACGCTTTCATGGTACGTGTTCAGCCTTTTGGAATCTACTTAGCATTTAAACGCATTCCTAAACACATAATAATAAACGCATCGCTGTTAAGAAAGTGGGTACAAAAAGTGGTCTGTATTTAAACTCTTGGCGCCTTTTTAAAGTGTATGTGACGTGCAGGAGAATACGTGGGCGTGAGCTTGAAACTTTGAAATATGCGTTCAATTCACTTAACGTTTATGTGCAGATCAGAGTCATTTCGTATTCTACACGACCAGGAGCTAGTGAAGCAACGCACACGCAGTCCATATAGAGTCGAAATCTTGCAGAGCCCGCAAGTCGTTCCGCCAATATTAAAAAATGTCTTTGTTGACTTTGATGTTCCTTAGAAAAATAGGCGAAAAAAAATCATTGAGACAGTAGGATATGACTATTGGAACTCCCTTTTGGAACTCTGCCTTTGGCACTATGCGTATGCCCATGGTTTTGCCTCTTATTTTAACAAAAGAATAACTGTACAAACGAACTGTAACTGTCCAGACGAACTATAACTGTCCAGATGAAGTATAACTGTCCAAATGAACTATAAGCAAGATGAAATTTCTGCTTCATGTGAAATGTGTGAAATGGTATTCAAATCAAAGACAATGGAAAAGTAATCTTCACTGTTCTTTGCTACACATTCTTATGCAGGGATCACTGCATACAATTTGTGTTGGTAAAATCGCCCCTCTGTTTATTTGATTTCTTTCCCTTGCAGTTTCCTTTTTACTTTTGTATATATTTATATTTCCCCCTCAAGCTCACTACTACGTTTCTGCGCAGGATTGCTTTCGCTTTCAACTCAGGCCAGGGACCCTGTTTCTATGACGCAGTGGCGAAGCTCGAATGAGTATTTTACCTTTACTTGTTTCCTTCTCGTATCAACGGTAAGATAAAACACAAAACGTAGCTTGTCTAAGGAGTACCAATTCGTTTGTTATCTGATAAATGCGATCATGGCTCCCGCTCCAGTGCTGGAAATCTTCTTTTCTCTTGTGAGCATTTTCCTGCAAATAATTGTATCCTCATCGGAGACTGCGCAGATTAGTATAGCCCCATGGAATCAGAGTGTAACGGCGGGTGAGACAGCGACATTTATTTGCCAAATCAACTATTACATAGACTGCCCATCACAAGACAGGGTCTACTGGGTGCATCGACCAATAGGAGGCAAAGACAGTGACACACAATCACTGACGCGCTGCTCACAGGTTCTCTCCGAAGCCGACGTCGAGAAGTACTCAGCCTTTGTGGAAACCAGCGGAAACGACACGACTTACACGCTGGTAATTAACAACGTAAGTCCGGCTGACAGCAAGGAGTACAACTGCTTCGCTTTCCGTGGAGTTGAGCATGAGTCTTCGAGTCGTGGGGTGCTAATCGTCACAAATCGCACCATCTGTCCAACCCCCCTAAACATGTCTGTCACTATCATCCAAAGCGAAGATCTTGTTGTGGGTGGTGTTGGGGAGTTTTACTGTGACACTGACCCTCAGCCAGGCTCTTCTTTGTTTAGATGGCTCATGAAGGATTCGGGGAGCCAGACTGTTTCCATTAACACCACATACAGATTCGTCACTTCAGGAAAACGGCTGATCATCTCACCGTTAGTGGCCTCTGACAACGGGAGCCGAATTAAATGTGAGGTTACATTCTCTTCAGACTGTGACCAACGGAGTTCCTGGCACAGGATACTACTAGTTGTGCAGACGTTGGGTGATGGAAGCGAACCGACATGGAGAACGATCTCCGAGGAAAGAGACGAACCAACGCACCTTACCAGCGCCACCACTCTCCGCCCGACACGAATCGTCACTGATACCAGTACACAGCGGCCGGTGGGACTCTGGGCTGCTGTTGGGGGTAGCCTCGCCCTGCTTATCGTGGTGGCTATCGTCATTGCAATCGTTGTCTACTTACTCAAGGTTAGGAAGCCCACCATACTCTCTCAAACCAAGCACCGAACTCAGTTAGCTCGACGTCTGAGGCGACGACCCGAAGGCTTCC
The DNA here is from genome assembly GCF_054643075.1 of Acanthaster planci. Lineage (NCBI taxonomy): Eukaryota > Metazoa > Echinodermata > Asteroidea > Valvatida > Acanthasteridae > Acanthaster > Acanthaster planci. The sequence goes on along the minus strand of NC_141784.1, from coordinate 2,210,117 downwards.
CCACGCTCCGACCCGCATCCTACATCCCTCCCAGGCAAATGAGAACTCCTGTGTATTTGGACATAGTCGAACTGGAAACCATTCCAACATCATTACTCTGAAATTCCTGTTGATGAGCCATCGCCCAAACACGTCGACGTAGCAGAACCACGTCAAACTGACCAGTCCAACAGATGGTCGCTGCTCGGTACAGTAACTGCGATCATAGGTATACCACAGACCTGTCCAATTGACGAAGAAGACTTGTACCTGACACCTAAAAGAAGTGACGTCACCTGAAGCTTCACCTGAATAGTGGAAGACTTCCGTCAGATCATGTAAAGGAGGGGAAAAGGTCCTTAAACGCATCCACACGATGTCACATTTTGAATCTTCCATACTCGAAACGTTTTCATTTAGTCTGACCTTCAGACAGCCACCCATCACCTTTATACTTTCTTTTCTTTGTAATTTACAACCTTCTTTTGAAGACGTAGTACATGAATATTTGTGCAAGAGAGATATTGTTCCAAGCTATTGTAAAACTTGTTTATTCCAATTCAGCGGTTCCAATTTTGCATTAAATTTCGCCTAGGACGAATTTCAAGTTTTTCTGTAAAACTGGTAGCGATCATCCAATTTTAAAGTTTGATCAAGTTTGTGAAGACCTTGTCGACATAGTTCATAAAAAATCACAGGGTAAAATCCCTCTCCAATATAGCTGAATGGCAGCATCTAGATTGCAGTTTTTCGTCTCGTATGGAAATTTGTCTTCTTCGTGCTTAATTTAGGCAGTATTTTAAGGCCTTCAGCACAGTTCTGCGGAGTGGGTTCAAGGTGGATAAGTCAAAATCAAATACTCCTTGGGGAAAAATATGTGCTTATGGCTTGAAGTGGATAATTTGAATATTATTAAAATCGTGTTACAAAGGACGAAATCACTCGTTTTAAAGGGTAGCTGCAATCCATGTTTTTGACAACAAACCTGTAAAATGCACCTTTGTGCCTCAGTAAACCTTATTTCAAACTTTGTTTTTACTATTTGAAAGGGTATTTCAATGCCTTTTTGTTTTTATGTTAATAACAGTTTCCATGTTCATGAGCAAAACTGTGATGTCATCTCAGGAAGAAGCCTTAATGTTACATTGGTTTGTACACAAAAGGCCCTGCGTTTATAGATTTTCCAGAACCAAGTTTTCTCTTCTTTTCTGATTCATTGTTGTTTATGTGCAGAGCAATAAGAAACCGTCAATCCCTCTCTCAGAACTGTTATGAGTTGTTAGAGTTTCCATACATTGAAGACACGCAGAAAAACTGTATAAAAGAAAAATTATTGCAGCTATACTTTGAAGTAAAATCTAACACCTATTTCTCTCCATGCCCCCTTTGTCAAACATAGCCACTGTATCAAATGAATTCGGATTGGGTGAACAAACTTGCCAACCAACCAGCCCCACCCATAAAAATATCCATGGGTACAAAGTCATCCAATTTCACCTCTGTTCCACCTGATGGCCCTGGGGACATCTTGCCCTCTGTCTGTATCAGAGGTATCTCTCATAGGTCCTTGCTATCTCACATTGACTGATTTATTCTTTATCATAAAATGAACTTTTGAATACTTCCTCCATGAATTAGTGAATCAAAGTGTTAGCTTTATGCATTATAAATCAATAGATTTGGTAAGCAATGTTTAGACCTACTTGCTTCAGGACTGACGTCGGTCGACAAATCAACCCAGGCTTAGCGTGCTATAAATTTCTTTTACTTTTTATTTGCGTCACCATTCCAAACAAAACAGCGTACAGAAACCATTACATACAAAAGCCATTTGTTATTTGTAGAAACAACATGGTCTATTGCATAAGCTTCCATTTTTGAAAAAACACTTGTGCTCAGTACACAACCCTCTGCAACCAATAGTTAGTTGTATATATCAGTGACATGTATCTTTTTTATGTCGGTTTTAATTCCACGCTCCTATTCTGCAAGCCTTTCTTTTTTTACGAAGAGAGTATTTCCCTTCAGCAGATGGTTTACGTTCATGCTAATCTCTAAAAGGCTTAGCGAAACAGTGGTGCAGCTTGATGTATTTTTTCTGTGTCTGATGTTAATCAGTGATACGAGGAAACGAATTAGGCTTAGGCTAGTTGAAAATCGTGCAGAAATTAGGAAACGGGAGCGTGTTTGTTTTCTTCGCTCTGTGCTGCAATTGTAAATTAAGTAAAGAAGCCACAACATATGGTCAGGTGATAAGTAATAGTCATTGTAACATAGTTTATGGACAGACAATGTTGAGTGCATTCCTTTCAAAATGCATCAGAAAATAGCATTGAACTACTTTATACAGATTCCCCCCTTTTGTTGGGCGGATGGACCATTGAATGCACAGCAAACATAGTGCAGGTGTTTATTTAAAAGAATTCAAAACGAATCATCTTCTGGGGAAGCCGCTTGTAATTTTGTATGGCAAAATCTCGTTTCGATTAATTGTTCGGTGAACTGTATATAATTCATTTGGCTCTTTTTTTTTTACTTTTGATTCATGTGATCATGTGTGCATGTAGTTTACATCAGCTTGATTCTTTACTGACATCAGCTACAAGCGCTTAAGAATAAAAAATAGGGCAGGAATCGAATCTGTGAGTTCCCTTAAATACTTTCCCTAATTTCTTGCCTGTATTTCTGTACTTTAGTCATTCGAAGACCTTTGCTCGCAATAAAATTCAGGCAATAACTCTTTTGCTTATTTGGTGTTTGTGCGGTTTTATCTCCCGCTTCTTACCAGCAGAGGGCTTGCACACCTTAACAACTACTGAGATGGTAACGGGTAACTGAAGAAGCTGACACTGTTCGCTTACATGATAAAGGACTTTTGAAAGAAATATTGCATGGTCTTCTGGGGTTCAAAGACAGACAACGTTCATAGGCAAATAACATATAGAAAAAAGGCTGGATTTTCAAATCCAATTCGATGTTTATAGAGTGGATTAGGAAAACGCTCATTTAATTATGACCATTCACGCAACAAAATGAATTGGCTGCATAAAATTTCTTATGGAATGTGCACCAACGCCACCCTCCCTATGAGGTTCTTGCTCAGTCGCTCGTGAGCACTAAATCACCAAAACGACTATATTAGTGCGCTTCTTTGGTGTATGTCTGCGCAAGAGTGTGCAATTTCATTACCCGCTGTTTACCAGTAGAGGGCGTACGACATCCAACCTTTTTAGCTCTACAATATCTTGCTTTTGCAGCTTTGTTCTTTCCTTTGACGACTTTTTGTTAATTCTTTTCCTGAATAAAGAAATGAAATTGTTAACATCAGTGATTAATAGTGGGGCAGAGTGACATGTTTCCCCATAATAATTGAGTGTAGCTTTTTGAAGACTACTATTAACACCAATAGTTTGATATTTTTATTTTTCTATGCAGAGAATTTTTTTTCTCATTTCTTGCTTGAATCACCACTCACGAACAGAACTGTGTATCGTTTAAACAGGAATCATTTGCCGTATACAGAAAACAGTGGTGATCGTTCGCAGTGGTTGTTAACAACATGCTTCCGTGATTTCTTTTATTTATCATGACTGGTATCGTGTTTGCTTCAGTTCTGATTCACTTTCAAATTGACTCATACAATCGGCCGATGAAGAATTTGAACTTTTATTTGCGCCAGTCTATTCCACTTATCTTTGATTTTACTCGGTGTGTCTTCAGTGGCACAGCCGCCCCCCTGGTTTGAAGCCTTACACCTGCCCCCAGAAGAGCCTGGCTCAGTAACCCCCTGCCCCCTGGGAACTCTTGCCTTCGCCTCGGAGAAAAACGCTGTACCCAACATTAATATTGTGTCTTATTTCCCAATTTTTAAAGCGAATTTCCGCAAACTTGAACACTGCAGGGTTGCCACTGTGTTCTGGCTTGTAGCGAGAGTGCTGTTTGCCAGTTGTGGAAACGTTCATTTCTCGTTGAGGTTCAACTACACACAAATGGAAACATTATCAGTGGCATTTCTGGAGAGGGAGAGGTAATTCTGTAGTGCCTGGAGTGACATCCAATCAACAGCTCCCTCACGCGTCAGGAAATTGAGTAATCACTTGAAGAGCGGCGATGAAAGCTGTCCTTATAATTGGCGCGTGCGCCATCTGTTGACGGGTTCCGTCGATCACTCTAAGGCTGAGTTCGGGCGGCTTGTTCTCGTATGTTCACGAATTTGTTGTTCGTGGGTCGACCGCTTGAACGCCGGGAACAAACAACCGGTTATCACAAGCAACATGCAACATGGCGGCGTTCATGTACGTTATTCGAGAGTAAAGGTTTGGATGGGATGAATTCTTTCCTATGTAAACAGGAACATTCATTTCTGTGTTACGGAAAATAATTTAGTGTTAGTGTGCAGAACTTCCTATTGTCTACATGATCTATGGCTTTGGAAGCCGTCTCTCTACTTTTTGCAGCTGTTCAAAAATCTAAATCTCACCAGTTTTCCCGTGTGTTCCTGTAAAACCCTGACGAGGACGTGGTGTGTGATCCTGTCCCGAGAACAGTATTCTTGTGTCGTGTTCCCGCCGATCGAGCGCGAGAACAAGTAACCCGTGTCAAGAACACGCCGCCCGAACTCGACCTAAGGTACAGGCACTGACTCTTTTTTTTTGACTGGCATTAAAACGCATGTATATGGGAAATGGGTGTTGCAAAGTTGCAATGCAGACATGCTGGGGACCGGGAAACCATCTGACTCCCAAGTCAAAAATTCATAAGTCTTTATACGTACAGGTTGGAAGTCGTAACGTAGGAGCTTCAAGTCTTCGAAGTCTGTGCAACCTGTAAACCCGTAACGCATCGTTCCCTGTGAATTTGAAATATATTTTATTCATTACACTTTTTGTCTACAAACGATGACAATTCTCCAGCATGATAGTTGTTGTTTAATAAAGTTTGATTTGTTGGCATCAAATGAGAAAGAAATCCAATCTGTCATCAGTTGTTTCGAATAATTTTTACCCTCCAAATTCAGGGGCCAGTTGGACCGTGTAGCAGTGATTAAAAACAAAATCATCAAGCGACAGGCAACTCTTACGCTGTTTTATTTATGCACGAGTATTGTAACTCCATTATCTCCATTTACCAATAGAGGGCGTATACGACATAAATAACCTATAGACCGACAGCGCCTATGGGTGCAGTGTCCCAATTCAAGGAAAATTCTCCAGATTTACTACAAAATGTAGGCCTACATGTATAGATGCACGCACCAAACCACTTTAGAACTATATGTGCATTGTGCAGTGTTGAAATTATTATTCATTAACTACAATCGCAAGAAAGCACGTGAACATTTCCTGTCAACAGCCTTCTTATTTGAATTAGGAGCGGGACGCCCCCAATTCAAAATTGAAATTAATTATAATTTTTATGATTACTTCCACAGACCGATTTCTTTCCACTGATGTCTCATTGAAAAGCTCGTAACAAATGCTATCCTAGAATCATCTCTTCTCTAAAATTCTATTTTTAAAGGTGCCATAGCAAAGAACAGGGACAATGAACCTTTATAATGTGCTTTAGCTTAGCAGAATACTGTCCCCAAACTTAACACAAACTTTTCTTTTCAAACTTTGATTTGGAATGCCACACACATGCTCGGACTATTACAATGACTAATATACTCTGTTTCACTTCGTGCTATGTTATATTTCATATCCCTCCCACGCACTTTGTTATTACTGTGTAGGCCTAAAGGTGATAGGGAAACTGTTCGATAAATACTAACCTTGGCTTGTCTGAGTGTTTTAACTCACATGACAGTATCGTTCCATTTTCAAAGGCGATCAACAATTGCTCATAAAAAATGGCGGGTGCTTGTTTTGTTTTCCATGGTTTATTTTTGTTTTAATGGGGCCTTCCTCTGAGCGCAATTTCATATCCACTGTTAACTGCACGCCAAGTAACCAGTCATTTCCTTTGCGAAAATCCCGGAAACAATTTTACGCCACCACTCTGGGTAAACTAATATTCGACTGCACTATTTCGTAGGTACGGAGTATTGTACCTACGGATTACTGAACCGTATTTACAGATTGGTTATCTACAAGTTGCATCGCATGACTAACCTTCAGCTAATTGGGCCCGTGCAGGACCAAGAGAGGGTGCGATTTCCAGCGGCATAGCCAGGATTGCACGGGGGGGGGGGCGGGGGCTTCACGCTAAAGTGTGCGTGTGTGTGGGGGGGGGAGCTGACTGCATCTTGGACATATACATGTGCATAATCGTGATCACATCAGGAACGCCCAGTTTTATTCTGTGTTTAACATGCATGCTGGCTAAGAGGAACCCATTTCTGATAGTGACTTCGCTGCTAACATCATGGAGGATATTACATGTACTCCTTATGAAGTGTGTCAATTACTCAAAGACATCGATATCAGTAAAAATCAAGGTCCAGATAACATTTCTCCCAGAATCCTAAAAGTGGGAGCAGAATACCTTGCACCCTCACTATTTAAATTGTTTAATGCTTCTTAACGAACAGGATTTATACCTGAGGATTGGCGAAGGGCTCACCTTGACCCTGTCTTTCTAAAGGGCAAACGGGACGATTCCAGCAGTTATAGACCTATCTCACTCACATGAGTTGTGAGAAACCCTTGATAGAATAGTCTTATTGGTCACCTCAATAACAACAATATTTTTGACGAAAATCAACACTGTTTTAGGCCAAACGTTCTTGTGAAACGCAACTGATAGATGCCATCTATGACTGGAGCAGCAGCTTGGATGCTGGGAACAGTGTCGATATTATCTTCTCGGACTTTGCTGAAGCTTTTCACAGAGTTCTTAATGACATTTTACATAACAAACTTACTACTTATAATGTTTGTGGTCCTAATATTAAATGGATCATGAATTTCCTTAAGTGAGAGAACCGAGAGTACATATAAGTGGAAATTCTCGTTCTGGACCAGGGTAGAATCTGATGTACCTCAGGGAACCATTCTCGACCCGATATTGTTCCTCTGATTTATCAACAATTATGGCACATCTAAGAATATTCGGTCTGCTTTTCGCTTATATGCAAATGACTGTGTTTTATATCGGCCCATCAATCCTGATGGTGACAGTGATGTGTTACAGTCCGACTTTATTTACTCTTTAAATGGTCAGTTTTAACTGCTAATTCCTGTGAAGGGTATCTAGGAGTCGTGTTAAATGGTAAGTTAAATTGTAGTGAGCACTGTCACAACATTTACATTAAGTCAATCAGAACACTAGGCCTTATGAAACGAAATTTTAGTAAATTTCCGCTATCTTGAAGAAATTTTATATCTCTCTTATCCGATCTCGGCTGGATTACTCTTGTATAGCCTGGGATCCATGTAGGCTTAATCATTCTTAAATTGTAGAACGTGTTCAAAACCAGAGTGTCAGATTTATTTGTAAAGACTAGCATACTAAATATAACACTATGATTAATCCTTTAGGCTGGACTGATATCCGAACCAGAAGAAAGTCCTTCCGTTTGGTTATGTGTTTGAAAATTCTTAATGGCCTTACCGACATTAATGCCATAAATAAGTTTCATTCAACCGTGAGACTTCGGCAAAATGATAACAGTCTTAAACTACTCTGTTTGAAATATTCCTTTCTCGTCCGTACAGCGAATGATGGGGAATAGTCTACCTGAACATGCGATCCAGTCTACATCTTTAAATATGTTCGAAAGCTCTTTCTTTGAATTTTTCACTCGTTATTCGATGTTTGTTTTATCTTGCTTTCTACCATTATATAACTCTGTCGTTGTTTGATATTTTTCCTTTTTCTTATGCAAACTTTAAATATTTTTACAGTTTACCCTAGAATGTGGCATATCTTAATTAAATAATTTTCCTCATTTTCACTACCTTCTGGTAATACTCTATTCATTTTTCGTTTTATTTTTTTTAAATTCAACGCGTTTCTATCATTACTTTTGTTTCCGTTCCTTTCCTTTGCTAATTTTATATCTTTTTCTGATTTGTCCTCTTAGTAATCATTTTTGTGGTTATATTTTTTACATTGTTTAACATCTACTCGTTCTGTTTATTTTATCTGGAAGTGGTTTAAGATTGACTGCACTGTCTCTACCACAACCCTTGACATTGTCAGAAATAAATAATAATAATAATATGCAAGTGGGAGGGGACGACTATTTTTCCTGCCGGGGGTGCGTGCGCCCACCAAGCCCCCCCCCGCAACGCCGCTGGCGATTTCCTAAACAACGGAGTCTCCTTTGGGAGGAACTCCACTTTGCTGGTTCCCGAATGACAATGAGCAACATGAGCTGTGTACGTGTCCGGCCCTACAAACAAAACAACGCTTTCTACTATATACCAGTATGGCTCTTTTCAACCGATGAGGAGATGCTTCTGTACGTACGAAGTAGCAATCAGTTCGTACGAATGGAATTTTTTCTTACCATGAAAATTGACAGTAGAACGTACTGTCCCAAAACAGCAACTTGTGTAATGCCAATTGACAATAGAATCTACACTTCCAAAACCACTTCCACTTTAATTTAACAGACCTTTTTTATATAGTGCACGATATGTCGTAAAACGTCCACCGTATACATGCAATTCAAATTGTTGACTTCTCTCTTTTAATTACCGACATCTGGAAAGCTTCAAGCCAGTTGTACAATACATCCTAGCATCAACATGAAATGCAAATCTCTAGCGCCCACTAGCATTATGAAATTTGCACTCTATGGTTCCTTGGGCGGAGTTGGGCCCAAAGAAGGTGGCTAGGCGACGGCATATTGTTCCCGGCCCTGGGTTAGGGATCTAGAAATCGTTCATCAAATTTATCCATGCTTTACTGGAGAGCTGAGTGCATTGTAACCCAGGGAGGAAATGTTCCGTTTGTTATTTTTTTCTGTTTAGATTGCGAGCAAAAACTGTGCTTGTCGAAAATATTTCTGAATTACGGTAGATCGTTGGCTTATTTGAATTTGGCAATGAATTAAACGCTGGAATAACTTTGTTTTACTTAACATATTTCATGTACAGGCCCAACATATACTTTCATTCTCAATGCAGTGACGAGACATTTTCGTTATTGTGAGGGGAGGTACTTTAATTTGTAAGGATCATTTCCTGTTCTTCATAAAGCATTCAGATCTAGTGAGTATCATTTTTGATTTGGCTTTTCTTAAGGTGACCATGGCTGCAGCTGGTCTTGCGTTCTTCGTGTGCGTTTTCCTGAAAGTTTCACATTCATCAGAGGCTGACAAAGTTCACCTGATTCCGCACAGCCAGAGCGTGCCAGTTGGTGGAACAGCGACATTTTATTGCCAAACCGAGAATGTCATTTCTTGTCCAAATCAAGTAATCTACTGGAGGAAGAAAGCAATAAATGAAAGTAACTGGACATCGTTAACCAGGTGCGGAAACCTTAGCGCATCAGCTGATGTCGACAAACACTCAGTTATTCTGAATACTACGGTTAACAGGACAACCTACATTCTGTTTATTAATAATCTCACCTCATCCGACGTCGGGTTGTACTCTTGCGCTACTTACAAAGAAATAGACTCTACTCCAACTGCAACCTCAAGTCCCTCATCACTCATCGTGACCGACGAACTCATTTGTCAAACATCAGTAAACGAAGTCACCAATGTTCGTGAAAGCGAAGAACTAGTTGTTGGCGGTAAGGGAGTGTTTGTCTGTGACGGCGACCCTGATCTAAACTCAACTACAATTAGATGGTTCATGAAGGGAACAGACAACCAGTCTGTTTCCAGTAACACCACAGACAGATTTGTCGTGTCAGGAAAGCGGCTGATCATCTCACCGTTAGTGGCCTCTGACAACGGGAGCAGAATTGAATGTGAGGTTACCTTCTTTCCAGACTGTGACCAACAGGGTTCCTGGCACAGGATTCTACTGGTTGAGCAGACGTTGGGTGAGGGAAGCGAACTGACATGGAGCACGATCTCCAAGGAAAGAGACGAACCAACGCACCTTACCAGCGCCCCCACTACCGCTACACAGCGGCCGATGGTACTCTGGGCTGCTGTCGGCGGCAGCCTCGCCGTACTGTTCCTTGGAGCTATAATCATTTCTGTCGTCTTCTGTCATCGTAAACGTAAAACCAACAGAAGCAGATCTCGTCACGTTGATCAAGCTGCCCCCACCCTGAGACGCTTTATCCCATTCCCAAGAAGCGATGCTCACATATACAGTAGTTACACCTTACAGAGAGAAGGTGGAGATACACCCCTGAGTGCTCGGAATACCCCTCCTTTGTCTGGCCAACGTCCCGCCCACAGGCGCGTTGGCGAGGCGCTTTACGCGATCCCCGACACACGCCGGCGTGAGGCCGAGACAGTTGCAAGATCCCAGTCCGCCTCTTCAACTCATGCTGGCGAAGGAAGCCAAGACGGGCAGAGGGATGGACGACATGGACCGCTGACACATGTACAGGCTGGAGACGATTTCTACACCGTGCCGCACAAGGTGGCATGTGGAAACGCCAAAGCCTCAAACCACTTGCCCGATGGCCACATTGAATCAAATCAAGCTCTCAAACGGTTTGTGGTGGGGGAAGATCTGTACACTCTACCAAAGACACACTTCGCTGTTTAAGAACAGGGCTTTTTGTCTCTGTCATTTTAGAGAAATGTTTAGTGTGCACTTTAGCGAAATGTGGGACAGTAGCTACAAATCACATTCAGGTGAGTGGGGAGGATACACACAGACTTATCTTTAACCAGTTCTGAATATCCGATGTCATTATGGAAAATATTATTGAGGAGAAAATGAAGTTTAGGAAAAAAAGATTCTTTTCTTACCAATCTGGTCTCAAAATGTCTGAAAGATAACAAAGGTTCTGGGCTTTCAGCTGTACATGCTCCTGAAAAATGTGTAGCCAGCTGGGTGGTGATGCAACTATTTCGGTTGAACATAAGACTATTTGTTTGTTCATTCGATGTCAAAGAATGTCAATGGCATAACTTTTAAAGCTGTTATCAGATATGGTCTACTCGCACATGTTTAAAAAAGTTTTAAACTTAATATTTGGTGTTCTGCCGTGAAACAATTTCATTTTTCATTAATGATACATTGTAACACAGGAGAGAACAGTGAGTGAGTGTGACTGATTTCAGAACCAAAATAGAATAGACTGCTTTGAATAGTGCCCTGTCAGTGTGGACTGTTGGTTGGAAAGGGACGCAAATAATGAAAACATCCTAATGTTGTTTCATGAATATACATACATTCCAACTTTTGGCTTTCCATTTGAAAAATCAAACGCGTCAGCGATCAAAATGCTTCCATAGCAGAATCTTGCAGTTTATTAGCCAAACTTAGCTTGTACACCGAAGACGCCTTAAAACAAAGCTTTGACACTTATCCCGCCTTGTAAGTTCTGGGCCATTTCGTTATTCTAGTACAGAAGCTGATAAGACAACACTACACAGATGTTGACTGTCAAGGGGGGGTCACTTGGCAAAAAATGTTCATCTTAATCCAGTCACACAAACATCATTGTTTGTACAACCTGTATATGACTACACAAGAAAGTTAAAAATTTATCAGTTGCCACATTATTTGTCATGACGTGATATGTTTCTATGGAAATCATCGTGATTTATGGACGTAAATTAGGGCCTGGGTTTGTTTTTTTAAACAGCAATTTGTTCTCACTGTAGGTGAGACTTGCCATTGAAGGACAACAGCGCGGCCAGCATTTGTTGGGGGTGGGGGCTTGAACCGGAATCTACCCCAAATAGCCTATAGTGCTCACCCCTTCCCTCAGCGATCAGGGTTAGTAGCTGGGGATGTAGGTGTGTTTTTCAGAAAAAATCGCTACACATCAAACAAACATAACGAAACTTCCTGGGATTCAAGGCCCCCGATCCCCGTTTCGATGCGCCACTGTTACGGTATTGGCTATCCCTGGAATATATCTGTCAGATTTCTAACAATTTGAATTGAAAAGAAAAGAAGAATTTACTTGAATACTTCTTTCACTTAATCACATTAAACTGGAGAACAAATCTACAGTCACGCTTGTCAATGAATACTACTTTTTTTTTTACTAGCACGGAACAATCACGTGATGGGGTGTTAAAAAGCATGTCACACTTCATATCAGAGATAACATAAGCCAGGATTCTATCTTTTCACGCACCCACGCGTGTAGCGCTCCCCTGTAATGTACATGCAGGATAATGTAGGGTCCAACCTCGTTCACATGGGAACGATCTTACCGCACTATAGTCTAGATACCAGACCTGATGATTCCGATTCTTGTTGAAGCAAGTGTCTGGTATCACCCATTGTCCACGTGACCAAAATCGGAGGAATTCCTCCAGTTTCCTAAAGTAGGGGAAATATTCCAAACTCGTCCCGTCCACATACGGCTAGCATCGTTGATGTACGGGTAGTTCCGGCCGTGTGTGTAGAAGGCCTAAAACGGGCAAAAAGGGACGCAGTTTACCTGGACAGACGGGTTGCACTACGCATAAGGATGTTTTCTTTTGTTTGCTACTATCACCTCCTTTTTCTTTTTACAGTTCTTGCATGTTTTCAAAATGACCGCCAACATTAATAGCCTGCATGTACATTCAAACCCCAGGACTTTCTTTTGACTCTTGACATGTTGCATCTTGATCTATTTATGTCCGTGGGTTATACATGACCTATAAGATTTTATCTAGAGTCGTCATTGTAAGACTTGAATATCCCATTGATTTTGAGATTTGTCAATGTGTTTGCACACAACGCAGATTTAAGTCGCCTTTTCATATGTACATTTTTGGGTGCGTTGCGTACACGTCGCGTTCATGCGTTTCACTTCTGCGGACACAAAAATCGACTCCATTAATATAACGTATGAGTACGTTGCGTTTGGCCGTTAAACTCGCCTCGGTAGCGATTTTGACAGATACGCAACTCTTAGTGCAAGTGTTCACGCGCGTACAGAAAGGCGCCTTTAGACGTATACTCTCAACACAACGTTGTTAAAACCCTTTTGTACCCACATGCATTTTAAAACCTTTAACCCAACGGCAGGTTTATTGAAATGTGTTTAAGAATGTGTTAAATGCTGAACGCTTTTCATGGTACATGCTCAGCCTTTTGAAATCTACTTAGCATTTAAACGCATTCCTAAACACATAATAATAAACGCGTCGCTGTTAAGAAAGTGGGTACAAAAAGTGTTATGCATTTAAACTCTTGGCGCCTTTTTAAAGTGTACGTGACGTGCAGGAGAGTGCGTGGGCATGAGCTTGAATCATTGAAATATGCGTGCGATTCACTGTACGTTTATGTGTATTCATCCTGAATAGCCAATCAGAGTCATTTCGTATTCTACACGACCAGTGAAGGAAGGAACTAGTGAAGGAATGCACACGCAGTCCACATAGAGTCGAAATCTTGCAGGGCCCGCTAACCTTTCCACCGATGTTAAAAAAATTCTTTGTTGACTTTGATGTTCCTTAGAAAAATATGCGAAAAAAATCATCGATACAGTAGGATATGACTGTTGGAACTCCCTTTTGGAACTCTGCCTTTGTCCAAATGAACTATAAGCAAGATAAAATTTCTACTTCATGTGAAATGTGTGAAACGGTATTCGAATCACAGACAATGGAAAAGTAATCTTCACTGTTCTTTGCTAGACATTCTTATGCATGGATCACTGCATACAATTTGTGTTGGTAAAATCGCCCTCTGTTTACTTTATTTCTTTCCTTTGCAGTTTCCTCTTTACTTGTCTATGTATTTCTATTTCCCCCCTCAAGGTCACTACTACGTTTCCGCGCAGGATTGCTTTCGCTTTCATCTCAGGCCAGGGACCCTGTTTCTATGACGCAGTGGCGAAGCTCGAATGAGTATTTTTCCTTTACTAGCAGAATTCCCTCTTGATGTGCATGCCCTCCGTAGAATTTTCATCCCAGTCAGATGGCTGTTTTTCTTTAGACAGGCATGAGCAAATCAAACGCTTTCTATGAACCGACCCAGCATTCACAGGAATGGAAACAGCGCGCCCAGACACCCAAAGTAATTAACGTTATAGACTAAGGAAAGAGAGCGGAACAGAACGACTCATCAATGTAAAGAGAGTGAGGTTGATGTACGTGGTGCTTTCCTCACTTTCCGTCTTGTGTGACCTTGGTTTCAAATCTTGCCCAGTCCCTCTTCTGCAGGTTCCAGGATTTTCCGCCCACATTGAAAGCATTAACCCTCATCATCTTCTCCGGGTTTCCCCTGGCTTTTGACCTGCAGTGCTTGTGCGTTTTTGAGGAATTGTCGTTGTGTTGGTTTTATTGTCATAACGATAAGTAAATGTGATGCTCTGAGCTGGAGATGAATCTCTATCGGGGGAGGTTCAAAGTTGACTAAGTGTATTTACCAAGGCATTACCCCGGCAATAGCATGGGTTCAGTGGCTTTTTCTCATTTTTTTAATGTATATTTTGTGTATATTTTCATTTGTTTGCTTTTGCTTTTCTCTTTCTGTTTCTGTTTAATTTTTGGCTTAAGTTTCCTTTTCATAACTGCGTCTTTTCAGCAATACTTATATCTGTGGATCAACCGTACGTGTATGAGTGGAATTTTTAAATGACCCTTTGTGTTTCACTCAGAGGACGAAGGAAATTTAGCCATATCGGCAAATTATTTGCAGGTTACAGTGAACCAGAATTATTGAGGTATTTAGAAAGCTATGTAATAACTGGCTGTTAGAAATTCTCGAACTCAGCGGCCATTGGGACGTAACGTGATTGTGTATATTGTAGTTTTTCATATAATGAAAGTGTTTGAACCTAATTTGAGTTACGATTGCATAATGTTCAGTATCGTCAACTTTAACGGATCAAAAATTTCAGCACTTGTACATAAATTTTCCTCTCATTTTAAAAAGTGAGCTGTTTGATTTCTTTGCTGATCAAAAGCGAAACAGGCAAAATGTACTTATTGAAGAAGTCTTCTCGCTATAATTGAAAACGAGTCATCGCTTGCATTTGGTTAAGGGGCAAATCATCTGTTGGAAGGAAACCTACATTCTGAGAAAATAAAACTAGTTAATTAATCGTATATAATAATCAGAAAAAACAAGCCTTTGTTTCTGGCTGTCGCCTTTAAGTGGGGCTATTTCGAACCTTACAAATGTACAGTCGAATTATTGCAGCAACAAAAGGGGCTGGGTTAAGATGGTGGGGCGGACCCTGTCCCAGCTAAGTTCAGGGCTTTTCTTAATCCCATAATGTTTTCAATTATCAGAACAAACATTCTTTTTTTATTTCTTTTTGAAATGTGGGAGGTTAATCCATTACTGAAAACGATGCGTGTAACTTTTTCCCGCATTGAAATGATTGGATTGTCGTGTTTATGCCACTTGATTTCCAAATCTAGACGAAGAAATTAATACGGAAATGAATACAACGAGGTCATTTGCCTCGTTCTCCGATGTCCCTTTTGAAATGGCATCGTGTACCGAATGAAATACATGTATATGCACAATGTATTATGCAAAGAATAGAAAGTGATATGTAAATTATTTGTCTTTAAGACAGTAGCTGACGTAGATCACGCATAAAGACAAAATCAACACCCGTAATTACTCTATGGAAAACAAAAAAAAATCTGGAAACATGACGTAATTGTGTCCTGAGCAGACTTTGTGCACTGCGGAGAATTGAAGGAGAGCTCTCTATTTTACTTCATTATCCTAACAATCTTTGCGTAACATGAAAAAAAGGCCAGCAGTGACATAGGCAGACTGTGTACATATTAATGCTATTTGTATTAAATACGACGTTTTACTGTTGCTTAATACTCGCCACACGTTTTAATGGTGTCAGAAAGGGAGAGAAAAAAGGCGTGTTTCATAAACCTTGTACTATAACCCCTCCCCCTCGGCTTCACCTTTCGGCAAAGGGACTGTAATCAGCACATCCGATGAACATTTGGGTTTGTGATAGTTCTACACCATATACGTTTTGCCTGCTTTAGCACTTTTACGGATTGGAATAGAAATGTCGAAGATGACAGGAATATATACAATCCCAGCCAAATCTCCTTGGGCCCCCAACCCCCGGCTCCTCTCTCAATGTTAGGTGTCGATGCATGGCCTGTGCTCCAGCTCGAGATGACAACATTGACCGGGGATTGGGGGACCTGGGAAGGGTATGTCTATTGACACGTGACACGTGTCCCAACAACTATGGCCAGGACTGTAGAACATCATCTGATCTAATGAGTGGACTGCTGAACGCGTCCCTGAGCATACACCGCTTGGGGAACTGGTGTTATCATAGTTAGAAGAATCTCACTTTACAGACTGTGATCTTATCTTGAACACGTGTCATGCAGAATTCATTGTACTTGTCACCGTCTTATTGCAGGATTGCATATCACTGTAATGAAATAACAAAAAGGCATCGCAAAAATCTGCCACCTCGGCGATAAAGGTGATGATTGGTTAGGATGTGACATGTTTTATTGGTGTAGGACTAAGTTCAAAGTGAAGTGCCTTGGCCTTGAGGGTCAAGCGTTGACCTTGGTTTTAAGGTTTGCAGCTTCTCAAAACCTTTGCTCCAACACTGGTTTGTACTCAGACTGATACATGTGAAATGGCATAAATGTTAACATGATCATGTGATGTATTAATAAAATTTGAATATTCATTGACAACCGTTCTTGTGTCTATATCTAAGTTAAATCTTGACAATCTGAATTTGCAATTAAATTATTGAAAGGATAGCTGCAATGAATTTGTTTTTATAATGTAATCCTTCAAATGCACCTTTTGTCTCAGTTAACTTTACTTACAACCTTGGTTTCATTATTTCAAAGGGTATTTTACTGCCTTTTTGGTATTTTATGCTAACAAGTATTTCCCTGTACATGAACACTATACTGTAATGCTATCCCAGGAAGAAAGCCTCAATATAACATTAGTCTGTACACAAAAAAGTCCTGTATGTTTGCAGCTTTCGTTGGACTAAATGTTCTCTTCTTTGCTGATTCCTTGTTGCTTATGCGCACAGCAATACGCAAACATCATTCCCTTTCTGAGAAATGTTTTCAGTATGTAAATTCTGGGTTCACAAACAGAAATACCTGTGAGATTATCCCTCTGGATGACAATACAGCAACAGCGCCCTCCTTTGTCCAGATAAGCATTAATAATATTAATGTGTTTTAAAGGTCCCCTTGTAATGCATTCAATCAAGTAGGAATTAAAAGAGTTTCCATATGTGTCAAAGAAAAGTCATTGTAGTTACATTTTAAAACATTTAGATCATTGTCAGCTAGTGTCTGAAATAAATCTTTGTGAAATTTGTGTTGGATAACTCTTTAAAAGAGATATCAAGGATTGCGTTTGGAGAGAACAAGACCATAGAGACGTATAATTTTCGAAACTTGTTTTTAACAACTTCCAAAATACCAAGAGCGCATGTAAATTGCTTGTAATTATTAATACGGTAGCACACATTAAGATTCATAGAAAGATTAAAGCCTAAGATCTTTATGATATTTATAATATGTATTTCAAAGGGAGAGTTGAAGTCCCTTATGAACTGATTCCTGATTCAACTTTCGGCCGTCATTTTGCGTTGGTTAAAAAAACAAGAGGACGCCCCCCCAAAAAGGCGTGTCATTTGCATAATACTATGGAATAGTTCAGACATGTAGACAGGTGTCCAGACGCGTTCCAGAGACTTGCCCCATATTGATGAGCGTTCATTTTTATATATACTAAGAAGAAGCTGTCAGGGAGAACATTAATGTTGACGATTATTATTTGTGTGTATGCGTGTGTATGCAGTATTTAATCACTCAATCTTCACAAAGCGTCATTTTGTGCTGTATTATTATCTTTCAAATATGACATGGCATAAAGCAATCTCTTGGAAATGGCCGAGTGATTAAGCTGATTCGAATCCCGGTGATGGTTTTTATTTTCCCAGTGTACGCTGTCAGTCAGTAATTAGAAAAGACTCTTATTTACCTTAGCCGGCGGGATAAGCTCTACTGCTGGGACTGTCCGTGAAGTCCAGGTGAGCGCCTTAGTACAGGTTCGAGACGTATGGCCGACTCGGCGGCCAGGGCTTAGGAGCTTGTCTCGTTTCCTCCCTTGCATGGTCACTTGACCCTTTTTATGTTAAATGGATGGACAGGGAGGAAGTGTGCTGGGCCGGGAACCCCGAGGCCCGAGAAGAGTCCTATAATAGCCGGTAACTGCGATTCCTTGCAAATTTCAGGAGTCCGTGCGCCTGAATGCTTTGGATTTTTCCCTCACCACATCTTTTTTTATTTCGCTGGGCACAGAACCCACAAGGCATTTTTCTCAGTGTGAATACAATGAGTTAAAGGATTGATGATGATTTATTTTCATTTATAATCTGAAATTCCTAAATTTTCGACAACAATAAGATCAATCCCAGCCGTGTTTAAAAGGGTCAATTTCTGCTTGGTGATTTTAATATATATAAAAAGCAGAGGCGTATCTAGTGAGTGTTTCATAACAGATGGTTCAACTGTAACACATCCAGAGGTGGCACAGTAGGGCGGCACTCGCCTCCTTACTTTATTGATGGAAGTACATTTTCATTTGTCATATTTCCAAATTTCATTTGCTTTCAACTGTAGAGTAATTTGATACTTTCAAAAACAATTTCTCACAAAAATATTAATCTTCTTGGGTCGCCTGCATTACAATCGCTGCTCTGTTTGTGAATGGTTAGTGGTCTGCCCAAAAAATACAAGTACGAAAATGCTGCGACAAACTCAAAACAAACGAACAAACGGCACAGTAAAAAGTAATTCATTCCTTAGTCAAGTATGTCCCCAATTCGAACTCAAATAGAATACTGCTAAAATGTACCTGTACCTATTTCTCAAAAAGTTTCTAAAAAAATCAAATACATGTGTAGTACTGACCATTCTATATTTCCCAAGTTGCTGTGCATGAAAACGGCATGATGCAACCAAACCAAAGTAACTGTTTTTTCTTGAATCTGGTTTATCACTCAGTCCTCCACCATTTCAACAAAGTCTCTATATCAGATTTCACCTCGCTCCCCACTTCGTTGCCAGAGGCAGCAGAGATTTCCCCTCGAATTAATTATGTAGGGCAACCTCATTGATGCAGCCCATGGCAGAGGGCGTACTCTACCAGATTTTGTTGGTTGATATGTTGGCCCCGGCTTGTTTCCACTTTGTTACTTCCGGATGATTCAACATGGGCTGTTCAGGGTGTAACAAAATTGGCAGCTGGTCTCGGCTTGTCGCAAACATACTCTCACTTTTTTTTTTAAACAGAGCCGGTGAAAAACACCGTTGTAAAAAGTAAAACCATTTGATTAAATTGTCAATATATAAAACCTGCCGATCGCTCATGAGACACTTTATTATACAGTGATTGCTAATGTCGGCTTGTTCCCAGAGGATGTATGCTGTTCATGACACGTCGTAGAAAGTATATTCAATGATGCTGGGCATTATCTTTGACTTAGCGCTGCTCTATGCGGGAGTTACTTTTTTCCTGTGAGCCAAGGCTTGGCCGAGTGGTCGCGAGGCTTGATCGGTTTCCTTAGCTGTCACTAGGGTGTTCGTAGGGCCGAGTAGGTCTACTCCGTCCTGTCCCTGTCAGCGCAGCAAGCAGCTGTCGACTGCTTGAGTGAACCAACCGCATAATCAATGACGTAAATCTGTGGCAGGGACTGTGGAATGGGGATGACTGAGGTCAAAATTGGCTGGCGGTGAAAATTCAAAAAGTGGGAGGGGGATATACCCCAAACCACCAGGATTTACGCAGCTACTCGCAATGTTTGAGAAATATCACTCCAAGCTTCGGTGATCGGGGATAAAAACTATCTTGTAGAATTATGCCTTTTCAAGCCCCAAGAGATCTTATTCACAGAGTAGCCACCCCCCCCTTTTAAATCTTGTTCCTTGAATCTGTCATGTTAAATATACTCTGTTAGATATGCTGATGCCAGACTATTTTGGGCTCGAAACCTTTCGTTCACTTATTGCAAATGTGGCTTAAAATCACGGGTATCATTAATTTGACTCCAATTTTAAATCATTCTTTTATTTCTTCACTGTCATTTTAACGTTCATGTTCCCAAAATGAAGAGTTTACCTTCATCCTATCCATTCTTGATTTACTATTGTTTTCAGTTAGTCATATTGGCGACGCTCCCCTCATGGTTAGGATTGAAACTTTATGAATGTCTATCCTGATTAAAACAAGGAGGCATTTTGTATCTGCTGTTTAGATTCATGATTTATCGACCTTTAAGAAATATTTCCAAGTGAGGTATCATTAGGAAAGGTAATTTCGTTTAACAATCACTGATTATTCATATACTGTACACTTTCTTGTTAACATGCTGCATCTATATGTGGCAGCGGTATGCACCTGGGTTCGAATTGGCTTTATGGCAACCGGGAAGCAGTTTTCAAATGATACACATGTATAGAAGCCCAAAAACAAAGTTTAATTGCCAGTCTCAAACTGAATTGTCAAACAGCATGGCCAGGCCGGTGGCAAGGTGGCAGAGGACAGTGTGAAGCACAAACCCACAGAAAACTAAACCAAGAATGAAAGAATTTCCATTAGTACAGAAAAATAGGTTGTACAGTCATCGGTCAAAACCATAAAAGGGCAGTAATAATTTGTTATGCATTTATACCAGACTTCCATGTTACAAGAGCAAATGACCTATCGTACACATACATGCAAGGAGAGAGAACCAGGTTGTTCCAAATAACTGTTATTTATGTCACACCATGGCATGGCTGATGAACAATCTACACCATTTAGACAAAATATTTGACAATGAAACCCCGGGGGGAGGTGTTTCATCCCCGCTCCAAGCAGTTCATTAAATGTCACCGAATACATAAATACTCAAACCTGGATGTGTGCAGTCTGTTCCTAAAATACGCAATCCATTCACAGGCCAAGAGATTATTACATGTATAAACAAAGGCCTGCCATCCATTTTCTGAAAAGGACGCTTCCTTTATAGTTCTGGCAAACAAAAACTGGGGACACAGAATTTCCTCCTTCAAGGTTACATGTTAGCTCTGGAAAATTCTTTTCTTGTACTTATACTCCGTAGACAGTACCTGGCTCCTTCTCTGGTACAGAGCCTCAGTGAAGAATGCTTGACATGGAATTTCCCTATTTTAGATGTAGCATCGTACATGGAGGGATCCATCTTGGCTGAAATTACTGACGCTTGCATTTTTAAACCTGGTATAATTTCAACACACCACTATTTCACATAATCAATATCAAAATTCCAATGAAATGAGAGTTGTAGAGTGAAAAATCAAGAGACTACCTGAATTGTTCTTAAAACAGCATGGCCAGGCCGGTGGCAAGGTGGCGCAGGAAAGTGTGAAGCTCAAACCTGCCACCAAGCGAGGGCGCTGTGACCAGTTACTGTCTCACCTTTCTTGGGCACTCTATGGTGGTTCGCTGCTACCCTCACATATAGTAAATCGCTTAGGATGTGCACATCAACTGCCAAAATGTAATACTTGCTTAAATGGCACGTTGCAGTGGCTGACTATAATCTCTTACCCTTTGCCTTTGAGCAATAGCTCCAAAAATATGAAAATAAGTCATCAAAATACAAAAGTGAAAGTAAGGTTCATTAAAATATACAAAGAATAAGTTTCGAATGCTGCAGAACAGGTGAAAACTTTCAGAACAGCACATGATGGATTTGCATATACAATTTACAATAAACACACTCCTTCCCTCTGTTAGGTACTTTTATAAGCACCACGGCCTCACAGTTTCACTCCTAACTTACGTGGTATCAAGATGTATTTTCATCGAACTTTTATTTGTAAGGATCATTTCCTGAACTTGAAAAAGTATTCACATCTGTAAAGCATCATTTTTGATTTGGTTGGATTAATGTTGACAATGGCTGCAGCTGGTCTTGCATTCGTCGTGTGCGTTTTCCTGAAAGTTTCACATTCATCAGAGGCTGACAAAGTTCATCTGATCCCACACAGCCAGAGCGTGCCAGTTGGTGGAACAGCGACATTCTACTGCCAAACCGAGAATGTCATTTCTTGTCCAAATGAAGTAATCTACTGGAAGAAGAAAGCAATAAATGAAAGTAACTGGACATCGTTAACCAGGTGCGGAAACCTTAGCGCATCAGCTGATGTCGACAAACACTCAGTTATTCTGAATAATATGGTTAACAGGACAACCTACATTCTGCTTATTAATAATCTCACCTTATCCGACGTCGGGTGGTACTCTTGCACTACTTACAGAGAAATAGACTCTATTCCAACTGCAACCTCAAGTCCCTCATTACTCATCGTGACCGACAAACCTATTTGTCAAACATCAGTAAACAAAGTCACCAATGTTCGTGAAAGCGAAGAACTAGTTGTTGGCGGTAAGGGAGTGTTTGTCTGTGACGGTGACCCTGATCCAAACTCAACTACAATTAGATGGCTCATGAAGAGAACAGACAACCAGACTGTTTCCATTAACACCACAGACAGATTCGTCACTTCAGGAAAGCGGCTGATCATCTCACCGTTAGTGGCCTCTGACAACGGGAGCAGAATTCAATGTGAGGTTACTTTCTTTCCAGACTGTGACCAACAGAGTTCCTGGCACAGGATACTACTGGTTGTGCAGAAGTTGGGTGATGGAAGCGAACCGACATGGAGAACGATCTCCAACGAAAGAGACAAACCAACGCACCTTACCATTTCCACCACTCTCCGCCCCACACGAATCGTCACTGATACCAGTACACAGCGGCCGGTGGGACTCTGGGCTGCTGTTGGGGGTAGCCTCGCCCTGCTTGTCGTGGTGGTTATCGTTATTGCAATCGTTGTCTACTTACTTAAGGTTAGAAAGCCCACCATACTCTCTCAAACCAAGCACCGAACTCAGTCAGCTCGACGTCTGAGGCGAAGACCCGAAGGCTTCCCCACGCTCCGACCCGCATCCTGCATCCCTCCCAGGCAAATGGGAACTCCTGCGTATTTGGACACAGTCGAACTGGAAACCATTCCAACAGACCCAACGCGCCATCATTACTCTGAAATTCCTGTTGATGAGCCAACGCCCAAACACGTCGACGTAGCAGAACCACTTCAAACAGTAGTAACTGCGACCATAGGTATACCACACACCTGTCCAAGTGACGAAGAAGACTTGTACCTGACACCTAAAAGAAGTGACGTCACCTGAAGGTTCACCTGAATAGTGGAAGACTTCCGTCAGATCATGTAAAGGAGGGAAAAAGGTCCTTAGACTCATCCACACCATGTCACATTTTGAATCTTCCATACTCGAAACATTTTCATTTTAGTTTGACCTTAAGACAGCCACCCGTCACTTTTATACCTTCTTTTTTGTAATTTACAACCTTCTTTTGAAGACGTAGTACATGAATATTTGTGCAAGAGAAATATTGTTCCAAGCTATTGTAAAACTTGTTTATTCCAAATCACCGGTTCCAATTTTGAATTAAATTTCGTTCAGAACGAATTTCAAGTTTTTTTTGTAACATTGGTAGCCATCATCCAATTTTAAAGTTTGATCAAGTTTGTGAAGACCTTGTCGACAGAGTTCATCAAAAATCACAGCGTAAAATCCCTCTCCAATATAGCTGAATGGCAGCATCTAGATTGCAGTTTTTCGTCTCGTATGGAAATTTGTCTTCTTCGTGCTTAATTTAGGCATTATTTAAGGCCTTCAGCACAGTTCTGCGGAGTGGGTTCAAGGTAGATAAGTCAAAATCAAATACTCCTTGGGGAAAAATATGTGCTTATGGCTTGAAGTGGATAATTTGAATATTATTAATATCGTGTGACAGGACAAGGGCAGGACTAAATCACTCGTTTTAAAGGGTAGCTGCAATCCATGTTTTTGACAACAAAACTGTAAAATGCACCTTTGTGCCTCAGTAAACCTTATTTCAAACTTTGGTTTTACTATTTGAAAGGGTATTTCAATGCCTTTTTGTTTTTATGTTAATAACAGTTTCCATGTTCATGAGCAAAACTGTGATGTCATCTCAGGAAGAAGCCTTAATGTTACATTGGTTTGTACACAAAAGGCCCTGCGTTTATAGATTTTCTTAAACCAACTTTTCTCTTCTTTGCTGATTCATTGTTGTTTATGTGCAGAGCAATAAGAAACCGTCAATCCCTCTCTCAGAACTGTTATGAGTTGTTAGAGTTTCCATACATTGAAGACACGTGCAAAGATGCAGGAAAACTGTGTAAAAGAAAAATCATTGCAGCTATACTTTGAAGTAAAATCTAACACCTATTTCTCTCCATGCCCCCTTTGTCAAACATAGCCACTGTATCAAATTAATTGGGATTTGGGTCAACAAACTTGCCAACCAACCAGCCCCACCCATAAAAATATCCATGGGTACAAAGTCATCCAATTTCACCTCTGTTCCACCTGATGGCCCTGGGGACATCTTGCCCTCTGTCTGTATCATAGGTATCTCTCATAGGTCCTTGCTATCTCACATTGACTGATTTATTCTTTATCATAAAATGAACTTTTGAATACTTCCTCCATGAATTAATGAATCAAAGTGTTAGCTTTATGCATTATGAATCAATAGATTTGGTAAGCAGTGTTTAGACCTACTTGCTTTAGGACTGACGTCGGTCGACAAATCAACCTAGGCTTAGCGTGCTATAAATTTCTTTCACTTTTTATTTGCGTCACCATTCCAAACAAAACAGCCTACAGAAACCATTACATAGAAAAGCCATTTGTTATTTGTAGAAACAACATGGTCTATTGCATAAGCTTCCATTTTTGACAAAACACTTGTGCTCAGTACACAAGCTCTGCAACCAATAGTTATTTGTATATAGCAGTGACATGTATCTTTTTTTATGTCGGTTTTAATTCCAGGCTCCTATTCTGCTAGCCTTTCTTTCTTTACGGAGAGAGTATGTCCCTTCAGCAGATGGTTTACGTTCATGCTAATCTCTAAAAGGCTTAGAGTGGTGCAGCTTGATGTTTATTTTTTTCTGTGTCTGATTTTTAATCAGTATTACGAGGAAACGAAGTAGGCCTAGGCTAGTTGAAAATCGTGTAGAAATTAGGAAACGGGAGCGTGTTTGTTTTCTTCGCTCTGCGCTGCAATTGTAAGTTAAGTAAAGAAGCCACAACATATGGTCGTGTGATAAGTAATAGTCATTGTAACATAGTTTATGGACAGACAATGTTGAGTGCATTCCTTTCAAAATGCATCAGAAAATAGCATTGAATTATTTTATACAGATTCTCCCCTTTTGTTGGGCGGATGGACCATTGAATGCACCGCAAACATAGTGCTTGTGTTATTTAAAAGAATTCAAAACGAATCATCTTCTGGGGAAGCCGCTTGAGATGTTGTATGGCAAAATCTCGTTTCGATTTATTGTTCGGTGAACTGTATATAATTCATTTGGCTCTTTTTTTTTTACTTTTGATTCATGTGATTGTGCATGTAGTTTACATCAGCTTGATTCTTTACTGACATCAGCTACAAGCGCTTCAGAATAAAAAATAGGGCATAAATCGAATCTGTGAGTTCCCTTAAATACTCTTCCTAATTACTTGCCCTTCTCTGTACTTTGGTCATTCGAAGACCTTTGCCTGCAATAAAATTCAAGCAACAACTCTTTTGCTTATTTGGTGTTTGTGCGGTTTTATCTCCCGCTTCTTACCAGCAGAGGGCGTGCACGCCTTAACAACTACTGAGACGGTAACGGGTAAGTGAAGAAGCTGACACTGTTCGCTTACATGATAAAGGACTTT
This sequence comes from Acanthaster planci, assembly GCF_054643075.1. Classification (NCBI taxonomy): domain Eukaryota; kingdom Metazoa; phylum Echinodermata; class Asteroidea; order Valvatida; family Acanthasteridae; genus Acanthaster; species Acanthaster planci. Next base: position 2,184,303 of record NC_141784.1, on the reverse strand, counting down.
TGAAAGAAATATTACATGGTCTTCTGGGGTTCAAAGACAGACAAAGTTCATAGGCAAATAACATATAGAAAAAAGGCTAGATTTTCAAATCTAATTCGTTGTTAACAGAGTGGATTAGGAAAACAATCATTCAATTATGACCATTCACGCAACAGAATGAATCGGCTGCATAAAATTTCTTATGGAATGTGCACCAACGCCACCCTCCCTATGAGGTTCTTGCTCAGTCGCTCGTGAGCACTAAATCACCAAAACGACTATATTAGTGCGCTTCTTTGGTGTATGTCTGCGCAAGAGTGTGCAATTTCATTACCCGCTGTTTACCAGTAGAGAGCGTACGACATCCAACCTTTTTATCTCTACAATATCTTGCTTTTGCAGCTTTGTTCTTTCCTTTGACGACTTTTTGTTAATTCTTTTCCTGAATAAAGAAATGAAATTGTTAACATCAGTGATTAATTGTGGGGCAGAGTGACATGTTTCCCCATAATAATTGAGTGTAGCTTTTTGAAGACTACTAAACCAACACCAATAGTTTGATATTTTTATTTTTCTATGCAGAGAAATTTTTTTTCATTTCTTGCTTGAATCACCACTCACGAACAGAACTGTGTATCGTTTAATTAACAGGAATCATTTGCCGTATACAGAAAACAGTGGTGATCGTTCGCAATGGTTGTTAACAACATGCTTCCGTGATTTCTTTTATTTATCATGACTGGTATCGTGTTTGCTTCAGTTCTGATTCACTTTCAAAATTGACTCATACAATCGGCCGATGAAGAATTGGAACTTTTATTTGCGCCTGTCTATTCCACTTATCTTTGATTTTACTCGGTGTGTCTTCAGTGGCACAGCCGCCCCCCTGGTTTGAAGCCTTACACCCGCCCCCAGAAGAGCCTGGCTCAGTAACCCCCTGCCCCCCCCCGGGACTCTTGCCTTCACCTTGGAGAAAAACGCTGTACCCAACATTAATATTGTGTCTTATTTCCCAATTTTTAAAGCGAATTTCCGCAAACTTGAACACTGCAGGGTTGCCGCTGTGTTCTGGCTTGTAGCGAGAGTTCTGTTTGCCAGTTGTGGAAACGTTTATTTCTCGTTGAGATTCAACTACACACAAATGGAAACATTATCAGTGGCATTTCTCGAGAGGGAGAGGTAATTCTGTAGTGCCTGGAGTGACATCCAATCAACAGCTCCCTCACGCGTCAGGAAATTGAGTAATTACTTGAAGAGCGGCGATGAAAGCTGTCCTTATAATTGGCGCGTGCGCCATCTGTTGACGGGTTCCGTCGATCACTCTAAGGCTGAGTTCGGGCGGCTTGTTCTCGTATGTTCACGAACAGCTCGATTTGTTGTTCGTGGGTCGACCGCTTGAACGCCGGGAACAAACAACCGGTTATCACAAGCAACATGCAACATGGCGGCGTTCATGTACGTTATTCGAGAGTAAAGGTTTGGATGGGATGAATTCTTTCCTATGTAAACAGGAACATTCATTTCTGTGTTACGGAAAATAATTTAGTGTTAGTGTGCAAAACTTCCTATTGTCTACATGATCTATGGCTTTGGAAGCCGTCTCTCTACTTTTTGCAGCTGTTCAAAAATCTAAATCTCACCAGTTTTCCCGTGTGTTCCTGTAAAACCCTGACGAGGACGTGGTGTGTGATCCTGTCCCGAGAACAGTATTCTTGTGTCGTGTTCCCGCCGATCGAGCGCGAGAACAAGAAACCCGTGTCAAGAACACGCCGCCCGAACTCGACCTAAGGTACAGGCACTGACTCTTTTTTTTGACTGGCATTAAAACGCATGTATATGGGAAATGGGTGTTGCAAAGTTGCAATGCAGACATGCTGGGGACCGGGAAACCATCTGACTCCCAAGTCAAAAATTCATAAGTCTTACGTACAGGTTGGAAGTCGTAACGTAGGAGCTTCAAGTCTTCGAAGTCTGTGCAACCTGTAAACCCGTAACGCATCGTTCCCTGTGAATTTGAATTATATTTTATTCATTACACTTTTTGTCTACAAACAATGACAATTCTCCAGCATGATAGTTGTTGTTTATGAAAGTTTGATTTGTTGGCATCAAATAAGAAAGAAATACAATCTGTCATCAGTTGTTTCGAATAATTTTTACCCTCCAAATTCAGGGGCCAGTTGGACCGTGTAGCAGTGATTAAAAACAAAATCATCAAGCGACAGGCAACTCTTACGCTGTTTTATTTATGCACGAGTATTGTAACTCCATTATCTCCATTTACCAATAGAGGGCGTATACGACATAAATAACCCATAGACCGACAGCGCCTATGGGTGCAGTGTCCCAATTCAAGGAAAATTCTCCGCCAGGCCGAGGTGCACAAAAAGTACCCCCCAGAGATCGTTTCGAAAAGAGGGGTCTGTGTGGGCCAAGAAATGGTGGGATTGTGTCAGTATGGCCCAGGATCATCTCTGTAGATTCAGGGGCACCCATCTGGGGGCAAAGCAGACAAAAATGGGATTGAAAATTAGTCGGAAGAACCCCAGGAAGGTGAGGGATGTCATTTGAAAATTGGCCGCTGGGAGGGCTTGGCAATATTGACTTTCGGGGGGTTAGTTTGTTTGGGGCGGATAATTAAAAAATTCATTGGTTAACCTACTCAAAATTGAAAATCAAATGAAACCTGAAGGACCAAACAACACTTGTTTTTTTTTTTGTTTGAGAGGCCTCAGGGACTTCAGTTGCCTGCCATGGGGCTCCAAACTTGGTTGATTTTACACTATTTTCAATGGAGCTTGAATTGGTTCAGTGTACCCTTGAGGGTTCGTCAACCAGGTCGTCGAATCCATCAGCCGCATGATGACCCGGATAGAGGGCGCACTAATGAGTTGAAGACATACGCGTACAGTACCGTATGCAAAACACGTAGTAATTCAAATGTTATTAGTAACCTAGGTGTGGTTTTCCGAGGCGAGGCTGAGGTAAAATGAAACGTATAGAATGCACCCTGGATCACCTTGGCAGGCCAGATTTACTACAAAATGTAGGCCTACATGTATAGATGCACGCACCAAACCACTTTAGAACCATATGTGCATTGTGCACATATAGTTCTAATTATTATTCATTAACTACAATCGCAAGAAAGCACGTGAACACTTCCTGTCAACAGCCTTCTTATTTGAATTAGGAGCGGGACGCCCCCAATTCGAAATTGAAATTAATTATAATTTTTATGATTACTTCCACAGACCGATTTCTTTCCACTGATGTCTCATTGAAAAGCTCGTAACAAATGCTATCCTAGAAAAATCATCTCTTCTTTGAAATTCTATTTTTAAAGGTGCCATAGCAAAGAACAGGGACGATGCATCTTTATAATGTGCTTTAGCTTAGCAGAATACTGTCCCCAAACTTAACACAAACTTTTCTTTTCAAACTTTGATTTGGAAGGCCATACACGTGCTCGGACTATTACAATGACTAATATACTCTGTTTCACTTCGTGCTATGTTATATTTCATATCCCTCCCACGCACTTTGTTTTTACTGTGTAGGCCTAAAGGTGATAGGAAACTGTTCGATAAATAGTAACCTTTGCTTGGCTTCTAAACGTGTTTTGAGTATTTTCACTCACATGACAGTATCGTTCCATTTTCAAAGGTGATAAAAAATTGCTCATAAAAAATGGCCGGTGTTTGTTTCGTTTTCCATGGTTTATTTTTGTTTTAATGGGGCCTTCCTCTCAGCGCAATTTCATATCCACTGTTAACTGCACGCCAAGTAACCAGTCATTTCCTTTGCGAAAATCCCGGAAACAATTTTACGCCACCACTCTGGGTAAACTAATATTCGACTGCACTATTTCGTAGGTACGGAGTATGGTACCTACGGATTACTGAACCGTATTTACAGATTGGTTATCTACAAGTTGCATTGCATGACTAACCTTCAGCTAATTGGGCCCGTGCAGGACCAAGAGAGGGTGCGATTTCCAGCGGCATAGCCAGGATTGCACGGGGGGGGGGGGCGGGGGCTTCACGCTAAAGTGTGCATGTGTGTGGGGGGGAGCTGACTGCATCTTGGACATATACATGTGCATAATCGTGATCACATCAGGAACGCCCAGTTTTATTCTGTGTTTAACATGCATGCTGGCTAAGAGGAACCCTGATAGTGACTTCGATGCTAACATCATGGAGGATATTACATGTACTCCTTATGAAGTGTGTCAATTACTCAAAGACATCGATATCAGTAAAAGTCAAGGTCCAGATAACATTTCTCCCAGAATCCTAAAAGTTGGAGCAGAATACCTTGCACCCTCACTATTTAAATTGTGTAATGCTTCTTAACGAACAGGATTTATACCTGAGGATTGGCGAAGGGCTCACGTTGTCCCTGTGTTTCTAAAGGGCAAAGGGGACGATCCCAGCAGTTATAGGCCTATTTCACTCACATGAGTTGTGAGAAAACCCTTGATAGAATAATCTTATTGGTCACCTCAATAACAGCAACATTTTTGACGAAAATCAACACTGTTTTAGGCCAAACGTTCTTGTGAAACGCAACTGATAGATGCCATCAATGACTGGAGCAGCAGCTTGGATGCTGGGAACAGTGTCGATATTATCTTCTCGGACTTTGCTTAAGCTTTTCACAGAGTTCTTAATGACATTTTACATAACTTACTACTTGTGATGTTTGTGGTCCTCATGTTTAAGATTGACTGCACTGTCTCTACCACAACCCTTGACATTGTCAGAAATAAATAATAATAATAATATGCAAGTGGGAGGGGGCGACTATTTTTCCTGCCTGGGGTGCTTGCGCCCTCCAAGCCCCCCCCCCCCGCCACGCTGCTGGCGATTTCCTTAACAACGGAGCCTCCTTTGGGAGGAACTCCACTTTGCTGGTCCCCGAATGACAATGAGCAACATGAGCTGTGTACGTGTCCGGCCCTACCAACAAAACAACGCTTTCTACTATATACCAGTATGTCTCTTTTCAACCGATGAGGAGATGCGTCTGTACGTACGAAGTAGCAATCAGTTCGTACGAATAGAATTTTTTTCTTACCATGTCCTAAATACATGTACACTTCCAAAACAGTCTCTTCTTAGTGTACAGAGAAAATTGACAGTAGAACGTGCTGTCCCAAAACAGCAACTTGTGTAATGCCAGTTAACAATAGAATCTACACTGTAATTTAACAGACTTTTTTTATATAGTGCACGATATGTCGTAAAACGCTCATCGTATACATGCAGTTCAAATTGTTGACTTCGCTCTTTTAATTACAGACATCTGGAAAGCTTCAAGCCAGTTGTACAATACATCCTAGCATCAACATGAAATGCAAATCTCTAGCGCCCACTAGCATTATGAAATTTGCACTCTATGGTTCCTTGGGCGGAGTTGGGCCCAAAGAAGGTGGCTAGGCGACGGTATATTTGTTCCCAGCCCTCGGTTAGGGATCTAGAAATAGTTCATCAAATTTATCCATGCTTTACTGGAGAGCTGAGTGCATTGTAACCCAGGGAGGAAATGTTCCGTTTGTTATTTTTTTCTGTTTAGATTGCGAGCAAAAACTGTGCTTGTCGAAAATATTTCTGAATTACGGTAGATCGTTGGCTTATTTGAATTCGGCAATGAATTAAACGCTGAAATAACTTTGTTTTACTTAACATATTTTATGTACAGGCCCAACATATACTTTCATTCTCAATGCAGTAACGAGACATTTTCGTTATTGTGAGGGGAGGTACTTTAATTTGTAAGGATTATTTCCTGTTCTTCATGAAGCATTCAGATCTAGTGAGTATCATTTTTGATTTGGCTTTTCTCAAGGTGACCATGGCTGCAGCTGGTCTTGCGTTCTTCGTGTGCGTTTTCCTGAAAGTTTCACATTCATCAGAGGCTGACAAAGTTCACCTGATCCCACACAACCAGAGCGTGCCAGTTGGTGGAACGGCGACATTCTATTGCCAAACCGAGAATGTCATTTCTTGTCCAAATCAAGTAATCTACTGGAAGAAGAAAGCAATAAGTGAAAGTAACTGGACATCGTTAACCAGGTGCGGAACCCTTACCGCATCAGCTGATGTCGACAAACACTCAGTTATTCTGAATACTACGGTTAACAGGACAACCTCCACTCTGCTTATTAATAATCTCACCTCATCCGACGTCGGGTGGTACTCTTGCGCTACTTACAGAGCAACAGACACTATTCCAGCCGCAACTTCAAGTCCATCTTTACTCACCGTGACCGACGAACCTATTTGTCAAACGTCTGTAAACGAAGTTACCAATGTTCGTGAAAGCGAAGAACTAGTTGTTGGCGGTAAGGGAGTGTTTGTCTGTGACGGTGACCCTAATCCAAACTCAACTACAATTAGATGGCTCATGAAGAGAACAGACAACCAGACTGTTTCCATTAACACCACAGACGGATTCGTCACTTCAGGAAAACAGCTGATCATCTCACCGTTAGTGGCCTCTGACAACGGGAGCAGAATTCAATGTGAGGTTACATTCTCTTCAGATTGTGACCAACGGAGTTCCTGGCACAGGATTCTACTGTTTGAGCAGACGTTGGATGCAGAAAGTGAACCGACATGGGGCACGATCTCCAAGGAAAGAGACGAACCAACGCCCCTTACCAGCGCCCCCACTACCGCTACACAGCGGCCGATGGTACTCTGGGCTGCTGTCGGCGGTAGCCTCGCCGTACTGTTCCTTGGAGCTATAATCATTTCTGTCGTCTTCTGTCATCGTAAACGTAAAACCAACAGAAGCAGATCTCGACACGTTGATCAAGCTGCCCCCACCCTGAGACGCTTTATCCCATTCCCAAGAAGCGATGCTCACATATACAGTAGTTACACCTTACAGAGAGAAGGTGGAGATACACCCCTGAGTGCTCGGAATACCCCTCCTTTGTCTGGCCAACGTCCCGCCCACGGGCGCGTTGGCGAGGCGCTTTACGCGATCCCCGACACACGCCGGCGTGAGGCCGAGACAGTTGCAAGATCCCAGTCCGCCTCTTCAACTCATGCTCGCGAAGGAAGCCAAGACGGGCAGAGGGATGGACGACATGGACCGCTGACACATGTACAGGCTGGAGACGATTTCTACACCGTGCCGCACAAGGTGGCATGTGGAAACGCCAAAGCCTCAAACCACTTGCCCGATGGCCACATTGAATCAAGTCAAGCTCTCAAACGGTTTGTGGTGGGGGAAGATTTGTACACTCTACCAAAGACACACTTCGCTGTTTAAGAACAGGGCTTTTTGTCTTTGTCATTTTAGAGAAATGTTTAGCGTGCACTTTAGCGAAATGTGGGACAGTAGCTGCAAATCACATTCAGGTGAGTAAGGAGGATACACACAGACTTATTGTTTACAAGTTCTGAATATCTGATGTCATTATGGAAAATATTATTGAGGAGAAAATGAAGTTTTGGAAAAAAAGATTCTTTGCTAACTAATCTGGTCTCAAAATGTCTGAAAGATAACAAAGGTTCTGGGCTTTCAGCTGTACGTGCTCCTGAAAAAATGTGTAGCCAGCTGGGTGGTGATGCAACTATTTCGGTTGAACATAAGACTATTTGTTTGTTCATTCGATGTCAGAGAATGTCAATGGCATAACTTTTAAAGCTGTTATCAGATATGGTCTACTCGCACATGTTTAAAAAAGTTTTAAACTTAATATTTGGCATTCTGCCGTGAAACAATTTCATTTTTCATTAATGATACATTGTAACACAGGAGAGAACAGTGAGTGAGTGTGACTGATTTCAGAACCAAAATAGAATAGACTGCTTTGAATAGTGCCCTGTCAGTGTGGACTGTTGGTTGGAAAGGGACGCAAATAATGAAAACATCCTAATGTTGTTTCATGAATATACATACATTCCAACTTTTGGCTTTCCATTTGAAAAATCAAACGCGTCCGCGATCAAAATGCTTCCATAGCAGAATCTTGCAGTTTATTAGCCAAACTTAGCTTGTACACCGAAGACGCCTCAAAACAAAGTTTTGACACTTATCCCACCTTTTGCGCCATTTCGTTATTTTAGTACGGAAGCTGATAAGACAACACTACACAGATGTTGACTGTCAATGGGGGGGGTCACTTGGCAAAAATTGTTCATCTTAATCCAGTCACACAAACATCATTGTTTGTACAACCTGTATATGACTACACAAGAAAAGTCGAAAATTTATCACTTGCCACATTATTTGTCATGACGTGATATGTTTCTATGGAAATCATCGTGATTTCCATGGACGTAAATTAGGGCCTGGGTTTGTCTTTTTAAACAGCAATTTGTTCTCACTGTAGGTGAGACTTGCCAATGAAGGACAACAGCGCGGCCAGCATTTGTTGGGGGTGGGGGCTTGAACCGGAATCTACCCCAAATAGCCCACAGTGCTCACCCCTTCCCTCAGCGATCAGGGTTAGTAGCTGGGGACGTAGGTGTGTTTTTCAGAAAAAATCGCTACACATCAAACAAACATAACGAAACTTCCTGGGATTCAAGGCCCCCGATCCCCGCTTCGATGCGCCACTGTTACGGTATTGGCTATCCCTGGAATATATCTGTAAGATTTCTAACAAATTGAAATGAAAAGAAATACATTTATTATAGTGTAAGTGACCTCCAAATTCCAAGAAGAATTTACTTGAATACGTCTTTCACTTAATCACATTAAACTGCAGAACAAATCTACAGTCACGCTTGTCAATGAATACTACTTTTTTTTTACTAGCACGGAACAATCACGTGATGGGGTGTTAAAAAGCATGTCACACTTCATATTAGAGATAACATAAGCCAGGATTCTGTCTTTTCACGCACCCACGCGTGTAGCGCTCCCCCGTAATGTACATGCAGGATAATGTAGGGTCCAACCTCGTTCACATGGGAATGATCTTACCTCACTATAGTCTAGATACCAGACCTGATGATTCCGATTCTTGTTGAAGCAAGTGTCTGGTATCACCCATTGTCCACGTGACCAAAATCGGAGGAATTCCTCCAGTTTCCTAAAGTAGGGGAAATATTGCAAACTCGTCCCGTCCACATACGGCTAGCATCGTTGATGTACGGGTAGTTCCGGCCGTGTGTGTAGAAGGCCTAAAACGGGCAAAAAGGGACGCAGTTTACCTGGACAGACGGGTTGCACTACGCATAAGGATGTTTTCTTTTGTTTGCTACTATCACCTCCTTTTTCTTTTTACAGTTCTTGCATGTTTTCAAAATGACCGCCAACATTAATAGCCTGCATGTACATTCAAACATTGGATCCACCCAGGACTTTCTTTTGACTCTCGACATGTTGCATTATGATCTATTTGTGTCCGTTGGTTATACATGACCTATAAGATTTTATCTAGAGTCGTCATTGTAAGACTTGAATATCCCATTGATTTTGAGATTTGTCAATGTGTTTGCACACAACGCAGATTTAAGTCGCCTTTTCATATGTACATTTTTGGGTGCGTTGCGTACACGTCGCGTTCATGCGTTTCACTTCTGCGGACACAAAAATCGACTCCATTAATATAACATACGAGTACGTTGCGTTTGGCCGTTAAACTCGCTTCGGTAGCGATTTTGACAGATACACAACTCTTAGTGCAAGTGTTCACGCTCATACAGAAAGGCGCCTTTAGACGTATACTCTCAACACAACGTTGTTAAAACCCTTTTGTATCCACATGCATTTTAAAAGCTTTAACCAAATGGCAGGTTTACTGAAATGTGTTTAAGAATGTGTTAAATGCTGAACGCTTTCATGGTACATGTTCGGCGTTTTGAAATCTACTTAGCATTTAAACGCATTCCTAAACACATAATAATAAACGCGTCGCTGTCAAGAAAGTGGGCACAACAAGTGGTCTGTATTTAAACTCTTGGCGCCTTTTTAGAGTGTACGTGACGTGCAAGAGAATACGTGGGCGTGAGCTTGAAACTTTGAAATATGCGTTCAATTCACTTAACGTTTATGTGTAGATCAGAGTCATTTCGTATTCTACACGACCAGGCGCTAGTGAAGCAACGCACACGCAGTCCACATAGAGTCGAAATCTTGCAGAGCCCGCTAACCGTTCCGCCAATATTAAAAAAATGTCTTTGTTGACTTTGATGTTCCTTAGAAAAATATGCGAAAAAAATCATCGATACAGTAGGATATGACTGTTGGAACTCCCTTTTGGAACTCTGCCTTTAGCACTATGCGTATGCCCATGGTTTTGCCTCTTATTTTAACAAAAGAATAACTGTCCAAATGAACTGTAACTGTCCAGACGAACTATAACTGTCCAGATGAAGTATAACTGTCCAAATGAACTATAAGCAAGATGAAATTTCTGCTTCATGTGAAATGTGTGAAATGGTATTCAAATCAAAGACAATGGAAAAGTAATTTTCACTGTTCTTTGCTAGACATTCTTATGCAGGGATCACTGCATACAATTTGTGTTGGTAAAATCGCCCTCTGTTTACTTTATTTCTTTCCTTTGCAGTTTCCTTTTTACTTGTCTATGTGTTTATATTTTCCCCCTCAAGCTTACTACTACATTTCCGCGCAGGATTGCTTTCGCTTTCAACTCAGGCCAGGGACCCTGTTTCTATGACGCAGTGGCGAAGCTCGAATGAGTATTTTTCCTTTACTTGATTCCTTCTCGTATCAACGGTAGGATAAAACAGAAAACGTAGCTTGTCTAAGGAGTACCATTTTGTTTGTTATCTGATAAATGCGATCATGGCTCCCGCTCCAGTGCTGGAAATCTTCTTTTCTCTTGTGAGCATTTTCCTGCAAATAATTGTATCCTTCTCATCGGAGACTGCGCAAATTAGTATAGCCCCATGGAATCAGAGTGTAATGGCGGGTGAGACAGCGACATTTTTTGCCAAATCAACTATTACATAGACTGCCCATCACAAGACAGGGTCTACTGGGTGCATCGACCAATAGGAGGCAAAGACAGTGACACACAATCACTGACGGGCTGCTCACAGGTTCTCTCCGAAGCCAATGTGGACAAGTACTCAGCCTTTGTGGAAACCAGCGGAAACGACACGACTTACACGCTGGTAATTAACAGCGTAAGTCCGGCTGACAGCAAGGAGTACAACTGCTTCGCTTTCCGTGGAGTCGAGCATGAGTCTTCGAGTCGTGGGGTGCTAATCGTCACAAATCGCACCATCTGTCGAACCCCCCTAAACATGTCTGTCAATATTATCCAAAACGAAGATCTTGTTGTGGGTGGTGTTGGGGAGTTTTACTGTGACACTGACCCTCAGTCAGGCTCTTCTTCGTTTTATAGGTAGCTCATGAAGGATTCTGGGAACCAGACTGTTTCCATTAACACCACGGGTCGATTCGTCACTTCAGCCAATCGGCTGATCGTGTCCCAGCTCTTGGCTTCAGACAACGGAAGCCAAGTGAGATGTGAAATGACGCACACCACGGACTGTGAGTTACCAAGTCCTTGGTACCACCTCTTTCTGATTCCAGGGACTTTTGATCCGACCGAACAGGAACCGGAGGATTTCTCCACGGTTGGGGCAACCTCAGAACAAGTTCCCAGCAAAGGACAGGATTGCTGGCCCTAGTGAGACCCACCATCCCTCTGAGAAACCCAGAGAAACGGGGGAGCCCACGCCAGCTCATCGTCCTGGTCAGACCCAGCCCTCTCGGCAGTCCAGCCCGGTAGGCGTGATTGTCATCGGCATCGTTGCAACGCTGTTCCTGATTACCTTCACCATAACCTTCACGTGTCACATGGTCAAATCGCGAAGGTCTCCCATAGACAGAGAGCCCGCCTATGAGGGTGCCACCAGAACTGTCGCCTCTTCTCTCCAAATGATAGAGAAAGAACTCTTTTAGAATTACCCAATGTGTACGTCGAGTGGGGGCGTCGAATCAGAAAGCTAAAGCAGAATTCCCTCTTGATGTGGATGTCCTCCGTAGAATTTTCATCCCAGTCAGATGGCTGTTTTTCTTAGACAGGCATGAGCAAATCAAACGCTTTCTATGAACCGACCCAGAATTCACAGGAATGGAAACAGCGCGCCCAGATACCCAAAGTAATTCACGTTATAACCTAAGGAAAGAGAGCGGAACAGAACGACTCATCAATGTAAAGAGAGTGAGGTTGATGTACGTGGTGCTTTCCTCACTTTCCGTCTTGTGTGACCTTGGTTTCAAATCTTGCCCGGTTCCTCTTCCGCAGGTTCCAGGATTTTCCGCCCACATTGAAAGCATTAACCCTCATTATCTTCTCCGGGTTTCCCCTGGCTTTTGACCTGCAGTGCCTATGCGTTTTTGAGGAATCGTCGTTGTGTTGGTTTTATTGTCATAACGATAAGTAAATGTGATGCTTTGAGCTGGAGATGAATCTCTATCGGGGGAGGTTCAAAGTTGACTAAGTGTATTTACCATAGCATTACCCCGGCAACAGCACGGGTTCAGTGGCTTTTTCTCATTTTTTAAATGTATATTTTGTGTATATTTTCATTTGTTTGCTTTTGCTTTTCTCTTTCTGTTTCTGTTTAATTTTTGGCTTAAGTTTCCTTTTCATAACTGCGTCTATTCAGCAATACTTATATCTGTGGATCAACCGTACGTGTATGAGTGGGATTTTTGAATGACCCTTTGTGTTTCACTCAGAGGACGAAGGAAATTTAGCCATATCGGCAAATTATTTGCAGGTTACAGTGAACAAGAATTATTGAGGTATTTAGAAAGCTATGTAATAACTGGCTGTTAGAAATTCTCGAACTCAACGGCCAGTGGGACGTAACGTGATTGTGTATATTGTAATCTTTCATATTATGAAAGTGTTTGAACCTAATTTGAGTTACGATTGCATAATGTACAGTATCATCAGATTTAACGGATAAAGAATTTCAGCACTTGTACATAAATTTTCCTGTCATTTTAAAAGGTGAGCTGTTTGATTGCTTTGCTGATCAAAAGCGAAACAGGCAAAATGTACTTATTGAAGGAGTCTTCTCGCCATAATTGAAAACGAGTCATCGCTTGCATTTGGTTAAGGGGCAAACCGTCTGTTAGAAGGAAACCTACATTCTGAGAAAATAAAACTAGTTAATTAATCGTATATAATAATCAGAAAAAAACAAGCCTTTGTTTGTGGCTGTCGCCTTAAAGTGGGGCTATTTCGAACTTTACAAATGTACAGTCGAATTGTTGCAGCAACAAAAGGGGTTGGGTTAAGATGGTGGGGCGGACCCTGTAGTTACATTTAAATGAAAACAATTAGATCATTGCCAGCTAGTGTCTGAAATAAATCTTTGTGAAATTTGTGTTGGATAACTCTTTAAAAGAGATATCAGGGATTGCGTTTGGAGAGAACAAGACCATAGAGACGTATGATTTTCGAAACTTGTTTTTAACAACTTCCCAAAAAACCAAGAGTGCATGTGAATTGCTTGTAATTATCAATACGGTAGCACACATTAAGATTCATAGAAAGATTAAAGCCCAAGATCTTTATGATATTTATAATATGTATTGTAAAGGAGAGTTAAAGTCCCTTATGAACTGATTCCTGATTCAACTTTCGGCCGTCATTTTGTGTTGGTTAAAAAAACAAGAGGACGCCCCCCCCAAAAAGGCGTGTCATTTGCATAATACTATTGAACAGTTCAGACATGTAGACAGGTGTCCAGACGCGTTCCAGAGACTTGCCCCATATTGATGAGCGTTCATTTTTATATATACTAAGTAGAAGCTGTCAGGGAGAACATTAATATTGACGATAATTATTTGTGTGTATGCGTATTTTGGCTACGTGATGCAGTATTTAATCACTCAGTCTTCACAAAGCGTCATTTTGTGCTGTATTATTATCTCTCAAATATGACATGGCATAAAGCAATCTCTTGGAAATGGCCGAGTGATTAAGCTGATTCGAATCCCGGTGATGGTTTTTATTTTCCCAGTGTACGTTGTCAGTCAGCAATTAGAAAAGACTCTTATTTACCTTAGCCGGCGAGGTAAGCTCTACTGCTGGGACTGTCCGTGAAGTCCAGGTGAGCGCCTTGGTACAGGTTCGAGACGTATGGCCGACTCGTCGGCCAGGGCTTAGGGGTTTGTATCGTTTCCTCCCTTGCATGGTCACTTGACCCTTTTTATGTTAAATGGATGGACAGGGAGGAAGTGTGCTGGGCCGGGAACCCCGAGGCCCCAGAAGAGTCCTATAATAGCCGGTAACTGAGATTCCTTGCAAATTTCAGGAGTCCGTGCGCCTGAATGCTTGGTACACCACAGAACCTTTGGATTTTTCCCTCATCACATCTTTTTTTATTTCGCTGGGCACAGAACCCACAAGGCATTTTTCTCAGTTTGAATACAATGAGTTAACGGATTGATGATGATTTATTTTCATTTATAATCTGAAATTCCTAAATTTTCGACAACATTAAGATCAATCCCAGCCGTGTTTAAAAGGGTCAAATTCTTCTGGGTAATTTTAATATATATAAAAAAGCAGAGGCGTATCTATTGAGTGTTTCATAACAGATGGTTCAACTGTAACACATCCAGAGGTGGCACAGTTGGGCGGCACTCGCCTCCTTACTTTATTGATGGAAGTACATTTTCATTTGTCATATTTCCAAATTTCATTTGCTTTCAACTGTAGAGTAATTTGATACTTTCAAAAACAATTTCTCACAAAAATATTAATCTTCTTGGGTCGCATGCGTTACAATCGCTGCTCTGTTTGTGAATGGTTAGTGGTCTGCCCAAAAAAATACAAGTACGAAAATGCTGCGACAAACTCAAAACAAACGAACAAATGGCACAGTAAAAAGTAATTCATTCCTTAGTCAAGTATGTCCCCAATTCGAACTCAAATAGAATACTGCTAAAATGTACCTGTACCTATTTCTCAACAAGTTTCTAAAAAAATCAAATACATGTGTAGTACTAACCATTCTATATTTCCCTAGTTGCTGTGCATGAAAACGGCATGATGCAACCAAACCAAAGTAACTGTTTTTTCTTGAATCTGGTTTATCACTCAGTCCTCCACCATTTCAAAAAAGTCTCTATATCAGATTTCACCTAGCTCCCCACTTCGTTGCCAGAGGCAGCAGAGTTTTCCCCTCGAATTAATTATGTCGGACAACCTCATTGATGCAGCCCACAGGGGTCCAGTCCACTAATTCAAGCCCCATTGAAAACAGTGTAAAATCAGCACCGCTCAGGGCCCAATAGCATGCCTGCCAACATCCCTGAGATTTCTGAAACACAAATAAAATTCTTGTCTGGTCACTTATCTTTCAATTTCTTTTCAATTTTTTGTGGGTTAACAAATTACATTTTTAATTATTTCCACAAAACTAAATGACCCTCCAAAAAATGATTTTTCCGAAGTCTGGTTGCAGCCATTTTTCAAGTGGCAACCCTCAACTTTCTCGGGCACTTAGGACCATTTTCAACCGTAGTTTTTAGCCCTTCTGCTCTCATATGAAAGCTCAAAGACCGAGGGAGTTTATTCCAGCAACGATTTGCACAATCTCACCATTTTGGGGGCCAAACAATCTCCTTTTTCAAAAGATACTGTGGGGGCACTTTTAGTGCTAATGAGCTGGTCAGAAATTCTCACTTGAATTAGTGGTCTGCACCCATAGCAGAGGGCGTACTCTACCAGATTTTGTTGGTTGATATGTTGGCTCCGGCTTGTTTCCACTTTGTTACTTCCGGATGATTCAACATGGGCTGTTCAGGGTGTAACAAAATTGGCAGCTGGTCTCGGCTTGTCGCAAACATTCTCTCACTTTTTTTGAATTAAAGCCGGTGAAAAACACCGTTGTAAAAAGTAACAGTTTCATTAAATTGTCAATATATAAACCTGCCGATCGCACATGAGACGCTTTATTACACAGTGATTGCTGATGTCGGCTTGTTCCCAGAGGATGTATGCTGTTCATGACACGTCGTAGAAAGTATATTCAATGATGCTGGGCATTATCTTTGACTTAATGCTGCTCTATGCGGGAGTTACTTTTTTCCTGTGAGCCAAGGCTTGGCCGAGTGGTCGCGAGGCTTGATCGGTTTCCTTAGCTGTCACTAGGGTGTTCGTAGGGCCGAGTAGGTCTACTCCGTCCTGTCCCTGTCAGCGCAGCAAGCAGCTGTCGACTGCTTGAGTGAACCAACCGCATAATCAATGACGTAAATCTGTGGCAGGGACTGTGGAATGGGGATGACTGACATCAAAATTGGCCGGCAGTGAAAATTCAAAAAGTGGGAGGGGAAATACCCCAAACCACCAGGATTTACGCCCCTACTCACAATGTTTGAGAAATATCACTCCAAGCTTCGGTGATCGGGGATAAAACTATCTTGTAGAATTATGCCTTTTCAAGCCCCAAGAGATCTTATTCACAGAGTAGCCACCCCCCCTTTTAAATCTTGTTCCTTGAATCTGTCATGTTAAATATACTCTGTTAGATATGCTGATGCCAGACTATTTTGGGCTCGAAACCTTTCGTTCACTTATTGCAAATGTGGCTTAAAATCATGGGTATCATTAATTTGACTCCAATTTTAAATCATTCTTTTATTTCGTCACTGTCATTTTAATGTTCATGTTCCCAAAATGAAGAGTTTACCTTCATCCTATCCATTCTTGATTTGTTATTGCTTTCACTTAGTCATATTGGCGACGCTCCCCTCATGGTTAGGATTGAAACTTTATGAATGTCCATCCTGATTAAAACAAAGAGGCATTTTGTATCTGCCGTTTAGATTCATGATTTATCGACCTTTAAGAAATATTTCCAAGTGAGGTATCATTAGGAAAGGTAATTTCGTTTAACAATCACTGATTATTCATATACTGTACACTTTCTTGTTAACATGCTGCATCTATATGTGGCAGCAGTATGCACCTGGGTTCGAATTGGCTTTATGGCAACCGGGAAGCAGTTTTCAAATGACACACATGCATAGAAGCCCCAAAACAAAGTTTAATTGCCAGTCTCAAACTGAATTGTTAAACAGCATGGCCAGGCCGGTGGCAAGGTGGCACAGGAAAGTGTGAAGCACAAACCCACAGAAAACTAAACCAAGAATGAAAGAATTTCCATTAGTACAGAAAAACAGGTTGTACAGTCGTCGGTCAAAACCATAAAGAGGGCAGTAATAATTTGTTATGCATTTATACCGTACTTCCATGTTACAAGAGCAACTAACCTATCGTACGCATACATGGCAAGGAGAGAGAACCAGGTTGTTCCAAATAATTGTTATTTATGTCACACCATGGCATGGCTGATAAACAATCTACACCATTTAGACAAAATATTTGACAATGAAACCCCGGGGGGGAGGTGTTTCATCCCCGCTCCAAGCAGTTCATTAAATGTCACCGAATACATAAATACTCAAACCTGGATGTGTGCAGTCTATTCCTAAAATGCGCAATCTATTCACAGGCCTACAAGTAAGAGATTATTACGTGTATAAACAAAGGCCTGCCATCCATTTTCTGAAAAGGACGCTTCCTTTATATTTCTGGCAAACAACAACTGGAGACACCGAATTTCCTCCTTCAAGGTTACATGTTAGCTCTGGAAAATCCTTTTCTTGTACTTAGACTCCGTAGACAGCACCTGGCTCCTTTTCTGGTACAAAGCCTCAATGAAGAATGCTTGACATGGAATTTCCCTCTTTTAGATGTAGCATCGTACATGGAGGGATCCATCTTGGCTGAAATTACTGACGTTTGCACTTTTAAACCTGGTATGATGTCAACACACCACTATTTTACCTAATCAATATCAAAATTCCAGTGAACTGAGAGTTGTAGAGTGAAAAATCAAGAGACTACCTGAATTGTTCTTAAAACAGCATGGCCAGGCCGGTGGCAAGGTGGCGCAGGAAAGTGTGAAGCTCAAACCTGCCACCAAGCGAGGGCGCTGTGACCAATACTGTCTCACCTTTCTTGGGCACTCTAAGGTGGTTCGCTGCTACCGTCACATATAGTAAATCGCTTAGGATGTGCACATCAACTGCCAAAATGTAATACTTGCTTAAATGGCACGTGGCTGACTATAATCTCTCATCCTTTGCCTTTGAG
Source organism: Acanthaster planci (assembly GCF_054643075.1). Taxonomy (NCBI): domain Eukaryota; kingdom Metazoa; phylum Echinodermata; class Asteroidea; order Valvatida; family Acanthasteridae; genus Acanthaster; species Acanthaster planci. The sequence continues at coordinate 2,166,194 of NC_141784.1, read as the reverse complement.
CAATAGCTCCAAAAATATGAAAATAAGTCATCAAAATACAAAAGTGAAAGTAAGGTTCAATAAAATATACAAAGAATAAGTTTCGAATGCTGCAGAACAGGTGAAACTTTCAGAACAGCACATGACGGATTTGCATATACATTTTACAATAAACACACTCCTTCCCTCTGATAGTTACTTCTATAAGCACCACGGCCTCACAGTTTCATTCCTAACTTACGTGGTATCAAGATGCATTTTCATCGAACTTTAATTTGTAAGGATTATTTCCTGTTCTTCATGAAGCATTCAGATCTAGTGAGTATCATTTTTGATTTGGCTTTTCTCAAGGTGACCATGGCTGCAGCTGGTCTTGCGCTCTTCGTGTGCGTTTTCCTGAAAGTTTCACATTCATCAGAGGCTGACAAAGTTTACCTGATCCCACACAACCAGAGCGTGCCAGTTGGTGGAACAGCGACATTCTATTGCCAAACCGAGAATGTCATTTCTTGTCCTACTCAAGTAATCTACTGGACGAAGAAAGCAATAAATGAAAGTAACTGGACATTGTTAACCAGGTGCAGAAACCTTAGTGCATCAGCTGATGTCGACAAACACTCAGTTATTCTGAATACTACGGTTAACAGGACAACCTACATTCTGCTTATTAATAATCTCGCGTCATCCGACGTCGGGTGGTACTCTTGCACTACTTACAGACTAACAGACACTATTCCAATTGCAAACTCAAGTCCCTCATTACTCATCGTGACCGACGAACCTATTTGTCAAACGTCTGTGAACGAAGTCACCAATATTCGTGACAGCGAAGAACTAGTTGTTGGCGGTAAGGGAGTGTTTGTCTGTGACGGTGACCCTGATCTAAACTCAACTACAATTAGATGGCTCATGAAGGGAACAGATAACCAGTCTGTTTCCATTAACACCACAGACAGATTTGTCGTGTCAGGAAAACGGCTGATCATCTCACCGTTAGTGGCCTCTGACAACGGGAGCCGAATTCAATGTGAGGTTACTTTCTTTCCAGACTGTGACCAACAGAGTTCCTGGCACAGGATTCTACTGTTTGAGCAGACTTTGGATGCAGAAAGCGAATCGACATGGGGCACGATCTCCAAGGAAAGAGACGAACCAACGCACCTTACCAGCGCCCCCACTCTCCGCCCCACTCGAATCGTCACTGATACCAGTACACAGCGGCCGGTGGGACTCTGGGCTGCTGTTGGGGGTAGCCTCGCCCTGCTTGTCGTCGTGGTTATCGTCATTGCAATCGTTGTCTACTTACTTAAGGTTAGAAAGCCCACCATACTCTCTCAGCCCAAGCACCGAACTCGGTCAGCTCGACGTCTGAGGCGAAGACCCGAAGGCTTCCCCACGCTCCGACCTGCATCCTGCATCCCTCCCAAGCAAATGAGAACTCCTGTGTATTTGGACACAGTCAAACTGGAAACCATTCCAACAGACCCAACGCGCCATCATTACTCTGAAATTCCTGTTGATGAGCCAACGCCCAAACACGTCGACGTAGCAGAACCACTTCAAACAGTAGTAACTGCGACCATAGGTATACCACACACCTGTCCAAGTGACGAAGAAGACTTGTACCTGACACCTAAAAGAAGTGACGTCACCTGAAGGTTCACCTGAATAGTGGAAGACTTCCGTCAGATCATGTAAAGGAGGGAAAAAGGTCCTTAGACTCATCCACACTATGTCACATTTTGAATCTTCCATACTCGAAACATTTTCATTTTAGTTTGACCTTAAGACAGCCACCCGTCACTTTTATACCTTCTTTTTTGTAATTTACAACCTTCTTTTGAAGACGTAGTACATGAATATTTGTGCAAGAGAAATATTGTTCCAAGCTATTGTAAAACTTGTTTATTCCAAATCACCGGTTCCAATTTTGAATTAAATTTCGCCTAGGACGAATTTCAAGTTTTTCTGTAAAACCGGTAGCCATCATCCAATTTTAAAGTTTGATCAAGTTTGTGAAGACCTTGTCGACAGAGTTCATCAAAAATCACAGCGTAAAATCCCTCTCCAATATAGCTGAATGGCAGCATCTAGATTGCAGTTTTTCGTCTCGTATGGAAATTTGTCTTCTTCGTGCTTAATTTAGGCATTATTTAAGGCCTTCAGTACAGTTCTGCGGAGTGGGTTCAAGGTAGATAAGTCAAAATCAAATACTCCTTGGGGAAAAATATGTGCTTATGGCTTGAATTGGATAATTTGAATATTATTAATATCGTGTGACAGGACAAGGGCAGGACTAAATCGCTCGTTTTAAAGGGTAGCTGCAATCCATGTTTTTGACAACAAACCTGTAAAATGCACCTTTGTGCCTCAGTAAACCTTATTTCAAACTTTGTTTTTACTATTTGAAAGGGTATTTCAATGCCTTTTTGTTTTTATGTTAATAACAGTTTCCATGTTCATGAGCAAAACTGTGATGTCATCTCAGGAAGAAGCCTTAATGTTACATTGGTTTGTACACAAAAGGTCCCGCGTTTATAGATTTTCCTAAACCAAGTTTTCTCTTCTTTGCTGATTCATTGTTGTTTATGTGCAGAGCAATAAGAAACCGTCAATCCCTCTCTCAGAACTGTTATGAGTTGTTAGAGTTTTCATACATTGAAGACACGTGCAAAGATGCAGGAAAACTATGTAAAAGAAAAATTATTGCAGCTATACTTTGAAGTAAAATCTAACACCTATTTCTCTCCATGCCCCCTTTGTCAAACATAGCCACTGTATCAAATTAATTGGGATTTGGGTCAACAAACTTGCCAACCAACCAGCCCCACCCATAAAAATATCCATGGGTACAAAGTCATCCAATTTCACCTCTGTTCCACCTGATGGCCCTGGGGACATCTTGCCCTCTGTCTGTATCAGAGGTATCTCTCATAGGTCCTTGCTATCTCACATTGACTGATTTATTCTTTATCATAAAATGAACTTTTGAATACTTCCTCCATGAATTAGTGAATCAAAGTGTTAGCTTTATGCATTATAAATCAATAGATTTGGTAAGCAGTGTTTAGACCTACTTGCTTTAGGACTGACGTCGGTCGACAAATCAACCTAGGCTTAGCGTGCTATAAATTTCTTTCACTTTTTATTTGCGTCACCATTCCAAACAAAACAGCGTACAGAAACCATTACATACAAAAGCCATTTGTTATTTGTAGAAACAACATGGTCTATTGCATAAGCTTCCATTTTTGACAAAACACTTGTGCTCAGTACACAAGCTCTGCAACCAATAGTTAGTTGTATATAGCAGTGACATGTATCTTTTTTATGTCGGTTTTAATTCCACACTCCTATTCTGCTAGCCTTTCTTTCTTTACGGAGAGAGTATGTCCCTTCAGCAGATGGTTTACGTTCATGCTAATCTCTAAAAGGCTTAGAGTGGTGCAGCTTGATGTTTATTTTTTTCTGTGTCTGATTTTTAATCAGTGTTACGAGGAAACGAAGTAGGCCTAGGCTAGTTGAAAATCGTGTAGAAATTAGGAAACGGGAGCGTGTTTGTTTTCTTCGCTCTGCGCTGCAATTGTAAGTTAAGTAAAGAAGCCACAACATATGGTCGTGTGATAAGTAATAGTCATTGTAACATAGTTTATGGACAGACAATGTTGAGTGCATTCCTTTCAAAATGCATCAGAAAATAGCATTGAATTATTTTATACAGATTCTCCCCTTTTGTTGGGCGGATGGACCATTGAATGCACCGCAAACATAGTGCTTGTGTTATTTAAAAGAATTCAAAACGAATCATCTTCTGGGGAAGCCGCTTGAGATGTTGTATGGCAAAATCTCGTTTCGATTTATTGTTCGGTGAACTGTATATAATTCATTTGGCTCTTTTTTTTTTACTTTTGATTCATGTGATTGTGCATGTAGTTTACATCAGCTTGATTCTTTACTGACATCAACTACAAGCGCTTAAGAATAAAAAATAGGGCATAAATCGAATCTGTGAGTTCCCTTAAATACTCTTCCTAATTACTTGCCCTTCTCTGTACTTTGGTCATTCGAAGACCATTGCCTGCAATAAAATTCAAGCAACAACTCTTTTGCTTATTTGGTGTTTGTGCGGTTTTATCTCCCGCTTCTTACCAGCAGAGGGCGTGCACGCCTTAACAACTACTGAGACGGTAACGGGTAAGTGAAGAAGCTGACACTGTTCGCTTACATGATAAAGGACTTTTGAAAGAAATATTACATGGTCTTCTGGGGTTCAAAGACAGACAAAGTTCATAGGCAAATAACATATAGAAAAAAGGCTAGATTTTCAAATCTAATTCGTTGTTAACAGAGTGGATTAGGAAAACAATCATTCAATTATGACCATTCACGCAACAGAATGAATCGGCTGCATAAAATTTCTTATGGAATGTGCACCAACGCCACCCTCCCTATGAGGTTCTTGCTCAGTCGCTCGTGAGCACTAAATCACCAAAACGACTATATTAGTGCGCTTCTTTGGTGTATGTCTGCGCAAGAGTGTGCAATTTCATTACCCGCTGTTTACCAGTAGAGAGCGTACGACATCCAACCTTTTTATCTCTACAATATCTTGCTTTTGCAGCTTTGTTCTTTCCTTTGACGACTTTTTGTTAATTCTTTTCCTGAATAAAGAAATGAAATTGTTAACATCAGTGATTAATAGTGGGGCAGAGTGACATGTTTTCCCATAATAATTGAGTGTAGCTTTTTGAAGACTACTAAACCAACACCAATAGTTTGATATTTTTATTTTTCTATGCAGAGAATTTTTTTTTCATTTCTTGCTTGAATCACCACTCACGAACAGAACTGTGTATCGTTTAATTAACAGGAATCATTTGCCGTATACAGAAAACAGTGGTGATCGTTCGCAATGGTTGTTAACAACATGCTTCCGTGATTTCTTTTATTTATCATGACTGGTATCGTGTTTGCTTCAGTTCTGATTCACTTTCAAAATTGACTCATACAATCGGCCGATGAAGAATTGGAACTTTTATTTGCGCCTGTCTATTCCACTTATCTTTGATTTTACTCGGTGTGTCTTCAGTGGCACAGCCGCCCCCCTGGTTTGAAGCCTTACACCCGCCCCCAGAAGAGCCTGGCTCAGTAACCCCCTGCCCCCCGGGAACTCTTGCCTTCACCTCGGAGAAAAACGCTATACCCAACATTAATATTGTGTCTTATTTCCCAATTTTTAAAGCGAATTTCTGCAAACTTGAACACAACAGTGTTGCCGCTGTGTTCTGGCTTGTAGCGAGAGTGCTGTTTGCCAGTTGTGGAAACGTTCATTTCTCGTTGAGGTTCAACTACACACAAATGGAAACATTATCAGTGGCATTTCTCGAGAGGGAGGGGTAATTCTGTAGTGCCTGGAGTGACATCTAATCAACAGCTCCCTCACGCGTCAGGAAATTGAGTAATCACTTGAAGAGCGGCGATGAAAGCTGTCCTTATAATTGGCGCGTGCGCCCTCTGTTGACGGGTTCCGTCGATCACTCTAAGGCTGAGTTCGGGCGGCTTGTTCTCGTATGTTCACGAACAGCTCGATTTGTTGTTCGTGGGTCGACCGCTTGAACGCCGGGAACAAACAACCGGTTATCACAAGCAACATGCAACATGGCGGCGTTCATGTACGTTATTCGAGAGTAAAGGTTTGGATGGGATGAATTCTTTCCTATGTAAACAGGAACATTCATTTCTGTGTTACGGAAAATAATTTAGTGTTAGTGTGCAAAACTTCCTATTGTCTACATGATCTATGGCTTTGGAAGCCGTCTCTCTACTTTTTGCAGCTGTTCAAAAATCTAAATCTCACCAGTTTTCCCGTGTGTTCCTGTAAAACCCTGACGAGGAGGTGGTGTGTGATCCTGTCCCGAGAACAGTATTCTTGTGTCGTGTTCCCGCCGTTCGAGCGCGAGAACAAGAAACCCGTGTCAAGAACACGCCGCCCGAACTCGACCTAAGGTACAGGCACTGACTCTTTTTTTTTTTTTTTGACTGGCATTAAAACGCATGTATATGGGAAATGGGTGTTGCAAAAGTTGCAATGCAGACATGCTGGGGACCGGGAAACCATCTGACTCCCAAGTCAAAAATTCATAAGTCTTTATACGTACAGGTTGGAAGTCGTAACGTAGGAGCTTCAAGTCTTCGAAGTCTGTGCAACCTGTAAACCCGTAATGCATCGTTCCCTGTGAATTTTAATTATATTTTATTCATTACACTTTTTGTCTACAAACGATGACAATTCTCCAGCATGATAGTTGTTGTTTATGAAAGTTTGATTTGTTGGCATCAAATGAGAAAGAAATACAATCTGTCATCAGTTGTTTCGAATTATTTTTACCCTCCAAATTCAGGGGCCAGTTGGAGCGTGTAGCAGTGATTAAAAAAAATCATGAAGCGACAAACAACTCTTGCGCTGTTTTGTTTGAGCACGAGTATTGTAACTCCATTATCGCCATTTACCAAGAGAGGGCGTGTACGACATGAATAACCCATAGACCGACAGCGCCTATGTAAATCAACGTCTGGATACCGTAATGAAGACGGCGCCCGACTAAACATGAAACCATGGGCTGAAGTAGCTCAGCAGTGTGCACATGTCTATGGAGAAATCTCAGGATGAGTGATTCAAATCAGAAATTTTGGATGATAATGCCCTGACAGCGACTAAAAAACCCTGTCCAGAATTTACTTTGAGCTCCACTGCAGCTACGGAGGCCCGTATTTGTTTATTTTTCTCAGAAAATAATTTGGTCTTTGCACAATGAATGATTGAATTTGGAGCGACGTGCATGACGTGCCGACCTGTCGCCACGGTCGCGCACGTGCGCGCACGTCGTTTGTTGATGTACATGTAATTGCAACAAGACAGGGAAGGAGTTCCATATACGAACAACACAAATTTTCCTTTAAAATGTTTGACAACAGCCGCCAGAAAGTGATAACATGCCACAAAAGTGAAAATTAGCAAGGAAAACTCAGAAGCAATTACCTGTACAGTGTTTTTATGTACACAAAGGGTTGTGCACAGGGGCATCAAGCCCGACGTTAAAACTCTTTCCCTCTAATAAGAAGTACATGTACTACATGCATGTATATGACATGTAGGCATACGTTTGGCAAGTACTGTATTCGTATTTTGATTGGGGCAAAATAGCCGATAGTATCTCAGTTCCATTGACTTAGGCTACTCTGAAATTCTTTACCACTAGGTCTACTAATACTACAAAAATAATGGCCTACTACTAGTAGTAACAGGCAACTTTAATGTAGCACTTGCCTTGTGGACTGTGAACTGCAGCTTTTCTTAAACTCAAAATGGTACTCTTGCACTTCTTTAATATTTTGGAAAGAATTCCATATACAGACACCCTTTGACACTCTGTGTGCAGACCCTATAAATTCAAAGTGTTTTTGAAGCGAATACTTCAATATTTTCACGCTAAATGTGACTTTTTGGGACATGTTAGGCCTACTGCTTTATGTAGTCACTCTAGGGAAATATTGGTGGAGCTCGTAGAAGAAATTGCAATATGATTTTTTTCCTGGATAAAATTGACACGTAGGCCAACATTAGCCCTACCGAGTGGAGCATTAGTATTCAAAAAAGAGGAATATTAATGCTCCACTCAATAGAGCTACGTGCAGGCCTACATGTACATGAATGATGCAAGACTATGACTGTGAGCCTCAAGTTGGACGAATTATGAGAGGTCACAATTTTCCGAGCAGTGGGGGCTCCTTTGGTCCAATCTGCACTTTGCTGGCTTACGAACAACAACGAAATAAACTTTTCTGACAAAATTCTTTTGCAACTGAAGAGGGGGTGCTTCTACTCAAAGTGGATTCGGATGGTCTGGACCATGTATTTTTGTGGTAGTCCGTCAGTAGTGCTGGCCATGCTCCAGGAAGTCAAATAAAGTTGTAACTAAATGGAAAACAGAAACAACCCATAGACATCAATTCAAGAAAACATCAGTACATTGCACTCAGATGTCGTTTCCCTTTATTGAAGTCTTGACAACGTTAACCTGTCACTAACAAATCTTTAAAAAATAATAGGTTATTCTAACTTATAGGTTTGTAGGTTTTCTTCCAAAATCAAATACTCTGGCATAGTTTTCTTGCTTTCAGAAGCACTTTTGAATTCCAGTTTAGATGTTGTGTAATTAGTTCAACATACTGCCAGAAACCTATATGCTATTTCCTTCACATCTGACATGTGGGAGATTTCAAAACTGTTAATATCAAATACAGAACTTGGTAAAACTTAACTGAATTTCTAACATATATTACAGGGTTTTCAAACAAAATTTGGGGGAAAATACAATAGCAGCTAATGCCGCACTTTTTCAGCTTTCTCAAAAAACACTGTATTGTGTTCTTTTCCACAACAAAATTTCCTCTTGGGAGACACTGCCAAAATATGATTCATATGTTTCTTTCAGATTTGTGCGTGCTCTTCCGGAAAAATAACACCTCTTCAACATTCCAGAGTTGTTTTACTAATGATCAACGTCAATGGTACCTTTTTTTAAACAGGTTGCTGCTCTAGTAATAGACAGCCTGCAGCTTGGAGCTCTGCAAAGTCTGCAATATTTAAGATAATCATGTTTTGCCACAGAGAAGGGAAATACCCCAAATTTCTTTACTTGTACATTTACAGCATGAATGTTTCTTCTCCCAAAGTATTAATCAGAAATGGTATCAAATTAAAGCAGACAGTGTTTTCTATTTTTACTGACAAATTCATTTGAAGCTCACTGTCACAAGAGGGCGTAAAACCTTGGTACATATATAATGAATATGCAGCATATTTCAGGACCCACCTTCCTACGTATAGTAACACGGGGAGTATGTAAGTTTTTGACTAATATGACCAAATACGTTTGACGCGGGAAAAATTTGAAAACGTGTGGAATTTCGAAATTCGCATGACATTTAGATTAGTTAGCATGATCTCTCTGCGGGGTTAAAATCGTAGTAAAGCATTGGAGAGGCAGCGGACAGATCTTGACTTAGAGAGACTCCTGATCGGTCATCGTGCGATAGCACGTTTTGATTTCGTCGATTGAGCGATAGCTCTATGAGAATTTGAGAAACAGAGATAGTTTGAGGCGATAGCCCAAATCGTATATTTACTTCATTAACTACCACTTTATTAACATCCAATTCTTGGAAAGTTAAATCCAGGGTCGGGAAGTTAATCTACGGAAACCGATCGTTGTTTCAAGCCAGGGAGTCAGACTTTTAGACTGTTTGCTCGTCTTAAAACTGTAAGTTGAGTATTTTGTTGTAGAAAGTTATTTTGTATAATTTTCAGTCATTTTGCTTTAATCATTGTATTCAAGATAAATTCGAAATGTCAAGATTACCTCTTATAAGAAATAGTCTGTGTTCGTGTGGAAATCCCGTGCATACTGCTTGAATTCATGTTTGCACAACGTCAACGCCAATGCGGCTTGCATTATTCATAGTGACTATTGTGTACACATGCATAGCCCAACCTTTGTAGATTTAACGCGACACGGTGTTGTGTAGAAAACTCATCGATTTTGGGTATCATCTTTGCATATTTTGGAGCTTTATTGTAAATACGGCAATAGCCTTATACGTTGTAATTATAGTGGAGTTTCAGTCATAGAATCTTCCTCTTTGAGGGAGAGGCTGCCCCGTTACCCCGAAGAGAACAAGGAGGGAACGGAGGACCTAGCAAGGGGGACTCGCGACCACATTACCTTGTCAAATCGGGGGGAGCAGGTTAGCGTAGCGGTTCTTTCCTCGCTTTGCACCAATGAGGCCTGGGTTCGAGTCCCGGCCTGGCCCAAGCTTTAAGTGCATTTGGTTTCCAGTCCATGCTCGCTCTCGCAGGTTTTCTCCGGGTACTCCGGTTTCCTCCTGCCTCTAAAACTGGACCTTCTTCCTAACTCCGTAATGTGATGCTGATTAATAAAGTGTATGAATAAACGTACAGTTATTGGCGCAAACAGCCTGAGTTGCTGCAAGCGCCAGTAAAACAAAAACAACTTGTCAAATCGGCGGAGATCCCAGAGCGTTCAGCTGGTGGAGCGACGACACACTGGAGGACATGCATGAGTACCCATGTGGGGGGGGGTAGTAATATAATGAATTTGTAATGATGTTTAATGTAGTTTAAGTTTCGGGTAAACTCTTGAAAAACTCACAAGCTCTATGAAGGATTTTGTGGAGATTGTAAATAATAATATATTTCTTTTTTACTTTTTTGTTGTATAGATTACTACTAGTTCCTGAAAGTTTCTCTTTTTTGTGGCTTTGTCAGTGAGTGGAGATAAGGAAAAAGTGATCAATCTATATATTTCGGACCCGGTTTGTGACACTCACACTATGACGCAGAGATTCTTTTAACCACATAGCACAGACCTCTATTCAGCTCAGTATTCTCATATTGTAGGCCATTTTCATTGGTCTTAGTGTTAATGGAGTAAACACACCTGTGTGACTGCTGCATGTCCTATAAAATTAGTTTTATATAATCATCCCGTAATCTTACATTTAGATATAATTTCTGAACATGGACAATCTGTTCTTTTAAATACAGGGTGGCATAACCAAATGCAAACTAAAGTGTTACAAATACACCCACTATTCTCATTCTGGTGAGGTCCTTTGGAATTGAGAGGAATGAAATTTCTCCTTCCTTTTTTCATCAAAACAGCATCCCCATGCCAGGCGTTTGAGCCATGGTAAATCTCCTGAATTCTGCAAATTACGAATCAGAGGAATGGGAAACACTGCTTGTAAACATCGATTTTCAAACAGAAATTGGCATCAAGTTATATGTACATGTACTATCGGTTTATCTCTGCTCAAGCAAAATTACTGGAATACTAGCATTCACATGCAATACAAATAAAACATGCTACAAATGAAGTGAATCTTAATATTCTACAGCTGAATTAAGAGTTCAACTTCAGAAGTTTCAGACCTCATTCAGCCACTGTTTTTCCCTTTTTTCATCCAAATATTTCCCGTCCTACCATTTCTTCAGGATAATTAAGCCCCCTAGTCATCACAACGCTTAAGTACAAACATTCTCTGGCATTTCAGGAAGTGGGTGAAGAATCACTGTAAACTGAGGTAGAAGTTTTGTTCGTTTCGAACCACCTTACAAATTACACATGCAGATGTGTAACCAGTCTTCCTTCCTCCATGGTATAACTAACAACAACACCACATGGATGGACCATGAGCATGGTGAGATGTACATGTACAAACATGACAAAGGAGAGTGTTTAGGGTCAATATGTCTTTTTGGACCAATGCTTCCATTGCTTTACGTTGAAATAGAGGACAAATGTTGCTATAAATAAGGACTCAGCTTATCGAAAAAACTGGAGACTAGAATTAACATTAGCATGAATGGCCTACGCTCACGCCACATGCTTGCTGATTGCCCTGAGACAATTTTCAAAAATGCCGAATAAAATTACTCAAAATTAATCGACAGCTCACAAATTTAGTCTATCGTACTTTTACTTTGGTTTTACCCGTTGAATTACATAATATTAATAACACCGAAAAACTAACTCTATCTATGGTGGTTCTTTTTTAACAATTTGACCGGACGGTCTCGTTCAGTATACAAATCATGACGTCTGCGACCATACGTCTGCAATCATACGTATGAAGCCAAACCACGGTGGTTGTGTATGTATTGCGCATGTTCAATGCCCATGGTTTTTGAAAATGGCGTCGTCCGTAAAATTACACTCTGGCGCCCGCTGTTGTCGGTCTATAGGTCATTTATGTCTGTGGCCACTACTGACGTAGCTGCACAGGTACTTGAAGCACGCGAGACTGTACCATAGCACAAATGCAATGACGGACTCGATCTTGCAAGAATTATTGCGTGGTCATAGGTTAAAATACAAACAACTATTAGAGACAAGTAGCGATGTTTTATGTGGAAAATAAACTGGTTGGATTTTGTTATTCAATACCTTGTTACAGTGAGAGTGGATTTGGATTGATTGGAAAACACTCATTCAATTATTATCATCCAAACAGCAAAATAAATCAGGTGCATAAAATTTATTTATTAGCACCAACGTTCACCATCCTCCCCAAGAGCTTCTGGCTTAAAATTTACAGTCGCCTGTCAGCACTTAATCCATACCAACATTTTCTGAAAATAACGGGCAACACTTGTTACCCGTCGTCTCACCATGTTATTCGCTCCTTCACATTCGCTCAAAGACCACAAATCAAATGGTAACATGAGTATTAGTGACAAGCCTTTCTATGGTAATTAGATCGACCAGAAGTTGCTCTGGCGACATTTAAGAGGGGTAGGCGACAGGTTAGGGCCCTTGCCACAAGGATTCGATTCGTTGTTACAGTTATTTCTTTTCACATAGTACTAGTAGTACAAAGTAGCCTTGGAGGTCAATGCACTTTTTTTACCAGGGGGGCCTCATCATGTAGTACCAGCTCATACAGATTTGTAACCGGAGGTCAAAGAAGACCTCAGTAGCGGAAATGACGTCACCAACGTCCTCAATATGCTTTCCCCTTCAAATTCCTTTTTGTGTTTAGGACAAAGACAGAAGTCGGATGGTGGCGCATGACTAGACTATGTTGTCGAGTGAGTTTGAAGCCATTGTGACCTGTAGACATGGCAACCGCCGACGTGTGAGCAGGGACATTGCCACTTTATGGAATAGCAGCCCTTCTTTTGTTTTCATTGACATTTGTCCTACACAAAATTCCTGCAGCTACTTCAACAAGTTGATTGTACTCTATATTTATTATCTAGCCCTCTGGGAAGGAGCCTATGTGTCCCGCTAGAATTCCAGATAACAGACTGTCACCTTTCAGTCAGACGTAGCAGCCTCCCTTTGCCTCTTGCAGAGGAGTTAGTGAATACAGATGCTTCTACTACACTGAATATTGTATATAATCCCTCGCCAGAAGTGATGGACCCAGCATATTCTGGGTTTACAAACCGTGCTACGGAATCGACAGGAGTTGGGCAACAGCAATATCAACTTCTCAGCCGGTGCAATCAGGTCTGCTGCCCCTCTGATTAGAAGTCAAAAGGCGTCGCAACCATCCGTGCAGCAGAAACCTGCCCTTCGCCAGAAGTTTCCCAACTCCTTTTCGAGGGACTCCCTCAAATTCAGCTATGTATCTAACAGTCAGTCGTCTGTCGTCGGCCATCATGCTTTGGACACGATCGATCGTCAACCTGGATTGGCGCAGTTGTGTTCCCCGATGGCTCTGTCTCTCTCTTCCCCGTCAGTATCCCAACTTCTTGAACGGTACAGATGAAGTTGCATCGGTATCGATTACGGTGGGAGTTCACCCCGTAAACTGCGAATACTTGACAACAGCACGAGAGCCAATTTTGTCCACTTTTTCACGATCAACTGCAACGGCCATACTTCTAAATCCTAAAAAAAGAAAAATAAATTACCGCCATTAAAAGAAAAGGAAGCGTCAAATTTTGTGCATGTCGAGTTTTAATCACCCAGTATTGCCCCTCACTGTCAGGCTCATATATACCTTTATAGTCAATCTTTGTATTAAAAATTCTCACGCACTGCCGCGTGCCATTGCTTGAAAGCTGCAGCCAAAGAGGCAGATTCACTCAATCTCCATTTACCGACAGCGATTCCGATTACTGTCTGCCGCTTCGCTGCTCCCAAAGTGAAAGCAATCGCGAGATGGCATAGAACCAGTCACACATGCACTAGACGTTCTTCCTGTGTTTTCACAGCTGACGTCATTGATGTGTTGGGCGACACATGGATGGCGCCATTTTACGTGTATGTGCCATCGAGTACTTGTACTTCTGAGACTGCTGTGGAGGGCGGTAAGAGCTTTTGTCTTGGTGCAAACAGCCGTTCTTAGAGACTTGGCACGTAGCCGCCCTAGACCCTTGAATGCACAGACACGATAGAAGTTATTTAAAGTCATTGGCGAGAGTGAAATATGAAATGGTGGATTGCTGTTGGGTTGCTGCAAATGGTTTGGCCACAGAACTCATACACGAATGCGTGCGGCTAATTTCAACAGAATGCGTACAAACGTTTCACGTGAGAAGAGCGTATGTTTGTGGATATTCGCTAAAATCCTAAGGTCCTTCATAGGATTTGACCTGAAATCCATAATACGGGTTGAAGGTTTCATTCTTTTCCTCGCTGTCATTTTTTGGAAAGCACTGCTTCCAAACCAATCTGAAGTCATTTTGAGACTTATGGGAATACGTAACCAATCGTAGATAATAAATTCTTACTCGTTATATATGCTTGAGATTCAGTGTGTTTACTGATATCTGTCGAAGTCTCGCTGAAATTTGATGGTAACTTCTGCCCGTTTTCACCCATAATGGTTTACACACGATAAAATGGAGAACCTTGCAATCGTAGATAATTTCCCTAAGATTGATTTTCGATGCAACATCCAAAAACACAGCCAAGCAATTAATATGTGACCTTATCAACAAGTACCTGTTTAATTCAACGTCGAGGCTAGAGTTTTTTGTTCTAGTTTTAACCACTGCTATACATGTTTATAACAACCGTTATGGTATGACTTATTTACAATAACTTGTTTCTCATGTGTACAGTTCCAATATATCTCTGGTGATCTAATTTTCAAGATAACAGTGAAGGTACATCACAATGACCACACAGTATAAATAGTTTATTATTAACTATTTTCTCTTTAGAAAATTAAAATACTTGGTAATGTTATAGACGCCAATTAAGAAGAGTTTGCTTGATTTCCAAAAATTCCCAATAATTGATTGACCTCTCAAAACTTGGAATAATCTTGACTTTTTAAAAAGAATAGTATGGCTTTCAGCACATCGTATTATTGCCAGAAGAAGCCATAAATAACGCTATAAAGTCATGGATTAGTAAGGTTGAAAAAAAAAAGCGTCAGTATTGATAGGTAAAAGCGGTGTCTTTAAATCGTTCGGTATCCGTAGTTAGCATGAGGTGTTACTGTCTAGAGTTTATAGGCTAACCCAGTAGGTGCATCTCCCTTTGGAACTTAGAGCTGACTTGGTTTCATTCACACCAGTAACTGTCATGTCATTGCCTGCCTTTCGAGAAATCAGAAACCTAACTGCTCACCCCTTGGCTCAATGGTAGGTGAATTCGTCGAGGTTTCTCGTCACAGAGTCATTGCCGAGAAGGAGATCGATATCTGCTATTGGTTTGGGCAAAGGGCTAGAATCCTAGATTCTTCGCTTCATGTCCCCAGCATCACAGTGCGCCCCTTGGTTTTCTGTTTCCCTCATTAGACCCCAATAAATATTCATCACTTCGACTTAGACCGCCTTTTGCTTTTTTCCTGCCAGGCCTTTTTCCTGTGGGGTTGCCACCTTTCAAAACATAACAAAATCGTTTGTTGAAAATTGTTGACCTAGTAAGAAAACTTCTACGAACGAAACATAAAACGCTGTGCGCGACAAAGGACAACGGAGCACCAGTACAGACATATGGTTATGATCCCAAGGCAAAAGCTCCGTAAGACTTCCACCACAGAAACTGTTGGACAGTTATTCCGATCGAGGGTCATGTCTCATCTATCACGACTGATTAGTTTCCTACATTAGGAAAAGGTTTACATTAGGCACATAAAAATTGAGAACTTGCTGAAAATGCACCCTTAGGCTGCCTTTTGAGCTTGGATTTTCAAGCGTCTCTTTTGTACCGTCAGGAGTCGTGATCGTCCGTCTGAGGCTAATGTCATCGCAGTGCAATGGTAATGGTCGTGTGACAATCTGATTGGTCTATCATGACAGTCGTTGTCATGGCTTCGTCACGCTTCGGCATATATCACGGAGTGCTGTAGTCGAGTCTTTCACTAGACCCTCAAAAGCTGTTGTCAAGTCGTCCCGTATGATCAGTCACAGGTGACCAGAGGACGAGGAAACCCAATAACAAAAACACTTTTATCATACTTCATTTGAAAAGCTTGCGACTTGACTTGTGAGATAATGGCTCTTTATGAACTTGTGATTAACCTGCAGGGATTGGTGGCAGACTATGGTGTGACACTAGCAGGGCACGGTTGCTGTTAGTCAGATAAGGATGCATTAGTGCCCTGTAATGTTTTTCTGGTAGTGATACAATGTGTATCTTTAAGTCTTTCATTTTTACGTCAAAATGCCAAGGAGGCGTCATGAATCGTTTGTCATGTCAGTCATCAGGCTGTTTAAGGTCTGTCCGTTTTCTCTTCGTGGTCACTTGTCTCTGATCAAATTTACATCAGCCGGACAAAAAAGGCGCTCGGTGCAGCTCTCAGAAAAAAAAAAACTTCTGACATTAAATAGGCCTTCGTTGACATTTGTGTGGAAGGTTTGATAAGCTCGCGGTAACACCATGCAGGAACATCCTCTTTTGTTAAATATTTCCCAACACCGTGCTACTGCTAACTGACCCAAATCTTAATTAGTCATTTTATTCTGTCTCCGTAAGTCCCGTGGTCTGCTGTCTCAGTCAATGTTTTTTTTATTTCAAAATTTCAAAAACTCGTTGTTTGTTTTGTTTTGTTTTGTGCATATAAAAATGTTAACTTTGCTATGCCAATAAAATATAAAACTGTACATGACTAGAATAAAATACTGTAAACATCGACGCGTGGAAATGAAAACTGCAGCGGGACCTATATACCTCTCATGTTGATAAACGCAAACTTCAAAACTCAGTTCCTTTATGACACCTTATAGTGGTCACACATTCTAACGTATGCTTCGGGAGGATTACGCAGTAAATCATGCCACTTATCAATTAGGTCGTACCATCTGTCAGACCGGTGATTTGCCCCCACAATTTGGTCCATAATTGGGCCGTGTCGGGTTTGGAACCGACAACTTACTGTGCCATTAAGAGGGGCCAGTTAAGCTTATTACTGTTTCTGTTCGTAATGTTACCAAGTCTTTGTCCATATGTTGTCTGATGTTTGTGTCATATCACAGTCACTATCCAAGCTAATTAATTATCTATCAAATAAAAGAAAATACTGCTCACTCCATATTGCAAGCGTATGTTACAGTCGGGTCCATTTACGTCATTATAATTGATATTTTTCATGTAGTTTGTTTCGTTTCGTCGAAGTCTTGCTTGATGGGTAACAGAAACTGTCCACGTTCCGTATGATTTTACAGCATTCAGCGTCTCTTTCTTAAATGAAATCGAAACCAAAAATAATTCCAATCAACAAAATGCTTGCAAAAATCGATGCATAAAACCAACAAGAAGACTGAATGGGTAGCAGCTCTAACAAGTGCTCAAAACATAGGAATTCTTATCTCGCAGGTTTTCTGAATCTTCACAGCAAAATACATGAGGTGTACACCCGACTGGGGTTAGCAAATATAGTTTCTAAGGGTGTAGTGCTTCCAGATGGAATTTTCCTCTTCTTTGCAATTCACTTTTCTCCAACTTCTCACAAGTTTTCTTTTCAGAACCAGCTCACGAGTAGAGATAATACGTTTATCCTGTGGGATAGTTACACACTTTACAATTTTTTAAATCACTGCAAGTGTGGCTCCATATATGTCCCAATTCTTGCCAAGTAAATGTTGAAGCAGGTGTGGACATATCTTGGAATGACGAGTTCCATCGTACAATCCTTTTGTGTAATTGTCAGTTTTATGGTGACGTGGCCCACCACATTCCAATCGCTACCCAACACGTTTTCTTTGCGAAATGCATTAAGTACGTTATCTTTTTAAAATCTTACATTTTTATACCATCCACAAATACTAAAACGTCAAAATATGTCTTCAAAGTTCCCAATCTCGACAGATGAAATACAATATATATGACCCACTATCGCCAGATAAGCTTGTCAGTTTTATAAGCACACGCGCATTATGAATTTTATATAACCGACTGTCTCAGCTGTTACCTTATGCATTAAACACTTGGGGTTGGCTTGACATCTAAATCATAGCATATCCCGTAGTGCAGAATCTTAATTTAAAAAGCTACATTTCAAATTTGGGCCTAGTATAGGATGGTGGGTCACAAATATATAATTTGAAAAAGCACAACTAAAACAGAGCTGGAAAATGAACACAATAATCGAAAGAAGAGGTGACGGTCGACAAGGAACAGCAAAACTAATCTTTTCTCCTTAAACTCCAACCCACAAACAGTTTAAAACTCAACTCTTTTCATTCTAAAAAAAGAAAAGATGCAGACAATACCAACATCACTTAAAATCTAAACAAAGGGTACCACGGACGTACTTTTTTCGAAGATAGTGTAACGCAGCAATTAGCAAGAACATCATATTATGTTACTCTTATCAATTATACAAACACAGACCTCTGACGGCAATTTTGAACGTGCTTGCAGCCGATCTACTGCACATAGTTTACACTGTACATTATGTGCGTTTACATCATTTATCACATACAGCTTTACTTTATTGATGAGTTTTTGATGCAGAAAAATTCTCCGTCACAAACTGGTGCAGTTTTCTAAATGATTGCACGATTGTTGTCATATCAACAAACCAAATGAGTCAAGGGTTTGACTTACGAACTTTCGTCTCCGTATGAGAAAACCTGTTTGGCCTGTCTGCGTCACGAATATATCACCCGATAATTGTGCTTACTCTATTCACAAAACAGTATTTGAAATGTCATAAATTCAACAATTTGAGAATTAAATATTTACATTGTATAATTCATTGTCTTTTACATAATTTTATCAGCCAAAGTTCGGGCACTGAAATAAAGTTAATGTTTGAAATAAAGGCTCTCAACTTCACTGAATTTCTGTTCATTGACAGAACCGAAACTTCCCGAAACAGATACATTAAAATACCACTTTAACACTGAAAACAAACTTCACCTTTTCCCAACGACACCATCGCTTTTGCAGCTATTAATGTACATAAGAATTTCCTCTGTTACCGTTATTCTTTCAAATAATGAACGCTTCCTGGGCTTTTGAAAGAAGATACGACCATCACACAGAATTCTTTATAGTTTGAATACCCAATACTAATTACTGATCTACGAATGCGAACGTGAAGCAAATTTTGGCGTCAAGAATTGAAATGTTTTCAACCTGTTAAATTTCACAGCGAGAATATCATTCGTCGCAATATCACAGGGTCTTGCTCACGTTCACGTTCGCATTCGCGCCGAACATGAACCGATACGAAAATATCTTCCCAAACGAATCTTTGTGCAAGCGTGTCTTCCCATTATTAGATAATTCGCCTACTGCAAATAAAAAAGCACGATTTTTTTTAGAGGCGACCACCAAGTTTTAATACTATTTAGCTTAGTTTTTTTATGGGCCTCTTTACCACAAAGGCTATGCACGAAGGATAGCCACAACTATTTACATCCAGATATTCGCTTCATTAATACCTCACCATTAACCGCGCACGGCAGAGTCTCCGACATTTTTTCCAACTCATATTTGGAAGTTGGGTTGGGTTGACTTATTCCTGGGTAGGCTCGCTGACTTCTTGTTCGGTACTTGTGTACTTGGACCACCTGCGTAACATTGCTGTTGCAGTGAAAGGTTTGTCACCATATAGATGAAGGATTTCCATAACTTTTCACAAGTCGTGACTGTAACCATTGGCCATGGTAAGGGTCGACGAGATAGCAGTCTGCAACATTTACTTCGTTTCGGCCCACATGCTCGCTGTGTACTTGGTTGTTTTACGGTTGCAGCTCGACTGCTCGTGGTTCGTCTCACCGCGTTTGGGCAGACAACAGAGGAACGTATCGTGGAAAGCCTGGCGATACCTGTCACTCATTATGTTGTAAATAATGGGATTGACCGAACAGTTTGTGTACAACATTATGCGTCCCACATTGACCAGCACCCACTGCGAGTTTGGCGGTAGAGTAAAATTGTAGATGTCGAAGAGGTTCAGGATGCGAAAGGGTGTCATACATATGACGAAGAGTGTAATGGTTACAATCAGCATGCGCACCACTTGTTTCTTCATCCGAGTGGAAGAGCTGCTTCCTGTACCTCTGATCATTGTGGATTTGGCAAGTTTCTGAAGCTGCAGCACAATTAACGAATACATGACCATTGTGATTGGTATCACCATCAGTAACATGATCTGGTCCAGTGTCAGTGATTTCTTGTAAGCGACGCAGGGGCTGGAATTCTTGGGATAGCAGAAATGACAGTAGAAGATGCTATCTGGATAAGAGTCCGCCTTCTTCGATACCATCCACACGATCCGGCTTTCAACGACAGTGGAGAAACACAGTGTCGGTATCTTGTATCCAAGCGCAAATACCCACACCAGAGCACACAGGAGAACAGCCCGTGGCTTCGTGCTCAGCTCTTTGAATTTGTGGGGCCAGCATATCGCCACGTACCTTTCAAATGTTACCAAGATGACAGTGAAGCATGAGGCTATGATGCTGGATTCGGTAAGGTAAATAGTCAGTTTACAGTAGCCCGCCTGCAGGACCCGGTAATCTCCGAAGAGCGGTGAGGTAACATACATGACCCAGAATTGCGGCACCGAAAGAAGTATGAAGGTCAAGTCCGCCACGGCAAGGCTGACCAAGTAATGGTTGGTGACCGTTCGCATGGATCTCACACGTACAAACACAGCAATGACGGCCAGATTCCCTAATACACCGATGGAAAATATCAGGGGCATAACTACCGTCACTAACAATGTATCCACGGTGGAGTACACGTACAAGTGCAGATTTTCATCTGTGACGTTGACAGAAGGCATGGATTCATCCATTTCGGGGTTGTTCTGGAAATTTACCGACCCGCTGTACGTATTATTCATGGTGTGGTCTTGATCGTCTACAAGAGTATATCCTTCAGTGCCTGCCATCTTTCGGTGCCGACCTGGCATTCGTCAGCTGATTACTTTTAAATCTGGGGATGATGAAACGGGGAAAACATAGGATAATGTGTCATTAGTGCGTGAAGTATGCAATTTCTCAAGAGCTGTTGCAGCTGATCTTCTGCGATTGCTTTTGCATTTTACCTATTTATAAAGTTGATAAATGTTAAGGATATAGTCACCACTTTAGCTAAATTTCACAGAGATAAAGCCACAAACAAAGTTAACAGAATTTATACTAAAAATGCTTGGAAAATTCTCCCTACTTGGCAGTATTTTACTCAAAACTAATGTAAATCCATACCACTTCTCCGTCAACGTAACGCTTCCACTTCCGGTATTTGTTTACCCTTCTTTATCGAACTACTTTCTTGAATTGTTTTTAATGATAAATTACTTTTTTTAAAAACGCTCACTGACTACAGATTAAAACTAATATCATGAGGGTTTCCAGCCACAGATCGGGGGGGGGGAGTCGAATCCCCCCACTCTGAGACAAACAGGAACTAAAAGGGGTTCATAAAAAATAACTAAAGTAAATTTCAAAACAAGATAGCATCCCACGGATTCTTCTTCTTTGTACACCAATATCACTGTAAACAATATATGTCATGTAACGTTTCATCACCGTTTCCACTTGTCTGCAGAAAAGAGACATAAAAAAAAATATCCAGCCCAACCTCCCCGGAAAAAAAAATCCTGGATCCGCACCTGGTTTTGGTTTACGAGCTGGCCCATTTTAGCGGCTGCGGGAATATCGGTTATTGGCTGGGGCAGGGCACCACGAATATATCTCTTTGAAACAGCATGCAGTGCCGCATCAAGAGGAGTTGTTGGAAACTTTTCCGCATACAAACAAGTCAACGAAAATCAAATTTCCCCCTACCTTTGTTGTTGGCTCGTCGTGAATAGTGTTGATGGCCCTTAGGTAGTTAGCAGTATGATTGCTAGTGTTAATCCTTTGTAATCCAAGTCAGGTTTCTTGTAATCCATACATTTTTTTCCTGCGAGAAGGAATGACAGAAAAAAAGTATAAGTCAGGATATAGCATTATAACCAAATTGATTAACTGCACCGCCTCTCTTTGAATGAAGGCGTTTTCAATACGATCCCTCTACATTTCCAAATGCCCGAGGGGGTCCGCGGAGTCATCAACGATTGCGCTCGGTATAATAAAAATCTCACAGCCGGCTGTTACGTACATCCAAGAACACGACCCACTGCCTCCTGGTAACACACAAAGGGAGACACACAACTAGGCTTGGGGTTTAGCAAGAAGCCCCGGAATGGCTCCAGACGGGTGTATAGTCACGTGATGTCTGACGCAAACACGCTCCCCTTTCTTATCTGAAATACTGCCTGGGTCTCCGTATTACGAATGTCGTCGTCTGAGGTTCTGTTCCCATGGATGTAGGTCAACTTATTAATTTCTACTCTGTTTATGCATATGTATCTTTGAGCATCTTAGTTGCAGTTGGCTCAATGTGAGCAATTAATAAAATTTTGTTTGCACTGTTCAATTATCTAATATTACATCATAACCACAGAAAATTCCTTTTCATGACATAACAATTAAACGAATTCAGGTAGTTTGTTTCTTTTAAGAATCCGCATTTGTAAAATAATTACTGCTCAGATCGTTGATACGAACAAGGAGTTTCGTGTATCTTTAAAACATCATGGTATTTTGGTCAAACAGTATTGCTTAAGAATAGACATGTTATTTTGTCCTTGCTTTTTTATATGACACTGCTTAAATAACTATGACAATGGGTTCAATGAGTCATAGTCGACAGCAATTCAACTTTCTCTACAACTCCAGGCTTGTGCTTTTACGCGGAATCCGCAAATCAAATTAAATGATCTGTTCACATAAAGAGCCGAGACCGCTCTTTGATACACAATATCCGATGGGTCAAATACTTCGGGTGCCGGGACAAACTTCCTGGTGAAATACAGCTTGCATTGACGCGTTGCCCTGCCCCTAATTGTTTGATCAATAAAAAGCAATTAAGCTTCGATATTCAATTTGGGCTGGCAGTATTAGGTATGGGGCTGTTTTTTTGTATTGGCTATTAGAGGTCGCCGGTAAACTCTGGAATGACAATATCGCCATCCATCCCAACCCAGGAATTCGTCTCCAGCGAGTTTCACAAATATGGACGTATACCGCAGGAACTCTCACGAACACATAGTTCCTGGCCGCTATGTGGACAAGGAAAAAATATACATATATTAAGTAAGCGTGTGCAAGGGCGGATGGGAGGGCAACAATTTGTTTAGCTTCTTAAAAAAAATAATCACAGTAAGGCCATATTTAGGACCACTTCCTTTCTTTTCTTTTCCTTCCAAATGCTTTCCAACTGAAGCCTCAAAATTTGGCCCCATAAAGGCCGTGAAAGGTAACTTACCGAAATCAACCTATTTGGGGGCTCCCAAAAAACAAGTTCTGGATCTGCCTAGGACCGTGTGACATGTGTTAGCTTGTAGATTAAAGATATAGCTAAGAATATCATGATAGATTTTACACCTACTTCAAGATTGCTTAAAGACCACAGTCTCATAAAATCTTTGAAGGTCTTCAAAGCGTTTCAAAACATGGCAAACAATCACTTGTTTCATAGAAAGTCGATCTCAACAGATGGATTTTCGTGCCCCATGGGTGCGCACAAATTCCACTTTCGAAAAGTTGGGGTTGTATCACTAAGGAGTTATAGTTCATTGGCTTTTGCAAAGCGTTTTGCAGGCACCTCCTAGCAACGACCAGTCTTTAGAAACCAAAGTCACATTTCCTACGACGGGAATCTTTTTTTTTTAAATTACCCCCAATGAGCTAACACACTCTACAGCTTAGCAGCCCTTGTTAGTGTAACTTTGTATAAGACATCCATACTAAATCATTAAGAGAGAGACAATAAGACACCAGGTTAGTTTGTTAAATTAAGGCCTACTTGGAAATTTAACAATTTTTTTTTATAAATTGCTCAGCGACAAAAGTAAAATGTTTTGAAACAGTCACAACATCATAGTGGTTTCTTGAATTGACTCCTTCATCAATTGACACAATAATGAACCACCAACAACGAAAATTACGGTCGTGACAAAATGCAAGCCAGGCTTCACTTGTTAACTCCGTCGCTTAAAAACAGCACACCATCTATCAACAGAAATGTCAGACATTGAGGTAAGTATACGGGCTACCGGTCATATTTCTCATACACTCCTGGCTTAACACTTGGAAAACATCAATCATCACGGGTTCCAGTGAACACATTTAACCCAGAGTCGCCCCCCCCCTTTTTTGCAGCGACCGTTGGGAGAGCTATCTGATCTTTCAAATCTGTACGTATGGCATGGTGGCCTCTATTGATGGCATCTGCAATTCTCCAACTAAAGATAAACTGGTCATTAATTTTGCATACTCTATACTCATTTGACTGTATTTTCCGCCTCGTGGATTCCGCCGTAAGGTTGTAATATATAATTACATGTTTGTATAGTCATGTTTTAGATGTCACTCGGTTGCTCCACATCAAAGCTGTCCGATTGGTATTCCAAAGTAATTGAATATGACACATTCTGTATTCTATAATTAAATCAATATCCTTTCTAATTGAGAACTTTTCAAGGGCTGAGTTCATACGCTGAGATCACGAAGCAGCATTGAAACTGCACCAAACTGAACCAAAACAAACATAACGAAACTTGCCAAATTCTATTTTCAGGCCTGATAAAGGTCATTGTATTGCTTGCTCAATGCCAGGATGACACAAAAGAGGTATTTTTCCCCTTTTTGATTCGGAGCAAGTAAACAATGTCATCCTTATTTTTTTCTTTTTGAAATGAATTTTTAGATATGTTCATCAGGGCTCGAGGTTGATTGCGTTGAAACTAATTATACAGATTTAATGCTTCCTTATGAACAAGAAAACACCGATGGCTATAACAGACATAATGCCGTGTTAAGGCCAATTTACGGAAAGCGTTGACAGATAGCCATGTTGTGCCGCAGGATATTATGCATTTAACACAGGGCATAAACCTGCTGGTTTGCGAAGTGACCGATTTTGTCCACGCTTAAAATGGCCCTTCGTGGGGGAATTGAAGGCACAAGGAGGAAACCGCTCAGTCATGCCAGTCAGTCTGTGACGTCTTACGCCACAAGACCGCTGATTGGTCCGAACCTGCCGTTCCAGAGCGGCGAATTTGAAGAATCACTCAGGTGTACCTCTCTGTTTCACAGTTTGTAAACAGTTTTTTTCGCGGTGTGAACATTTCCGTATAGGAAAGCTTTATGTTCGATTTTGGTTTACTGCGCAGAAGCCGTCACCGCGTGTCTGTTAAAATGGTTTCCTTAGAAGTCCGCGAGTTACTCTGCCTTGCATCTTGCTATGTTTTCATAATGTATCCCTAAGCATGTAATAACTTAAAAACAGAATAAATTTTGGCCAAACAACAACCGTGGTTCACCGTTGGATCGCTTATTTAAATATGGAGTCTAGTGCATTTTGATACAAATCGGTAAGTTTGAGCGGTTTGTTTATATTATGTCTCAGTTCGTTTTCCATAATTTTGGCCTTCTAGAATTATAGATGACCTTTCTCATTCATTCATACCGACGCTTAAGCCCTCCTCCCGTCCGTATAAAAGTCCTAGGAGAGCCGCCTTATTGTCCTCAAGACTTCGCGACTATTTCTACCCTGCCTTCATTCAAGACCTTGAATAGATTATGTACATAGTAATCAGAGCTTTCGTTTTGGTCTTTACACACAATTAAGATGGTCGGGATCTTTCCTGTTACCCAGAGATAAGGGAACGAGAAATCATCGACATGAAGAGGCACGACGTTCCCTTTTCAATTCAGAACACAGCAAACCTGTAACATTAGAAGCTGTGGGGAATCTCCGTAATTTTTTTTCTTACACGACTCCTGTAAATTTAACATGATCCTAAAATACCTCTCTCTATAAATAGCGCAATTCATTTGCTGTCTTGCGCTGAACCATGGAGAAATTTATTGATTTTGTGTCCACAGAATTCCGAAATATCGCTATATGCTCTTTTTTTTGGCTTGTCGACTTAGATGAAATTCTGCTCTCTAGTGAAGAATTTAATGGGCACTATCGTCCGGAAGTCCGAGCATGTTCTTCATTGCAGTTGAGAAATTTATTTTGAGTCCCGTTTGTTTGCTGTTGGTCAGTTTGAAAGTTTTATGTGGTCCTGTAAAGACCATACCGCTTATTCACTCATTCCAAATGAAAGAGTGCTTGACGAGCGCAATCTGGACTGGGAATTATCGATAGAAAATTAAAATGGAACAGTGATAACCAAGAGATTCCAATTGACTCTTCCGTTTAATTTCCTACATTTAAATTTTTAGGGGGGGGGGAGTTGTTGGGCCTCGGTCGTTGGCTGGGTGGAATCGAATACGAGATAATGATACTGGCGGCATTGTTATATAGCGTAGGTACCAACGCTGAAGAGCTTGACGTCCGGCTCAGAATTTTCTGTTCTGATGAATGAACCAAATGCAGACTTTCTCCCAAGGTTTTCATCATCTTTGTTTATTTGTTGTTTTATGTTTCAATTCCATCCTTTTATTTTTCCCCCCTTGCTTCAATGAATCGGGTTTTGATTTGAACCCCCACGCACCTCTTTCCAATCGTTACACCATTGACTGAAGGCGATTATTTGTCACATGAAGCATCCAAATTGGTTTTTTTTTTTTATCAGCGTGATGTTCTCCAAAAAACAGCCATTCGACCTTACATCACAGTAATGGAGCAAGTGGACTTGGACACCGTGGGGGATAGACTCAGGGGGAAAGGGTGATCGTTGAAAGAGTAAATGAAAGTTGCATTATGTAATTACCGGTAAATGTCTCCGTACCTCGTCTCGCACGGGTAGTGACCCAAGAAGTTTTCCCAACGGTGCAACAGTTTCTGGGCATTTGTCGAGTCTTTGATTTTGAATTGTGAGAGAAATTCCTCCTATGCAACGCTCTCCCTCCAAAATCTCTTCATTTTCCCGTCACGATTTCATACATTTTACGCAGCTGCTAATAGCTTACGCGCCGAGGGACTGGAGGCCACAAACCGTTTTGAGCAAAATCGTGTGAATCCACGGGGTTTCTTGCCGGTAATGCACTCTCCCTTGAATATCCATGATATTGACAAACGTTTTCTGCGCTCACCGGGAGCTCATTTGCCCATGGTTACGTCGAACTCGAGTAGTCTCTAAAGTAGCTCAGAATTTTATTCTGCCCCCGGTCACTTTACGCTTTCCAGCGAACATAGGGTGACTGTATATGCGGAATATATATATATAATGGAACATTTACCTCGAAGCAAAACTATGTACAAGTGCAATTGAAAACATTTAGAGAGCCCTCTCAGCTCGAGTGGAATCATTGATTAACCATTGCACCTTTCAACAATCATATGCCAATACTCTACGAGAGCTCACTTGCCAAATGTAGAGCGAGCGAGGATGATGAGTGGAATGGAACTGAAACGTGTCACCACGAAACACAATACAGCAGGGCGAGACTGATGGAGATTTCATACCCCATGCTGGTGGTGTCCAACTGGGAGACTTTAGAAACGTTTGGTGACAGCCACTCCTCTCAACGATCGAATTGCACACGTCCAGGTCCGATTGACCCAGAATTGGGTCCCATTCAGCGTCACCCTTTTTCCGGGTTAGATTGTCACTCAGAAAGGGTCAAATATGACCCAAAAGAGGGTCATGCTTTGACCCAGAAAAGGGTCACACTGAATGGGACCCAATTCTAGGTCGATTCCACGCTGGTTTCCGGTACCTTCATTGGAATGTGCAGAGGAAACCAGTCTGAACCACCTCAATCTATTGTTCGTAAAGCGGTTAAGGAGAGCGACGTCACATTTAATAGCCAATGATCTAGGCATATTTTTACCAATTGTCAAGTTAAACATAAGCATATTAATAAATAACTGCGCCTAATTAAGATCATATTATTATTAAACATTATTAGTTATAAGGCGCATTTTTTAACAACCACTGGCTGGCCTTGAGATAAATCTCGTTAATCTCAATTAATTTATTAAATATCGGTGGTTTCTGGTCAGGAACCGGCTACAACGTAGCTTTTTTTTACCCTCTTCGTTTTTCTGGAAATGATGTACGTATACCGTGCAATGCCCATGGCAACTGCATGCACACGTAACGCTGGCCGCTACCAACACTAAAATAGACTAGCCCCGCACTTTTTACTGGTTAAAAGCATTTTCAATTAGTACAAGAACACAGAGCATAAGACCACTCCGTTGCCTGGTTAACATATGTAAATGTATACTATAGTGATGACGTCATCTGAAAGAGCAGGACTAAATGTATGAGGAACAAGACAGACCCCTTTATTGTACATATTACTCAACCGTACCCCATCAAAAAAGTTAAATTTACGCAGTAGGAGGATTCCAGTCGATCAAGCACATTTGGCAGCATTTGGACAATGTTTTATACCAAATAAAACACTTTTTATTTTTGTTGATGCGCAGGTCTACGGCCTTACATGAAAGGTGCCACTCATTTCCAGACTTATAAAGCAAAATGCACATCTTGAGGCAAAAGCTGCCAACCATGACTGTTGTGTCCGCAAACTTTGGCCGTCCATACAAAATGGTGGTCAATGTTTGTAATCAAGAGAAAAGTTTCTCAAAGCACACGACCCCCTTGAGTGTGCTGCCACCAAGCGTCTCAAAAGTCTCCCGTTCGACACTGTCTTGGGCTGAGTTCGGACGGCTTGTTCTCGTATGTTCACGAACAGCTCGATTTGTTGTTCGTTAGTCCGCTGCTCGAGCGCCGGGAACGTACAACCGGTTATCGCTAGTATAGTTATTTTGTGGCAAGTAATGTTAAACATGGTGGCATCTTAGAGCATTCTTCGAGAGTTAATGTTGGATAACTGGGCTAGCTTCTTTTCCATGAAAAAATTCTTTTCTGTCATGGAAAATTATTAATATTAATTTGTGAAAAATTTCCTATTGTCTCTGGCTTTGTAAGCCCTCTTGATAGTTTTTTGCAGCTGCTCAAAAATCAAATCTCACGAGCTTTCCGTGTGTTTGTGTAAAACCCTGACGAGGAGATGGTGTGTGTGATCCTGTTCCGAGAACAGTGTTCTTGGGTCGTGTCCCAGCCATTCGAGCGCGAGAATAAGAAACCCGTATCACGAATAGGCCGCCCAAACTCGACTCTCATGTCTGGGGTGCTACTCTGAATTAATCTAACCTCTTCAATTATGACATTTGATTTGCGACAAGACATGTATTTAGACAAATATTCGGGAAAAACAGGTTTACTTCTCGCCATAGTTCACATGCTTTGCTTTGGAAACTTGCACTACGCTCTTTGTGGCTGTCGATGTGGACTCTGGTACATTTACAATGTGGAAAAATTCCTCTAAGAGTCTGAGATAGATTCTAGCACCAATTATTATTCATGGTTTGCAACAGTTTTAGCCAATTAAGCTCTGGTTTACACGAATATGTGAAAGTTTGGACAAAGCAGGGTCTATAGCCTCGGGAACCATTCCTGATTTAGGTTTACCACCTCCTAGAGTGGAGAGATCTTTATTTTCCAGGGCTCCATTGAGTGTGTAATTAATTCCGTGATGTGTTCTGTTAGCCTATGCTTCTGATGTAAGCCGCTGCCCAAGCAAAATTGGAATCAGACGAATATCGCCCGTCGCCGTGGCATTTTAATGAGTCCGGCGATTGTTTCTGATAACTGAATGTTCCAAAAAAAATTCATTCACAAAAGTTTTAGAGGCTGTTTCCTCTAAGATTTTGTTTTTTATTCAACGACTTCCCGACTTTAGAATTATGAACTCTTTTTCCTAAGATGCCGGTTAGTATAGTTTGCACATAAAATCGTACATCACCATATTTTACTGTTTCAAACCAAGACAGCACATTTGCACATGCACATTAATAAAGCTGCGACCGGCCAGCGAGCCAGGGATAACGCATCTCGTCAGGTTTTGTTTCTCGTTTTCGGGCCATTTGTTTTTTGGAGTGACAGTGAGTATGATGTCTTCATGATAATTTAAATGTAATAAACAGACTGGCATGTGGACACTTCTGATAGAACAACGTTGGAGAAGAATTGGCGTGACTTTGAAAGGAAAAACAATTCTCTTACATATATTTTTAGTGACAAAAGGCACTGTCTGATTAAACATAGGCCTCTGTTACGCTACAGAAAAAAATTTATTGAAAGAAAGTGTATCTTTACTTGCAATCGATACTGGAAAACACCACTGCCCATATTATACATGTACTGTTCATCAAACAACAATAACCGCATTTTCAAGGCGACAGAAGAATGACTCCATTACTCTCATTTTCCCCTTCCTCAACTCCCTCTCCGTGATGAAAAACAGACGGCTATTAGATGTTTGGGTGTTCAGTCCACCAAAATGTAAGACAACACTGACGCAAAAGTAGTGATTAACCACTCCAAAACCATAATATTAGCCTCTTTGGGTTGAAAAAGCAATATAGCAGGTACAGAAATCGTTATATTTCGTGTCCCGCGACAAGGCGCGAGAGCCCGTATATAGCAACTCTGGGCGCCGTGTGTCGTGTTATTCACAGCAATGACATGTCCCTCTACCTGTCAAGTGTCGACGTCTGTTGATGGTGTCCATCAGTAAACGGCAATTCGATCTCGATGATTCAACGGCCTATTTATAGGCTGTCAATCACATGAGGCGCGTGCAGGTGCAGAATTGCAGCCCAAGTAGTCAGTCTAGCAGTCTTATTCTTTGTAATTTCCACGATCATTATTATAATTTTAGTCATCACAAAATGATACACTAGCATTATTCAACATAATTTTACACCTTAGCATACATGTTGATTTTAGATTAGAGTCGTAAATTTGAACACATGAAATGTTGGTGATTAAATGTATGATTCATTCACAACAGGCTAGATTGGGTGCAGGTGTTTTGACATCACATTGTAGTTTTCAACAAATATTACAATTGTCTCTGTCAAAGCAAATTTATTTTTTTAACAATTTCTCGAAAATATGTTACGGGATGATTGAAATTCTTTTAAGAACGAAAATACACCGTAATTCCATAATCTTTATGTTAATTAGTTGTGGACTATGCAAAATTGTTCTTCCTATATAGTGAGGCGTTTAAAATTTAGGTAGAATCTGCAAAACACTTGTCCTAGTCTAATAGTGGTAAAAAATGATTAACATTCGTTTTGAATCTCAATTTAGATCTACCTCAGTATTTGTAGATGTTCTACATTTCTGTCATCGTCAAAACACATCGATATTTACGCGTGCTGTGAGAAATATGACAATCTTTTCAGTCCTTTTTATCTAACAAACTTGCCATTCAGGGAAAAGGTTGCTAACACGAATCCTTCTCCGGGACTCTGACAATAGAAAAAAATCTATCAAAATACGAGCGAAAGTGCTTTGGGAAAATGAAGCCAGAAACCCCGCGAGAAGGTCGGAGAAGACTGCCATTGAACCGTGGAAAATACAGGTTGCCTCCAGGGAAAATTCGCCAAGCCTCAAATCGTCCACCCTCACCTCCACGTTTGGTCCCTCAACACATCCGCCATCTCTGCCCACCGCACATCGTCAACAATAGGAAACAGTCGCATATGCAGATCCATGAGCTTTATATCTAGGGGAGATATCTGATTTAAAAACATGGGCACGCGTCTAAAATTAAACTAACGAAGGGGGAATATTGGAGGAATACCTTAGAGGTAATGATCTCGTCGGCTCTCCCATTGCACCAACAGGGTCATGTTGCCAAGTCACGGCTATTCAATAGCACTGAAGTGTACATAACATATTATTGTCATTACCTGACAAGAAAAAATGCACCCACTAACATGGAGGCAGTCGCCCCCAAAAAACTCTCACGTATTACAATTATTTGCAAAAGATGCTAATACAAAACCAAGGCCATATGTAAAATTATGTACTGCCATGGTGCATATTTACATAACGACGTGAAGATTTATGCAAACCCGCCAGCGAACACGCCTATGTCGAACTCAATTGATCATTCGTCCATGATTCGAAGTTTAAATGGTTTGTTCAGTCACATTTTTGTCGAATCACAGTCCAGCCTTCGATATCTCCTTATAATGCAGAACAGATATAACAAAATGCTTCGGAGGTATCAGCACACTGGTGCAAGTTTTACGTTAATAACCGTGCACTGGATAATCGGAACGCTATCGTTTTCATCGCAAGAAGACAATCCCCAGAGACAAATAACCTATTAATGAAGAAGAGAACCTGTCTGGCGCGTCCTGTAATTAGCAATCTCGACTTCTGATTATTTGAAGACAGGCCTGCAAATTAGAACATTGTGACGGGTTGAGCTTTCTAAAATCTAAAGATACAACATTTGAAATCTAATTTACGGAGTACTCTTGCCGAGCTCAACCTCTGCTGTTATCGATCTGTTTCCGATTTCAAACGAGATGTACTTTGTTGAGCTCATACACAAACAACTAGCCGACCTCACCAGGGAACGGAGATACGTGTTCGACTATAATTCATCTTATTTGTTAGGCCTTTGCCTTATATTTGACCAGAGTGCCTTTCGATCAGAAAAATTCTGTTTATTCCAAAGTCACTTCTACGATATACCAGCCACACATGTGTTATCAGAAATGTACATGTACATTAATTTCCATTTTCCACACTCATGGAATTGATGGCATATTGTGAGTATAGCTGACTGAGATTATAAATAGACTTAGGATATTAGTTTTTGTTGACATATTAGGGAATTTGTCTGAATGTGTCAACATGACGTTAAGGCAAATATTTAAAAAAAAATTTCAAAAATGAAAGAAATCAGGCTGTATGAAATGCTCAGCGTTTCTGTGAATTTTCATGGATTGAACTGGACCGTAGGTAGTATCGTATTGTTTTTATTTAAATATTTCCTGACCGGGGATACTTTGCATTGTTTTTCCTTTATACTATTGAGCATCTAATAGCCCAGAGCAATGGGATTGCATTAACAATCAGAGATAGATTCACATCGACATCTCGCAAGCCACATACTTTGCTTTTAAGAAGACTTCCATGGGTATTAAGAGGACGCTGAGTTTCACGGACACGTTAATAATCTCCCTGTTGGACCCCGCGGATGAAATGATTGATAACATTCAGTCGGGAAATATACCCAAGAGTGAGATCAAGCCAGGAAGAGAAGCCACGCTAGCCTCGACATTCCAGCGAATCAATTGACGTAGGGATTCCTGATACCTGCTACAGATTTATGAAATTCACAACATCAGGTACTACACCAAATCAATCAAATAACATCTGGAGAGGTATACTGCATTACTGTCATTTGAACAAAGTATAACCATTGTGTTCATTTAAATACAAGGATAATCTTTTGCAATATCAAACCCTGTAAACGGCCATACACCTGCATGTTTCGTATCTCTGAAACGGATACGGTTATCCTGGAGGGAAAAACTTTGGTTGCCATTTGGCCTTTCCACCCACCCGTTACCCCAACTCCCCAACACGCCAGCGACTGCCTGTCCCCCGGACCCCCCCCCCATTTGAAATACATGAACAACCTCTGCTGCAGCTCATAGTTTTTTGGTGCCCCCTTGAAAGAAATGTGTGCTCCCCGGCCCCGGGTGCCCCTCGGACATAATAGCCCTAGTTACGCCATTGCACTCCAACCATGCCCGAATTCATTCATCTTATGGAGATACATCTTTTCACTTACCTGTGTTGTAGCCACACTGCTATACTCAAATTTCTGAATTAGTGATGAATTAGTGATGTATTGGAGCATGAAATATCACGTGGCCTGACAGTGCACATGAGACACATGAAACATTTGCATCGGGGCGTCCATGCATTTCACCTGCTATGGGTTAGTATTAATCGGCGTGATGATGCTTACTGCTTTCCGGTTTTATTGAAGACAGGTGCAAACTTGGCAGAGCCTTTGCAACCAACACAAGTCCATTAATCATTTTTAAGAGGAAACGAAATTGCGCATAAAGTTTTGCTCAACAGAGAGGTTTTGACCTTGAGTCTTTATTCCAAAGAATGCTATATCTCAAACTATTCATTTTTAAATTATAAAATTAAAAAGTAGGAAATGCTGTTGAAATGTTTGATTCCCGAATCACGCGAAATAAAATAACTCTTAGTTGAAATCGCATACAAAGAGGTTGTTGAACGTTTAAAAGGGGAAACTGTCGATGTTCTTCAGATGAACCTTCATGATAAGTGCACCTATATTCAAAACCGACGGGAAGACGGCCGTACGCGTTAAAGTCAGCAGTATATGCGCGCTGAATGTCGCCCTGTGTCAACACTTCGCGGACCTTACCGTACGGGAGGAATGCACAAAATCATTCATCACAGCGTACAGTTAGGAAACAGGTATACGACTCTGTGTTTTGACAACTACCTCAAATACATCACTTTCAAGTCAGGAATTGACACTGCTCCAAAGTTTTAATCATCAAGACTTTGGTTGCTACCTCTCGATCGCCTCTACTCCTCCCTTCACGCTCCTTCATCTTGGAATTTATTGGACGGGCGATGATTCGCTTCAAATCCAATCACTCGTAGGCGAATAACTTGGCAGCAAGGCGCAAGATTATTTCCCGGCACCGAATCCGAGTGCCTGCATGATTTGGTCTGGGTACGTCAAACACACACAGAGGGGAAGTTGGCTGGGATGGTGACCCAGGCACGTGGAGATATAGATCTTCATATCTCCCGCCTCGGTTCAATCTTTCCGTGATCTATTATGTCGGCGGTGGGACACAGTTGATTGGGGCCCCCATGTCGTACACGCAGGTTGGGACAGGCTACGCGCCTTGACGTTGAAAGCAACTCATTCCAATCCAAGATCCCAATAGATTATTATCTTCATGACGAAAATTAGCCAGAGAGAAAGAAGCTCAAACAAGCTCAGTTGGAATCCGGTCATAGACAAATATGTCCTTACTGTGGCCGGTCAAACACCCTTTCCTGCTGGTTACATCCGTCGAGGCTAAAGCCCCCATGGACAGATCACGGAGTCAAGTCAAACAACCAATTTAAATCCTTTTGAAATGACAATTTAGAAACCCTCCTCTTCAGACGGCTTTGTGGTGCGTAATTACACTAATAGACATTGCAGGAAGTTATTCCCTCCCGGGAAAAAGGGGTAGGGAGAGATACGATCACGACAAAACATACAATTTTGCACCAACAAAATGTCTTTGTATTTTCATCCGATTTTCAGAAATGTTTGTGTTTGTCAGAAAAATTTATAAATGCCGCTGATGGCACCAACATAAATAAGTATTGTTTTCAAAAGCAAGTGTTATGATTTCCCGACGACAGACCATGATAATCAGCTCTTACAATATTTAAATTCACATACAAAAGTCAATATCGAGTGTGAAAGCTAAATGTCTACGATTCTCACAGACAATTTAAAATGTCACTTTTAATATAATATCCCACACTACTTGGATTCCCTGAACCTTTCCGCTAATGAATCACGCCTGATTTAAAGGAATCCAATCAATTTCGAATTAAATATAGATGGAGGTTACACTGCAAGACTGTAGCGCTCACTCATCTCCAAAGCGTTGTGCCGTCTTGCATAAAATTGATAACCCTAGGAAAATAGCACTTGTTAAAGAATATTAATTGTAACAAGAATCCATCCCAAAGGCACTCAATTTCACTGCAATGCTCACACAATGCAAAGGATCACTGTGAATCAGGAAAAAACTCATTTCTGTCCTCGTTAGTTTGTCCAGGGGGAAATCATGCACGACAAACATAAATTCAAACGCAAACACGGCCTCTGTGTTTGAACACACAGCTACTGCAAGGCCCGACCATCCCTGAGGATCAGCAAACTACTGGCTAAAGTATTTCTTTTGAAGATTAAAAATAAATACTCCAATTTATGTCTTGTATACAGCGGTGGAAATAACCACGAGTTTGTCACGGGAATAAAATGCCGACTTTGCTAAGTAGCGAGATAGATTGGGGGTTTATTCCCTTCAAAAGCCAACAGAGCCACATGTATCATAAAAAATAGATAATTATACAAATAACCTTCACTTTAAAAAAAACCCGGGTCAGATTGACCCAGAATTGCTCCCACGGCGTGACCCTTTTCTGGGTAAAAATATGACTCCCTTTCTGGTCATATTTGACCCTTTCGGGTCACATTTTACCCTTTCGGGGTCATAATTTAACCTTCTCTGGGTCATAATTTGACCCGGAAAAGGGTCACGTTGAATGGGGTCCAATTCTTGGTCAATCTGACCCGGGAGTTTTTAAAGTGTATCTTTTGGGATGATGAAATAAAATGATCGAGCTGATGTCTTTGGACTAAATCCCAAACTTTTCGCACTTTAACCTTGAAAATCCCACCTTACACAACTAAACTGCTGAAATTCTACGTGGCGTACTTCATGACAATAAGCAGGAAAGTAAAATTTGCGTGATGATATTTCACGCAATGCGTCTCTTAATAAGCTATACGGATTAAATAATTACGCAGTGATAAATAGGACGCAGATGAGATACGAAGAGCAGTCAGCAAGGACAATCCCTTTCAAAAAAAGTTGGCCTACCTAAAAACAAGTTATATTCGTAAAATGATAAAGACGTACACGTATCAGGTTGTTAACAATGATGATATTGCAAGCCTAGAATCAACGGACCTACTCACCGCACACGCACGAGTTATCCCAATAACCCCACGATACGCATTCAATATTTGCATACACAATAAAGGGTTCATGGAATCACGGACCTTGATCAAATTAACCGGTTGGAGAAAAGTGTAATTATGTTAAAGTATGATGTTCAATTCATGGAACAAATGGGAATATATGAGCATGCAATATTCATTAGGAGAAGTCGTGGTTTTGGACGCTGGAAATAAAATAAAATGAAAGATGGCAGACTGACTGATTGTAAATTAAAATCCATCCACTACACTTCGTTAGCATTCGTGCGGGTAAATCATTGTGAATATAAAAGCTCATGTTTTACCGCTGAGGGTTTTGATTGTAAAAAAAAAATTAAAAATTGTAAATTTTCTCTAAAACTTTTAACATTCTCTCGACAAGCTCTCTTTCCCACTGTGTGATGTTGTGATATATTTTTGGTGAAAATTATGCGACCAGGCCACCAAATCAGCCATTGTCAGGCGTCATCTAGGCGTTAATTGCCGACCCTGAAAAAAGATCAATGTAGATTGCCATCCCTGTTTTTCACAATGCATGCCTGATATGGGCACTGCACCCAAAATGCCTTGGTGGACTGCCAAGGTATTACCCACAGCGCCTTGCTATGACGTCATAACTCTTAATTTAGACTCGTGTATTGCAGGTGCTTTTATTTCTATCAATTACGGTACCACGCCATGAGCTTAACTCATGTATACTGCTTAGTCACATATACACAGTAGTACAGTTTCAAGGGGGGATATTGCGAATTTGTTTTTGCTTTTGCTGCGACATTGAACATGCTTTTGAATAAAAAATAATGTCAATTTTTGCAGTAATTTTTACTGTTAAACAATTCCTGAAGATCCTTAAATCCTTAAATAGTTGAGCATGATCGGACAGTAGATGTTTTGGCAACTTTAAATGTAAACTAAGTTCCAACAGCGGCTGAATGCATATGTCGGTGCATGGCCAGGTCTTTCCATACCTTTTCTGCAGAAAATAAACTCAGTTCTCTATCTTCAATTTCAACGCGTGTCAAAGAGATACATCCTTCAGCAAACAGCATCTGCTTGAACTAGAAAGTATGACGACGCTCATTTCAATAAGTTGCCAATCTACAATGTTGAATTTGCGCTCAAACCAACCCATCAGTGTTAGTTTTCTACCACACGCTCATGCGTGCCAACTTCTTTTTTAAAACTCCAAGCAGGTATTATCCGTGTTGCCACTTAACCCATTAGAAAAGCATGTAAACTACCTTCAACGTCAGACTGGAAGCGACTAAGGCCCACTACCACGCGGTTACCATGGCAACCAAGAGATTCTTCATCTCGGTCATTATTAAATCAAGCACTGTTATTAATTTATAGGGTCTTGGAATCGACTCCACCGCTGGTTTCCAAGAGCATGCTCATACCACTCCTCACTACTCGTTTAATTGAAGCAACGTGTAAGTTACCACACGAACTTTGATATCTACAAGCGCGCCCTTAATCGCAAAACGTGCAGGATATGTCTCTGTGATAAAATTGCTTCCATTGAATGTAATTGACCCTCATTTTCAATGTAATGTCGTGTTCATTAGAGCGAATACGTTTTATTTACTGAGGGTGAGACGTTAGAATATCCACATTATTGCTTTTGAGGTTACTGCTGGATGAAATTAAAAAAAACGTTATGACAATGAATTTCTCACGACCAGGTGTAAATATGTGTCTCCTTATCGAATCAATATACTACGGGGGAAAATTTCAACAACAGTTTTCTTTTTCATAAAGAATGGCAAAAGTCACCGATATGACGGTTTACTAACTTGCACTGAGAGTAAAGAGTGTAAATGTGTTGAAGCACCAGGGAGGGGGAGCCAACAACGTGACCTTCCTCTGTCATTGTCATTTTCAAACTAAAAAGTCAGAGGCAAAGTGGCATGCTAGACAATCAACACCATGCTCAAATGTATACCATAACTTGATTGCTGCACGCAAGAACGAATGGTTTAGGACAAGGCGAGCGGGAAGCGAAATTAATGCAACAGTCGTTGACATGTGGTTAAGTAGCACCATCCATCATGTTAAATATCAACGGTCTCAGCGGCTTTGATATGTTTAAGCTGCGGAAAATGTAAACAGCAAGTAAACAATTAACCATTGAAATGGAGTTCGCTTCGAACGGTTAATATTAAAGTAGTTCCTTCTCATTTTGTTTGAGAAACAATCACTTTGATGGATGAAATGGCTCAATTAAGAACTCTGCATTTTAACCCTTTGAAAACTCAGAAATATTCTACATTTCATACTGTCCCTCCTCGAAGGTTTTTTGTTTAGTCCAAGAATTCATTAACTTGCATGATACAATGTGTGTCAATAAAGGCGTGGGCTGGATTTATCGGGGGATCACAATCACTGTGTTACTAGGAGACACCCCTATTCCATTCCTATTGAATTTTGTACATTTAGTACTTTTCACACTTGCGAAACCACGCGGGCCCCTGCATTGCCTACCGAAGAAACGCAGATGTGACGTTAATATTATGATCACTATTTACTAGAAAAACGCGAGTCCGAGATTGTTTTTTTTTGGGGGGGGGGTGTAGATGGGTGTATTAGGTTCCGTCATAAATTAATTAGGAGTAGCTTCACGGATGATTTTGTCCAAAATAAACTGGCAATGTCTGGTGAGCTACGGAATACTGGATTTTCAATAACAAGATCTGAGGAGATAGCATGGTGACAACCATGACGTTACACATTATTAAAACGTTATTGAGAAACAGGCAAAAAATAATAGTGTTTTTGTCGGGAATTAGATTTTTTTTCATTGTACAGTTAGTTTATTATTATAATTGCAAGTTGTCACTAGAGTTTATTTTACCGTACATTCCTTTCCGCACCGCGAGACATCTGATCAATAAGCAATCTGACTTCCCTCTCTCCCCACGAGGAACCACCTTTGTAGGAGACACATTGACCTCAATAACCTTCCACAGGGGTGCAAAATTAAGACGATATTTCGACCATATTTTTCAACGTCGTCATTATGATTGGAACTTGATCATTGAGATGAACACAAGTCCAGTGCCAAAAACGGACGGGGGTACGATGGCTGAATGTGTTAGGGGCAAATGATACAAACCGTCCCTATGCTAGATGTTTCCCTGCAAGATAATAAGTTACTCTGACAAATTATTAATGCATTTTATACCACTCCGTCTTACCTATGACCTTTAATGGAATGGAATTGAGCATAATCCTCTTGAAATATCTCGATGATCAGTTGCGTACGTGATTAGGGTAAACCAAAGTATTTTGTGAAGCAACTTAACCTGGCGCCTTTTAATTTTTTTTCTAGTTACAGCATTCAACCAATCAGGCCTCACAGTCAACAAGGGAATATATTTCGTAAGGTGTTATTTGGGAACCGGAAGAAGAGTTGCTGCAAGAATTTATGATTTGTCTTAAATATTAAGTCTTTTCATTACTATCAAAAATGAAGAGGATTTGCACACATAAGAAATTATCTACATAATGCAGGCCACACACTTTAACCGTCAAGGGTCTGCAGGTATCATCCTCCGCGGCCGGTATAGTTACTGAATAGCTACCGGTCCGTAAAGTGCCTTTAAACAGAAGAAACCTGCTCTTGACCACGTCGGGAGTAGGCTCCGGTTACCGCCACCGGAACGCACGTATTTGGCCGTGCCTCTTTAATAGGTTTGCCGTTCCACCATCGGAAATCCGTGTTCCGGGCGAGAGCCTTGGAGAAACAAAGCTCCTTGACTTACGGGAGGACAGGATCTAGACCCAGTCACGTCAAGCGCCGGAACTATCTCGTCTTTGTAAATACAGCAGTCACACCACACCTTTCGTCATATCTGGCTGGCATATAGCAGTGCATCAGGGATGATGTTATCCGTCTTTATCCCCCCATAACCGAATAAACGTGGACATTTATTTGTTTTTCTTTTCACCCAACGCCATGGCGTAAAATCTGCAGCATTGCTCAACGAGTCTACGTCAAGACGAGTTTAATGTTCCACTTGTACTTTCCCGTCGACAGGATTTTAGGTTCGAAGAGAGATGGGGGTTGGTTTGATTTGCATGTTTTGATCTGAATTAGCTTCCCAATTAAGCCGACAGAGAATTAACGTCCATGGGTGTCAGCGCTTTCAACAAAATCTCCACAAACACAGGTCCGGTCACGGCATCACATTGTGTCAGCCGAAAATAACCTTTTTTTTTTTCATTTCAAAAGTTAAGCTTAAAAAGCATGCGTTTGCCAGTGTCAACCCACTATCATACCCAATGTATGATAATGTTGATTGCTTCTACCATTAATTGATCTGTCCGTCGTTAAGGTCTGATCTGCACTTTCGCTTTTCCCTACAAACATGAAATCATTAAAAGCACTGTTGCACATGGGAGAATGCCACAATAAACCAAAGTAAATTTCTGAAAGTTCAGTTGCATGAATGATAGGGTTTCTACCAAAAAAGGTCAGGCAAGTACTTCCACGAATACATGAATACGTTAAGCGATGTTGAATGTTACGCTTGGTTTAAAGTATGAATCAATCGGTGTACATCACTCAGGCGTTGCAGAAAAAAAGACAGAAATAAAGCCAGAAAAATCTTTCTAAATATGTACTAATTCAAAAAAATTGAAATAAATTTTGGTAACAGTAATGTCTGTTAATTGATTGGTTCATTTTACTGACAGTTTTAGTACCGGTACGGAATGACAACACGTTCACAAGGCGAAAGCGTGACAGTGTCAGCTACTTCTTACAATAACCGTCACATTGCAGATTAAAAAAAAACAAAATAATCCCATTCAGTTTTCTGTTACATGTATTTTACAATAACTGGGCTTATTTTTATAATCTTGGCACCATAAAATTGCAGTAACAAAGAAAGAGGTACAGAGTGGAAGAATGGAAAGGACTGAAAAAAATTCAAGGGAATGAAAAGGGACACTGATGGATCAAAAAGCCGGACGATGAAACTGAAAGATCATAAAATCCAAACCGGAATGGTAAATGATGAATAAAAGCACTCGATACCTTATAACGAAATAATCCTGAAGCGATCATTTTCATACTATTGCCTTCATAGCGTTATCTTCAGATTTCTCATAAATGAGGGGAAAATTGAGTTTTACAACAGGAAAATAACAGCTTGGTAACGCGCCTGGATCGGCCTACAGTCCATGCACGTACTTGTTCTATGGATTTCCAGCAGCCTTATAAGACCACCTTGCCGATCCGCACACCCTTCTCCATTGTGTTACGAAAGAGACATTTGCAATGTTCGTTCACAGGCCTCGCCCAGTAAGACGGCAAATACCCGCTGGAGGTATTGTGTTACTCCGTTATGCAACTCTTGTAATCCTCTCAAAGCATAACATTATGAAGATGTCCGTGTCATGGTCGGATCGACTGGGAGATTCTGATGAATTGATGCTGAGCAGGAAAAGGAGATCATCACTACACGAAAGTAATTTGACGCACTGAGTGTAATATCACTTACGATCATGTCGTTGATAAAATGGGTTGGTTTCCACAAACACCCTTCCACCTTTCCTTCCAGCTTGGAGTGGCGGGTACATTCATTTGTCATGACCAGTATCCAGAAAAGCTCTATTTATCAAGCAGGTCTGTGTTTTCATCGCTAGTGAGCACACGAGGGGGGATTTATAAGACGACGCGCTTCGCCATGTTGTTAAATGTTTTTCTAAGAAGCAAAAACTGAGTGCAATTCGTATGGTTTTCTTTGCTTTTGGTGTGACTCTGTGCGCGACGTCGCTTTAACGATAACGGATTCAATTGTAATGAATATCGTACGTATTTATCGCATTGTTTTAAGGTAATCTCTTGTATTTGTCCCGGATTTACTTGTTTTTATATGTTAAAAACAGAACAGATTTAGACCAAGTTCGAAATGTTCTAAAAGATATCGCTCGCGTGGCTTTGCGCGAGGAAAAAACGGGTGATAAGGTTTTCATTTTGAAAACCTTTGAAGGTCAGACGAAATTGTCTTGAAAATAATGCAATGTTTGAAGATGATACAATACAAGAATCACAAATCTGATATGATGTTCACGTCATTACGGACATTCCGTGGGACAAAGGTTCTCGCACACGTATTATTTGCTGACGTACACGCATTTCAACTGGTGTTCCCCCTTCCGGAAAGTTCGATCCTGGCTTCTTCACCAAAGCATACAGGCGGACCATACGTCACTGCCCTCCGTTTCCTTTCTCCCTGAAACCCGATGTTTGTCGACATTTGGCTAGGCGTAGGTTATTACGCAGATACAAAGCACAAAGTAACAGGAGATGAAGGAAGGCAAGGCAGACCTTTGATGAAGATTTCTTTGCATGACAATGGCATCGTCGCAACGCGTCGCCACTGGATTTAATCAACAGACTTTTGGGGACATTTTCTGCAAATTCTAGTGCGATTTTATTTATACGAAATATTTCCAATCTTGCAAATCATGGGCGCGGTACACTTCACCAGGCAGCTATGTTGTAATGCCCAAGGAAACAAAATGTGAAATTCTGTAAACTATGACCGGGATGAATGGTGGAATGTTATTTATTTCAGAAATGAACAGAGACGTTCGTTTATACGGCGAAAATAATTCCGTTTACTAAGTTCTAGTTAATTTTTTCTTGAAATTAATGATTTTTAAGATTGTGTTTTCTTTACCTATATACCATTCCAAATTGTTTCACTTGCCATATCTAATAATTTTAATAAAAGCTTCCGTCGTAATAATTACAAATATGTTGTCATTCAATCATGTTACCCTCCCTCCCAAAAAGGTTTTTATAAAGGCCCACAACTACACAAACGCCTAAAAGAGTGCAAAGGATACTGCCCATAAAAAAAATGTGAATCCAACTCACCGATTTCCGTTAATCTCCAAAGCTAACCACTGCCAACCGAGCCAGCCCCCGCCAACATTCCACGGGAAAACACACAGCGCACTCGGAGAGCTTTCGTAATACGAACCCGAGATGCGCACTCGCCTCCTCGCTCGTCTCTAATGTAAGCCAGCCGGCTAGCGCGCTAGGT
The DNA here is from genome assembly GCF_054643075.1 of Acanthaster planci. Classification (NCBI taxonomy): domain Eukaryota; kingdom Metazoa; phylum Echinodermata; class Asteroidea; order Valvatida; family Acanthasteridae; genus Acanthaster; species Acanthaster planci. The sequence continues at coordinate 2,122,469 of NC_141784.1, read as the reverse complement.
GTGAATAGTTCCTTTCGCTCGGACTTATGGGAAGAAGATTGGTAATTGACGTCACGGATCTACATAGCAACCAGCAACTAGTGCGGCGCTGGGAGAGAAAAAAAAGAGAAAAACCCTGGCTGCATTATTGAACTCGCGCGTTCAGAAATCCTATCCATGTTCCTAACTTTCTTTATGAAATAATCTCAATATGTGTTTTGTGGATGTTTGGTTGATGCAACGAACTCCAACATAATAGGAACTGTTCTATTTGAATTAGAAAGATCAAGTACAATTCAATCCAATCTCTACGCAGTAAGCAAATAGTGCATAGTGTGGACATACTGTTTTGCTCGCAAGTTCAATTAAAATGAGGTCATTGCTGTATGGTCTTAATCATTAGCATTGCCCGTGTCGTAACAATCAAGTTTCCCACGCGCTCTGTTATTATTTTATTTTGGCTAGCCTCCTGATAATCCAAGTACAATTGCTAATGAATTAATCATGCGAAAAGAAATGCACTCGGCAATAAAGTGCACATACATCCAGTTACTTTTCATTCGCATCATTGAAATAATACTTTCTCCACAATAATATTATTATTGTGAAGAAACCTTGGCTTTCGGACACAAATTCTTTTCTTCTCATTAAATATGGACGATATTATTGAAAATAAAACTTGCAAAACCATTCCCTAAGAAACAAAGATGCCGCATTTGGAAATGCTATCATTGTAAATTGAACTGTTACTGAAATACAATACAGTGGTCCAATCCGAAATCACATTCCGCAGTTAAGCCCAAGCAATATAACACTTGTGGAATAAATCTGACATTATTTTTATCAAACAAAGTCGAGCACACTAACTGGAAATAGAAGACACTTTGCTGAAACGCTGGAACTGTTTTCACCCAGAATGGAGCGAATCCCCTTATTAAATTGAAGTGGGTATCACAGGCAGAGTTTCTTTACTAAAGGTGAATTTTCTTCGGTTACTGGGCTGCTTTTCTTTTGGGTGGCATGCCCGAGATACACATAGGTTTTGGTTCGCCGTCTTTTCCAGTCAAATGTCAAATGAATCAAAACTTTTCTGCACCTATCTACAGCGCATTGAATTCGTGAAATTTCATTGTGGATGAACTATCCTAGATAAGAAGAGTCTAACAGAAATTCACAATGCACTACATTATTAGAAGATTAACTTCTTATAATTCAATGAATTATCACCGGAGCGCGAGCGCCAACACAGAATAATGTACCGTAGTACGTCTGCGCAGAGTGTTTTAGGCGTTGTTTTGGTTTTCTTGACGTCAATTTCTGCGCATGTATGAGGTGCAAAACGCTGCAGTAGAGCTTCGTAGACAATTTTCTTTACGTACGCCATCCTGAAAATAGTGATGATTAGCATGGGACGCAAACGCGCCACCTTAAATTTACAGCAATTTTGCCACCTGGCCTTTTGCTTTTAGCGTAAAATAGCGTACCAAAAGCGGAGTTAGACCAGCACCTTATGCAAGTTTTGACACTGTTTGTAGAAATGGTTCGACCGATCTGAATTAAAGATTCAACTTTGATTGAGGCTTAAAGAACATGCCATACGCTAATACATATCAAATGGCAATCCTCAGGCAAAATGTACTCAGACTTGTTTCCCTTCCCCATTTTTTGAAATAGGTACACGAGACTTTGTCATCACAGCTCCTTGACATTCATTTTGGAACCTTCACAACGGAGAAGCAACAAACAATTAATAGGCAGGAAACAATAGCAAGTCGCACAGCGAATACACTGCATGCATAAACAATGGACTTGATTTATTCTATTATGTGTCATAGTTTCCTTCAGACTGCCTTTAAGGTCTGATCATTTCCGGAGAAAATAAACTACTAAAACGTGTGAATGCCTCTTACAAATCATGTGCCAGATGTAACAGGGACAGGAAAAAGATGGATCGCCAAATTAGAAAATGACCCATTTCTAAAAAAAGAAAAAGAAAGAAAAGAAAATTCTGCAGATGTGTATTCACTTGCAGCATTTTTGTAAAGCAAAAGTCTTCCACATGTACATAGTTTGATGTGATTTAATAATGGACAAACGAGACATAATATCGGTATTGGTAGTGTATGGAATTTAATCCCCATGATATGCTCACCTGTCGATAACTGGATTTTCAAATCGCACCATTCCGTGGAAATTGGTGTGTCGATACAGGGCATCACCCCCACGTTCATAAAACAAACTCATTGCAACGTACTCCTGACATGAAAATTCCACGAAGCTAAATGCTCCAACTAGAAGGAGGGGACTTTGTTTTGGCAACTAAACGTGTGAAACCCTCTTCCACTCAGTACGGTCGATTGGCAGTTTTCTTAAAAGGTAGAGTGTTTGCTGAAATAAGAAACTGACGGGTAAACGGGGTCTGACGACCTCCAATTGGCCTTTAAAAGCGCAGGCTGGAATTTTTATTTCAATTTATTTGTTACAATCAATAATCTTGTGGCAACGTGAATGTCTGATGCGACCGATACATTAAGAACTGGAAATAAAATTGAGCTCACTAACTCCAAAGTGCTCACATTTTAAAATCTGTTCTTCCTCACCAGAAGCAGCCAAGGTGAAGTACACTCCCAGTCAGACTCTTCTTTCGGGGTTCCAATTGAAACCATGTCTTTAGTAAAACACGCCTCAGATGTCCTCTGGTATAATCTTATACAAAAAGGCCACGCTATATATGCGCCTGACTTGGTGGGAAATCTCTCGATTAACTTATGCATAATTACATGCATAAGATTACACGCCTTTTTTTTCTTGGTTTCCAAGTTATTTGAACAACCTTTGTGGGTGTTTTGTTCATTCTTATTTTAGAACCAAGATGTAGCATATGTATTCATGATTCATGATATATCACATTACTGGATGACAGTCGGAGCATCAACTTATTTTTCCGCAAGATACTGGTCAAGAGCTTACCACAGTTTTATTACCTCGCAAAAAGATCCAGAGTTTAAATGTCCTTATAGTTATACGCGCCTCACAGAACAGTCACCGAGTTTTTCGTCGTCTGATCGCACGAGACCCAACTGGATATAAATCATCCTATTAATTTGACCTGTCTCACTGCTAAAGCAACAAATGCCATTTTGCCAGCCCTTTGTTCTCCGTTACCTTTGAAGCCAGGCTTCCAATGAACGCAGTTCTTGTTATTCTGTTTCTTGTCTTTTCTCAGGTACATTTGTGATTGAAAACACATCCTATAGCCTGACCAGAAGTACCGTACAGAAACACAGAAATTTCGCATGGATGTTTCGTGTATCAGACACAGCGTGTCGCCCTCACGTAGTTGAGTGTGTTTTGTCTTTGGTCCAAAAAAGGGGGCTTTTGTTGACGAATGGAGTTAGGAATGGTGGATACTTCACAGGCCCGCCGCGGCCAGATGCAGGCCCCACCAACTTGATTACTGTCGCGGCTGTTGGACGTTCCACGGTCTTTGCATCATCAAAGACTTCGGGAACAAATTGAATCAGCCGACGCAGGAATATTATACGCATGTTTATGCTACAACCCTGCCCACGGCGGAGAGAAATCCAGTAAGGGTAAAACAGCGCATAGGGTGAGCCGCAAGTGGGTTCCCTCATCAGGCGGGCAGAGGTAACCAACTGACCTCAAGACTAGCAATCCATGAACAGTGCCGATGGGTTAGAGAAAGGTTCGATCAAGCGTTGAATATCTGAAAGCCCCAAGGTAATGTAAACAGATGGATTTTTTCTTTTTTCTTCTTTCCCTACCTCCTCATATTTGCTCCAGCGAATTAACGCTAACCTGTTGCGAGGTGCGCATAATCCCACTTAGAAGTGCAGAAGGACCAGTGACCTATAGCTTCGGATATTGCTTACTTGGTTTGTTCATCCAATAAACCAGGACTGGATCCCCAAAAGAAATGTTTATATGAGTAAGACGGAAGGAAAACATATCAAGATGAGGGCGTAACCTTAACAACTCATTCCACGATGAAATCATTTTAAAAATGCTGAGATGTTGACGGCAGTTGATCTATGTAACGACCACCGCCATCATCCGATAGTTAACGCCGTCGATACACGCGGGTAAAGGGTGCGTGCCCTTTCCCTTCTCACAGTTCTGCAGACCGTAGGAGGAGCTATTCAATCCCAGGAAAATTACATTACAGCATTTTCTTGCAAACACGGGTATTGACAAACTGGCCAAAGCTGTCAGTGGTTATTTACAGATTGCTGTTTGAGAACCAATCTCTGTGCTTTGTGCTCATCAATCAAACAAGTGACACTCTTTTTATAAGCGTTTGGTAATGTTTATCACGGATCTCAGGTCAATACTGAGGGGGACAACCTCGCCTCGTCGTCACTGTGGAAAGTTCATCGATTGGATTTAATTAACTTTTGTTAGCCCGCCTCGCACGCCGCAGATTTTAAGGCATATATACGGACGCCCGTCCGCTACACCGTCGGCTTTAGGGACAGCTCACACTTCAGGCGAACGGGAAAGCGAAAGGCAATCGAATTTGACGTCACGAAGCATTTGCGGCAAAATTCGCTTAAGTTAATGGAAATGAGTTCAAGTTTTGAAAATCTGCGGCACGAGTAATTGATTTGACGTCACAATTTGGGGTTCGTGTTCGCTTTTGCGCAAAGTATGATCCCACTGGTCATGGGCAATTACGTTCTGCACAATTTAGACGGCATCTTTTGAAAGCTCAAGTAAACGTTCAAGTTTCAGAACACATGAATGGTTCCCCTTCAGGGTTAAAGTTTAATGGACAAAACGCAATGCGACCGAAGCTCATGAAACAAATCTAAAGATCCTCTGCTCATTAAACACCCTTTCCTGTTTACATTAAAAGAGCAAGTCATAAAAAAGAAAGAAAAGGAAAGAAAACAATTCTTTATAGAATTTTAATACACAACTCTAACAAAACAGCTGCGTATGAAATTAATACAAATTGATACAGGCTCCTTCCCCGTGGGTATAACATTTAGCTTTTCGAAAAGAATTTTCCTCAGATATTTTTTCCAGGTATAAAAGGCTCTTTTAGAAACACAAAACGCAAGAAGATTTCTTTCTAATCTCGTAAGCCAAACAGTTCAGCTAAAGTCGCTCGGAGCGGCAAACCGGGAGGCGGTAAAAAGGTCGGCCAAATTTCCCTGTTATCCAGCAAGGAAAAATACGAATTAGTCAATGGTGCATTGATCGTTCCGCCAAATGGACAATTTAAAATGTGCACATTCATTTCATTCCAAATACTTCGGGCAATTTGACGTTGCTAAAAATATAACAAATCGATAGCGCCCCCCCCCCTTCCAATTGCTCCCGCTAAGCCGTCTTGGTAAGTTGCCGTATTAGTTGTGAAAACAACCCAAGGAAGCTGCCCCGATACGCTGGAGCATTGTCGTCTAGGGTTCGGCGCTATTTTGGGCGTCAGAGAGCATCCGGAGTATACACAAAGTCAAGCGAACAAGCGGGACAAAATGCGTCTGTACACAATACCCACACAGGTTGTACTGTAAGGTAACTTGTACTTTAACCACTAAATGCCTGGCGGTTCAGCAAAGGGGCTGAATGACATTTCGTTCAAGTTCGATTCTCTGTGATGACCTTTCTGCTGTTCAGAACATGCTTACCGACGCCGAAAAGGAGGACAGGGGACATTCAATACTACTGCAGAAGGTCATCCTTAATGACGAAATCGTGTTAGTAGTTGATCTCGGCAGTACAGAGGTGCAGCAGCCTCTCTGGAGCCGAGGCATTCTACCCATAAAGACTTCAGTTATTAATATAGGCCCTAAAACATTATCTTCACCTTCATGACAAGGATAGTTAGCATTATGGCATTATTCGGAGTAACCGCACGCGAGTTTGATTTACGCAATGCACCAAATGAATTAAATTACGGCTCAAGTACACTTGACTCTGGGCCCGGGTTGTTGAAAATCGTACTGCACGGAAGAGGCGCGTCTCTCGGGATCGGACCTCGGTGTTGCTTCAAATAGACAAATCCGAAGTCCGATCTATCTGATATTTCATTTCATGTAAGTCCAAATAACCAGGAGGCAACAACAGGGCGCATGCACTTCTGCGATACAGATATGTAACCAATACACAATGCACAAAACTTTTGGTAGACATGGAATTGTTTTATGCTTGTTGGTCAAGGTTGACGTCAGAATGTCTCCCGAGGAAAAGTTAGCTGGTGCAAAACAATTCAAGTGGGCTTTTTTGGAGGGCGAAAGTGGCTTAGTGGGATATTTGACACAGTGGTATACACTTTAAGCTCGGTCGCTAAATTCGACTTGTGAGTGAGGCAGCTGCCACGTGATTTCACATTATAAGGTTGACTGCCATTGGAAACAGGTTCGGTTTGGGTTCGCTTGAGCGGGCGGTGGCACTGCCCGTTTCCCGCAGTAATTGGATGAAGTGACTTGAATAATCCATACTACACCCTGGTCACCCACTTACGCGGGCAGCTGCACCACTTGGAACAGGTCACAATGGTCACACTTGCCTCCCTCGGTGGTTGAGTTTGCGCGTGAACAAGCACACATCTTACGCCATGCAGGCATCTGTCAGAAGCACACGTAAAGAGAGCTAGCAACAAATACATGTAGCTGTGTCCCCCCCCCCAAACACACACACCTTTCTGTCACAGGTAGCCATCAAAAAGGGGGCGATTCAGAGGTTTCACAATGCGTAATACAAATTGTAAGCCAGACAATTTTTGTTTACGTTCCACCATTTATTTGATGGCTTCTAATTGTAGTGGATTTCTTTTGACAAACCACTTTGGCATCTGGTGAAAAACTGAACTCACATTAAGATGGAGTTTTCAAAATGTACGATAGGATGCAGACGGAGCTGAGCTATCACAAAGCGGGCAAGATGACGATTTAGTCTTGCACGTGCTTCAATTTATTAAAATTTTGGAGAGGGCCAACCCAAACAGTCACAGCACAAAAACATCAGTCACAAAGATCATTCAGAAGACTCTGAATGTCCTGATCAGACGTGGCCTAAGCCCTCTAAAACAACAGAAAGCATCCGGGATAACCGGGAGCAGAAATGTGAAGGATTCAGGTCATTGGAAGAATCTGCTCTCAGGCAGAGTCCCTGGCAGAGTGATAACTACATTTGCAGTGTATGTACATGCTGTGGTGTCTTGCCTTAAGCGGTGTCAACTAACAAAACATAGCAGTCGGCACGGCGGCCAAATCTGGTTCAGCAGAAATTGCAGGCAACTGATGTTCCAGATATGTTCCTAAATTAACTTTACACGGGTTACGATTTATCAAGGGGCTCCAATATTTCAGACAATTTACCTTGTTTCCGTTTCGCCGTCACATGACTTGGAGAGGCCCGGGCGGGAATCAGCGAAAGGGAGATCTGCCGGGAGGACAGGTCATTACGAGGGTAGACAAATTTAGGTTGTGGAGAATGAATGTGAAAAACATGGTCGACGCTTAAGTCAAAGGCGAACTTCATTCGCTGCAACTGCAGGTTGGTCCTTCCAAGAGGGTGGTGGGGGTAGGAGAATGCATGGTGAGCCTTCACCTTTCGTCGGACCGAACAAGCAACCATAAAACGGAGGAACTCTCTCAGTGTTGTTATCTTGGAGAGTTGAAGAAACTGTGGATTCCCTTCCCTGAATTCCATGTTTTTCAGATTCTGTACCCCCCTACTGATTAGTTTGAATACCGTGCCGCTGATTGCATTAAGAGTTGCCATCATTAGATTATACGGCTAATCACGGCAACAACTATTTGAGCGGAAGGGGAATGTCTATGTGCAAGTGGAAGCAATTATATTCACGGTTCTTCAGTCCCGGGTATTTGCATTTCCAAGACGTCAAACACCGAGGCGTCGCTGAGTAAGCACTACCAGCTGCCTGCAAACTAAATCATGGGGACGGGACCTTCCTGCATGCCTGGCTTTCAAGTTCAGCAAATCAAGACGTGTGCCCACCGCCCCGTCCATTTTCTGTCCAATCACAAGATTGGCTGCAGCGATCTGAGACGGACTTGATTTAGCTAAATTTCCACCGCCCCCCCCCCACTCCGTTGGGTCGAAGTCAACGTGCAAATGCAAACAGCAACAAAAAAGAAGAAAGAAAAAATCTCTGACTCTAAGAGGGACGATGGCCCTTTATATTTTTTTCTAGGGGTTATTACACTTGGTACTCTGGCGATTGGAGAATGCCGTCAAATATGTCCAAACACCCGACCTCCTTAATGACTCGTTTAGCTAATGGATCACACGAGCTACATCTTGACCATTTATCAAAAAGCTGGGGCTGCTCCACTACGTCTTGATTTCCTCGGTAATTCTCGTCTGGTTTGAGGTGTATTAATGTAAGCGCTCACCATTGCGGGGGGATACAACATTAATAGCTGTTTTCTGTTGCTAGGACTTTTCAAGCAAAGCGGTACACTTCGGCATTAAGAGCTTATTGTAAGCGTACAATTATCAGTACCGATCACGGTCATATCAGCCATTGATTTTGTACTGATATACGTTTACATGTCGCTTTTCAGCTCCTCCTGACAAAAAATAAAAACATGGCTTGTTTGTGGTATTTATTCAAGAATCTTAGCATTTTACTTTCGCCGAGGTCAGTGGACGTACGCGCGTTTCATCGTATATCAGTCGGACGAGAAAAAAAAGCTATAGGAAATTAATTCCTCCCCGCTCTGCAATGGTGCTATATTAAGGTGTTCAATTTTCCAGTGAAGTCCATTTTGAAGGAATAACCATCCAGTATATGTCCCGGGCGCAGGCCCGGAAGGCGAACACCTTGCGCGCTGATATTTTGTTGCAAGATTGGTGCCGTCTCTTGCCCTGCACCTGCTTAAACGCAGAGATTGAATGACCACTACTTACGTCATGTGTTGTCCACAATCCAGAGAGACTCAATGCGCACTGGAATCGGCAAACTATAAATTCTAAGTATTCATCCTACCTCGGTGATCTCTGTTAAATTCTAACCTGAGTAGCTGTGCCAGAGTTGCTCGGCTATGCGTATGGCAAACAGAGGCCGAAAACACAATATAGGCCTATAAAGCCAGGCTGTACTAGTATTATATACTCTCATCACAGGATAGTGGTTTCGTTGCGAGAAAACGACTCACACACATCGCTTAAACCAATTTGCTTGATTCACTTGAGCTGGAGAGATAAGGGGAATCCTATTAATTCGACATTCAGAGGCGAAATGCAGCCAATGCGGCAAATGGTCCTAGGGCGATTCACTTTGGCAACTTGGTTAGCGGTAACATCCACACCAATTACACAACAAACACTCTCTTCATTATCAGCCGTCCAAGCCGACACTGACCCGCCTCTGCTTTGCCGTGAAACTCTCGCTCCATTTCCTAAGATTGGAGGTTCACATCGGACCACGAGAGAAGCACCGGTAACTAAGAAATTGCATTCTTCTCACGTTCGTCCAAACATCGATCTAACAAACCCACGGGTATCATTTTACTGTGACAACATGTCCGGTGTGGTGTGATTCGGGCAGGATAGCCCGGAACGATTTTTGCAGGGCTACAGAAAGAAAAATAAGCTATTTTCCACGTGCACATTATGTTTATGGGGCAACCGTGCAAATCATGTGAAAACTGTTTAGGTTAAGCTGCTTCTCAAAACATCCTGACTGAAATCACTCGAGCGAACTGAAAGCTAAAAGCATCCAGAATTAGGCTGGTGATGTCACGTAGTTTATTGCTCAGGTTTCGTGTACCACCAAATACATCGAAGCTAACGATATGTAAATGCGCACTACCTAGACGATTCAGTCAGCAACATCCAATCCCAGCTGTTTTCCTTCTCCGACATCATTCTCTGAAGCTCCGGGTAAGGTTAGGACAAATGAGTTTTATTCGGAACAACCGATTTTGCACGATCCATCAAAGTCTTCGTCGACAGCCTCTGGTACTGTGGATTATCTGGATTTGGCAGCGTTATCGGGTGCTTTAAGAGGTAGACAACGGAAGAGGTAGCGTTCGGGTTCAATGTACACGGGGGGAAAAACGGGGGGTACAAATAAATTATTTGATGATAATCAAGTTAGCCGGAAAGACTTTCACCAATGAATTTCATCTTCTAAAAATGCTCAATCGGATTAAAAACTCGAAAAAAAATTGGGGGGGGGGCAGGCGACAAGGGCCTTGAAACCTCGATCCAATGGAAAAGCAATTGTACTCATTACAAACAGTCTTGTTTGTGATTCTGTAAGCGAGTGTCGCCCAATGTTCCCCAGGGATATGCTGAAATGTGCCCGCTACAGCCCTTATGCACTGCCCCGTGGGCCCAAACGAGGGCAAAAGGATCACTCGTGGTTAGAATGAACACTGAGGTCGGCTTACACCTCACGGCTCCAATGGACACTTGACTTTCACCGGTAAAAGTCATAATTAAATCATCCACTATGCAGTCGCAATCACTTGAAACTCACAAGTGTGGCCGGTAATTCAAATTACAAGACAACTAATTCCGACCTCCGGACGATACGACGAACGATAGTGTAAAGGAAATGCTACAGGCGGTCACACAACAAGGAAAGGTGCAAACAGTTGTATTTTAGGCGTGATAAAAAAAGACCGATGGGTTACGGTCAAGTGTGTCCCCTTTTTCACATCGGAGAATCCCTGTGGGGCATCGTCACTATTCGAACTCATATGTAACACTTATGTACACAGACGACTCTCTTTTGAAGCAAGCTACGCACTGGGAGCAGGAAGGAGAGCTGGTTACGACACGGCACTTGTGCGGTCAATGCCAGCGCGTGAGTGTGCAAATAGGGGAGTGACCGTGAGGCTAACACCTAGAGCAGGATCTGTTCGTTCCATGCAGAGGGACAGAGGTGCGACTTCACGTGGCACGGTTGCTTTCTGCTGTGCGCCAAAGAAAAGGTTAAAAAAAAGTCTTTCCCGCATAATATACTTCTTTGTAAAAACAGGATACGGAGAACAGAACGATTCTTTAGCCCGGGGCAATTTCACATGTTCGAAGGCGTTAGTTTTAACTTTCGACAGCAGAGCGAATAACAGTTGAGACAAGACCAGTCGGTATTTATAGATCACAGGTCGGGTTTATGAATATGGAAACCGCACAATCTTGTCACCACGTCGAGACGTTGAACAAATACTAAAAGTGACAGTTTTTCAGAGCGCTTCTAGTTTTCTGAGTGCAACCATGGCCACGAAGAATGGTGTGCATTTTGAAGTGTTTCTGGTTGATTTTTTTCCCCCCTTTCCTTTACACTACCTCACCTCGAAGTTCGCAGACGCTTTATGCAGCTGCCTGAGCGTGTTGACTAAACGGATGGGGCTCAAGGTGCTATAGAATTTCCATGTTGAGCGTGTACGGAAGCTACGACCGTCCCTAAAAGCTCCCGGAGTGGGGCAATGATGGGAAAAGGAGAATCAATACGAGAAAACATCTCCAAGACCGGGAATTGAATTTGGGTCCAGTGGCTGGGCCGTCCGCAGAACCCACGTCTTGTAGGTAGGAGCCCAGAGTTGAAGTGGGCAACTTATTAAAATTCCCGAAAATTCGATTGGACAAATATTTGTTAAACACGTGGTCCATAACAATGAGGCGTTGACCTAGCCGGCAGGTGTTTGTTCAACGGGGGACAATGGGAAACAGCAATGATTACTAACGGTGCAGTGTTGAAACCTGCCGAAGACAGGTGTACCAAAGCTGTGTTAGTTCCTAATTAGCCACATTTGATGCCAAGCATATATAACTCACGTCGTGGGAAGCACTACGTCTGGAGGCTGTGTTGACCAGTAGAAGGGTCCAGACTTATTGTAATAAGGGGTCATTTCTAAACGCTTATCATTTTTATAGATGTAAAGACTATGCATCTATAAAGTGGAACATCCTTCGTGTGCCCTGGTAGCACGGGTACCTAACATCCTAATCCTCCACATGACAAGCTAGAAATACTCTCCCTTTTCACTGTAGACTTTACTGGCAAATACGCCTCTTTTATAGGGCCTATATGAGAGATAAGCGCAGATAGGCCTACTATGAAACGTTTCATTCTATTAATTGGATTCATAAATTTTTAACGTAAACTAAATCTACAATGTGATTGTCTCGTTACACAATTTCCATTACGCAACAGTATATGACAAATTTCACATTTCAAATTAGAAAAGGCGATTATATAGAGTACTCCTGCCGCCGCAGTTGACAGGTTTTTATGTACGCCAGCGATGCTCTTTATTGGTTTATATTTTCCTTGCTGAAACGCGTGTGCATAGATGCCCGAAACGTGCGCACATGCATCGCACAATAAAAATGCTTAAACCAGTATCTACAGCAACGGGATGGTGATCTCTGTGTGTTGCCAAGGCGACCACGGCTAGGGAATTTGCCCATTTTAATTGTTGTCTCTAATTCTCCTGGGGAAATAGGAGGAATCAATCGAAACTTACGAGGACAAATTAAAAAAAAAAAAAAATTACCCAACACAACAATGGAGACAGCTCTTCACGCATGATGTATTGTGTAACAGTGTCTAAATTCGGAACAAATCTTTTCGGGCGTTTGCAGGTGCACCCTTTTTTGTTATCACACGTTGTCTGATGTCCATTAGAATACCTCTAAACTGCTCCCACGTGATTGCTCCTTTCTCATGTTTGGAGGGACTCTGACACGCATTAGTGTTTATTAATAAAACTAAGAATCTTTCAAGTGCGACAACGCGACGCCACATCTGTTTTCGAAACGATTGCCCAAAGTCCTCAATTTCAGGAACGGCATTTGTCATTGCAGGAGGGGCGGGGTCATACATGAGACTGATTTTGTAAAACAATTCTCGCACCACACCGACAAAATTCAAATTTGGTAATTCAAATATGCGTAATTAAAATTTGCCATATTTCACAGTTTTCGTGACGAATGCGAGTATTAAACTCTTCTTTGTGAATCCAAACTGTCGTTCCACCTGAGTCACAAACAGGACCTGCTGTTTTTTCGACGATAAGTTTTACAACGTCTTGTTAGCATCGGCTCAAACCAATAGGATTCCTTGAGCACCCCACCACCTTTAAAATATCAACTTATTTCGTTGGCAAATCTGATTTTAGAAAAGAGTATCTTATTGGGCGAGAGAAATAACATTTCCTTGGTTGGCGTTCATAAAAATGCAAAGAGGTATTAAATTAAATCTTCGGGTATATTTGCAGGATGTCTTCTCATCTGGGTAAGATATAGAGCTCGTAGGACTGGGGAAGATGGAACTCGATCTCTTTATATGCTATTGACAAACCTTATGTCAACGTGAAAAGTCTTTGGTTTTTTAGAAGACATTTCAGCCGCCGGCGGTATTAACTGCAACACGTGCGCCGATTTGTTTTCGCAGGCAATACGGCAAGACAAATTGGACAATATTTGATTAACATTCACACAACATTCCAACGGTTGCCATTGGCACGCTACCACTGCTCGACACATTTTGCTGTGGTATTTGGCGGATGATTTTTGCTTTACCCATTTACTGGGCGAAGTGTTCTTACCATCCTCCCGTCCAATTAGTTTTTACAGGTATTGATTAACGCTTTGCTAGCGCTCTCGGCATACGTGTCGCAATTGGAACATACTTTGTAGCGTGCACAGGGGAAAAGGATCGAAGCAAGAAATTTGCTGAACTATACATACATACCACCTTGTTATACCCAGGACCTATGGCAATTTATATTTGTTTTGAGGTTTCATCCTTTTCTAAAGAAATAAGGCATTTTAAAATTATATCATATGGTGTAAATGAAATGCCATTAGTCGATACCTTACTATTTCACTAAAACGGGACAATAACACGAAAAAGTTTATTGTTCTGTATACCGTTCTATATTTCCAATTTCCTTTTTTCTTGCTTTGAAAAACACTTCAAATAAAGACTTTTTTACACACGGGCTTCCGACTACAATGACATTGTTGTTTCCAACTTATTGAATATAAACATTTAGCATAATATCAGTAGCAAAGGTTACGAAATCTTTTCGGTTGAGCTTTTTGCTTCAAGTTGAAGCGCTTGTTTCAAGTTTTGTCTTCAAAATTTATTTGTTTAATTTTTGGTGATGATGTACTTCAGACTATAGACTCCAACAGAACCATCGCAGCTGGTTCTTCTACATGCAGACATTATTAAAAGTGCATGCTGCATAACGCATCTGATCTATGTCGCAATGTGTACTAGCTGCATACTTAAGACTGAGCCATGCACGGTCCTCAGAGAGTCTGTTATGACATTCACATGAACTTGGAAGATATTTACCACGCCTGACTCCCTCGCATGCAATGTAGCCCATGGGGTTTCACTGGATCACTGCCCCGTCCGGGCATTTAGAGCTGGAACAAAAAACAAATTGTCGGAGGGAGGCCTACATCACACACCAGTTTGGAAATAACTAGAGACAGAACTAAGATCTGAAATAGGGAGTGCTGTAGGTTCCAACTAAATACACGTGTGTAGATGAATGGGGGTGGTGTAACTAGAAATTGCCCAAGTATTTGGTGAATAGAACACAATTAGGTATACGGTAAATAAAATCACTTTTCAATTTATGATATCTGCCGTACATATCGCAATGGTCCAAGCAGAAAGGTTGTCGCACTTGTTGTGTTCCATGCAGTGCAAGTTTCAAACACATCAGGGGAAAGCCATAGCTTCTAACATAGCAGCTTTTACGAGGTTTACGGAAATGTTCAAGCGTTCACGCTAAATCCCGGAGTTCGTTTGGGTCTGTTTGCCAACCTTGCCTTTGCACACCCAAGTTCTGCCGCCATGATCCCCATTTCCGACCTCCCTCCGCAAGTGAAATAAGGACTTAGTATTTCTTAATCATTTCGGATTGTACGGGCAGAGGAATCCCCTATTGTCCACTTCTCAAGCTGTTACGCGTGAGCAGAATATCCCAGACCAGTTTTCCTCCAATTTCTTCATCTTCCCTCCTAAGTTAATTTTTTTCTTCATGGTATCAATATTCAAAAGAACGCAAGCCCAGTGTCTCCTGATAGCCAACCTGTGGCCGGCACTTGCTGCACTGTGCTCCCCTGCGGCTCCGTCCCATCAGATCTGCCTCGCATTCCAACCAGATACCGAATCAATAAACAGGCTTTGAAATTCTAGACGACCTTTCGCCTGATCAATACGCGTGCTGCGGAGCCAGCCCAGTCGAGGAAATGGAAAACGTATTTCCTGGACATAGCCGGTTTCCTCTTCCTGCTTATAACACTTTATCGAAAGCGAAAAAGTCCTGGCTGTCGAGGCAAAAAAATTGACACAGGACGGTAATTCAAAGCCAACATGAAATACGCTTTACCAGAGTGTTTAATAAACTCTTAAGACGGTTTTGCTCAAAAACACTTGACAACCTCTGACCTTATCTCCCGTTAGCCCTTTCAGGCAATTTTAATTTCAAGCAGCTCTTTCCCATATCGGGTCAAGTTTCTACTTCAAATCCCGAAAGACTTTAGCCGACTTCAGTTTCAGAAAGGAAAGAAAATGTTACAAGGTTCGGGTGTGGTTACTCAATCGAGTTCTAGAACACCTTACCCCACAGAAACCAGTCTGATTTCATTAAGACGGTAAACCCAATAAGGCTAAAAGTCAATTTACTTGATTCAAAAGTGTGTTAAATATCCTAGGTGAATTAGATCGACTTCATGACAGTTGGTCGAAAATTCGTTAGGAAATAAATGAAAGAAAATAGAAAAAAAAGGGAATTCCGCTGGGGCTCATTCGTGAGAATTGGAGATCGGATGGCATTTCCGCGCGTATTTATTATTCACAAAATACTGCCATTGGAACCACTGATGCTAATTTGCAAGGGAGACAACAAGCATAATTTATGTCACCAGGGCATACCGGCGTTTTCCCCTGTTTTTATGCTATGCCTATGTTATGTTCATGTTTTCCTTCCATATAGAAATGTTCTACTCTATTACAACTAGCGCTAACGTGTGCGGTAAAAGAAATGCACTGAAGTTCATATGCACCTCATTTTCAAAACAAAATGCTTAGGAATAAAAATATTTTAACAATAAGTAGTTAAAACAATTGGAAAGGGCAGCGTTGCATGTAGAACACGGCCTATCGAAGTGGTTACAGCTCCTTTGGGCCTTAATAATCGCCCCCTGTATATGGGGTCCCATGTAACTTGAAAACTAGCCAAACATTGTCCACGCAAGTTTTTATTATGAGATTTACATTTCTCCCTTACAAAATACTCAGACAGATTTAATGATGCTGGAAATTTCATTTGCCATTTGAAGAACATTTGGACAATATTTTCGCATTCAATGCTATTTCGCTGGATTCTAGTCTCGTCTTACATCACTAGTAAGAGGTTTGCGTACAGGAAATCCAATTGCATTCGCACAGACGGCAGGTCGCTGAATTTGGCGGAATTTTTTTCCATTCACAGAAATGGCAGAATATATAGACAAACCTGTAACATTCAGTCGACAAAGGGCCTCAATGCTTGACCTTTGACTTTTGATGACCCTTGCATTGTCGGCTTACCTCTGCCCTACTTGGAAAAAAATCCATTGGCTAAGATGATTTGATATTCGAGTAATCGATAGACTTTTTCACTAATAAATTTACAATTATGCACGCATGTGCACAAATGGACTTGGCGGTAAGAAGTGTGAGCGGGCCCTGAGAATGTACAGGGGTGCAATTTTGATCATTTTCTCTCAGGTTTTCTATCCTTGTTCATTTTTTCTTCAGAAAATCCCATTAAATCGTTTTTGCTATAATTTTCTAATCTATAAGCGGGGTATAGTCTTAATTTTTCCTATGGGTACGAGATTTCCGTATTTAGGCCGCTCTCCTTGCCGTGCTGTTTTATAGCCAAAACGATTTAATGGGATTTTCTGAAGAAAAAAATATGAACAAAACTAGGAACCTGAGAGAAAATTATGTCTGTATGTCTTATCTATGCAACATGCATGAGTGTATAATCCAAAACAGCCTATAAGATTGTACTTCCAACCTAGTATACTCCAAGAAAATTATGATCCATTTGCTTTTTGCCCCGTTATACTACAGCGTCATTTTGGACATTTAACATAGTTTATATCTACTATCTGATATCAAATATATTGATCAAGACGTACGCCGTATGACAACAGAGCCTCTTCTTTAAAAGAATGTCTTAACCCTTTAATATAGTCCCCAATCTTCCAATAAGTGAAGGATTGAGGACAGTTAAAGTTTGCGAAGACGGCTATTAAAATTTGCAGTCGTTTCATGACGGATCGGATTCGATATTCCTACCGGTGTTCCAGCTACTTTAGAGCATTTTCTGACATCAAACGTTTTCGTGGCATTTTGGGTGTACGAGAGAAATAACTGCACTCAATCTTCATGTAATAGGACACGGTTGGGAAAGGAATTCGCAGGCTTTTAGAGATAGTGTCGCTGAATTGATTGAAGTGCAGCCCATGGACAAGAACAAAGTTGAGAGGCAATTAAGTCATACTTTTAGAGGTGCTGAACAATATCAACAGTGACGAATGCCTTGCCGGCACTTTCGATCCTGTGTTACAGGACAAGTATGACCAAAACGGAAAGAGATACATCGCCTCGCTAAAAAAGTGACAACTTTGGCTGATGATGCGTGGTAATGTACCTGCGAGGAAGATGTTGCTTTCATCACGGGACAATGACATCGCGGATACACAGCGCCCTCCGGCCACACCACACAGTCGATATTTGGAATAATTTCGGGGCTTTGTGCGGGTACTGGATTGAGTTATCGGGTGAATGGCCGCCAAGTCATGCTTCAATGTACATCGTACATCAATAGGAAACGGAATGGTTTTCAACCTCATAAACGCTATTTGTACGTTAAAGTTTATGCGTTTTAAAAATGCGCTGAAATTGCTGAAATTGTGAAAGCTTGACGGGTTGTTTAATACTAAAAGATCAATACAATAAAAGAAAATTTGATCTGAGTATTTCGGCAATTTTATAAGACGACAGTGGAGGTGTCCTTTTGGATTTAACGTAACGAAAAATACTATTAATGTCAAGAAATGTCACAGTGTAAAAGCGTACAGATTTGCCGACGGTTGTCATCGATTTTATTATGACATGATCGTGTAATAGCAACCCAGTCTTCTCTGTCCTGTATATTAAAGTAACGAAGTCATATCTTTCATGGTGTCATTTCTGTTTTCAGCAAAAAGTAAGTGCGTAAACGGACTTGTTTTTTTTTAAACGTGCAATTGCTAACACTGATTTGCTCCAAATGTGAATAAAACTGAACATAGAGTCATGTCTAATCGCTACAAGCAATCGATAACTGCAGATGTGACGTCCAGCATTTCCGAAAAAGGAAGGTCATCAAAAAATGGATGCAACATACAAACAACGAACAAGCTTAAGGCATATTTTTTTCATTACTAGGAAAAATTTTATTTTGGTGTTTTTGTAAAGTTAATAATGTCTAGTTGAAAGCAAAAGAAGTGGGAAAAAGATCCTATACTACCTGTGAAACTAGAATACTATTCATGACACCTGTCCACTTTATTGAAGCATTCTATATTAATTTATGCGCCCGGGATGTCCAAACAACGGTATCACTTTTCCACCTGTCGTGCTGATCACATGACACCTGTATTCCATCGTCGGTCGATAACCTCTGCAATTAGTGCTCCAATACGCTTTGACATTATGACAGGTGTTCTCTATTCAATTATTGAAACATCATTCTTTCTTCGCAATTTTTCAAGGCTCATTGTAGAGTTAACTGTAAGTTATCATTTCCTAGTCAAGCTTATCTTGTCAGACTCTGCAGTTATTTAAAGGATCAAGATTTATACGAAAGTTGACCGGTTCAGCAACGATGCGATGAAATGATCAATGAACTATCCTGAGTGCGAGCCGGTTTGCCTCATCTGAATGTACAATGTTGTCCAATTTTCACAAGTGAACACGTATTCAGTTATTAAGGCATATCTTCGGGGTGATATGCGTCGTATTTATAACATCTTGCAAAGCAGTAATGACATAAACGCAAGCTGTGCGACACTTAGCTCGGTGCTGTTTAATAGGGCTGTTATCTAGTATCCCTTTAGGGACATTAAACTCTTCCCTTCTTTATGCTTGATGGGAGGATATTTATTCTCAACCGCGGTGATTCAGAGAACCACACATAGTGTGAGACCAAAGGAGACAGAAGTACCCTCGGCAAACTGTAAATCTCACAGCGAAGTGCTTATATACCTTTGTAAAGGCCTATCTCTGTTTCAGCTTAATATGCCACAGAGAATTAATGGGACGCTGTATGGATTTGTTTGGCTAGGGAAGCCCGGATGCCTAGACGACCCACTATTATAGCATTAAACTGACTATGTGGTAAGTGTACTTGGCTTACAGTCTTAGATGGTATGTGCTCGTTATTTGTAACAAATTTCAAATATTCATAACATTATAAGCAAACTATTTTATTACTTAACCCTGCACATATTTCCTCAGTCTTGGTAGTTGACAAACAAGTTAACGCGGCTGCGCCTTGGGAAAGAGTGTGCTAACTTCCAATACATTTAGGAGCTACTATTGCACACCCACCTTTAAACCATTATCCATTGGTATAAATAAAGACCAAATTCCATCAGGAACAAAACTTAGAAGCTGCTCCTATACAGTGGCACCATGCACGGGTGCCAGTCAAGTCCTGCCTCTTTAACCAACGAGAACCATCAGGGGTGTTGCGACTTGATAAAATGCACGCACGCTCATTGAGGACCGCGTGCGGTGCCGCGACGCCATGCGGGAGTTCTGTGCCACCGTCGGTATCGGTGTCTCCTCGCAGTATCCATGCAATACACCGACACTCAACTGAAGCTTATTTTTCACCTCGACGACAACTCTCTTTTTCCAAAATCTTCACAACGTTATCAGAATGCGATCACAATAAGACGCCTTAGTTTACGCTGATCTTTCTATCTCGCACAACGGGTTATGCAGTCATGCACTACGCTGCACCGAACCGACGCCATTTCTGCCACAGGCGTCAACTGAATCGCACCGACTCCATACTCACTCAGTGAAGTCCCATGAAACTAATGCAATTCGTCAGCTTCATGCAGATATCTGTAAGCTTTAAATTAGCATTATGCAGCTTTAGTTAGGACGTGCGTACAGAGAGGGGAAAAAAGAACACGACGGAGGGTATGGCAAGGATTGATCTGCTCGGCACACGGTTATTATTTTGAGTGCACCAAAATCCACGCGAACCGAAACAATCGGAAGTAGAGTGTCTATCCCGTTTGAAGCACCGCCAGTCAGTCCAGCCCTGTTAGTTATCTCCTAGGAACGTATTATCATTTACTCTGATTCAAACTACAAGAAGCAAAGGTGCATCGTTAACCCGTGTCCGGGGTGAGCATCTTTAGGGGTTAAACAGAAGCAAAACTGCGTATGAATCACCCTCGGCAGTGACATTTGGAAACACTCACTGCAAAGTGCACGTGTGCACATGGTGGCCACAACAATCGCTCCCAGCACTGGCAACACAATCAAATCAAATCCTACCTGTAACTTTTCACAGATGTTGACAGGCAGGTGGTCCAGTCCGCAAGCTTGGAGACATCTGTAGGACCTGGGCATGGGCACGGCCTGGGATGTGCATAAAAAATAAGTTGAAAAAACATAAAAGAAATAAGACTTTAATAAGCCTTCCATCGAAACAAAGACCATACCTTTGGAGCGGAGAGAGAGAGAGAGAGAGGAATGGATGAATTTGATACTAAACACACTGCCCGCGGCGTCTGTGTGATTAGATCTTGCTCGAGTAAGGTATCAACGAAAGTAATAGCTTAGAGATGATAATGGAAACGAGATGGGATGACAACCAGCCAGCAGTATAGCTGTCAGCTCTCTAGATGCTCAACCCCCAAATACATAAGTAACAAAAAAATCCATGATTATGCCCGTAATAACAACTGCAGTGCCAGATCAAACATAAAACTGTGTGCATTTTGCAGTTTCAAGACGGCTGCTTGTACGGACTTTAGAATAGTTTACGTGTTTCCTTATCCATTTACCCTTCCATGATGATTTTTGTCGATCCCACCGACATGTATGTATTCGGAGTGTTAGTTACTTCTAGTGTGTGACATAATTACAAGCTTTACTGCCCAAGAAAGCAATCAATAAGCAGGGGCATACCGGCATGATAGATACCTACACTTAGACTGGAATTACAATTTATTTGTCTGGTGTTAAGAATGAACATAAAGAATCTACAGCCCGCGAAATTTATTGGCGTAGGGAGCATTTTCTCCAGTGAATATTTAGATAGCGCGCTCATTAATCGTACCATGGGAGAAAAATTCGCTCTTTGGACTGCTGTGTTTGCTGTTCACGAAGTGTGCGATTTTCAGCTCGTCGTCTCCCCCCCCCCTTTCAACTGTCCAGCACACAAGCCCCAAAGAATTGGGTATATAGGTCACTCACATGTGCAGCAACAAACGCCCCTAGGACCAAACAGCATCGAAGACGACACCTTTACCAACCAGAACATAATGGAAACGACATGGTTCATTTCCAGCCCGTATTATCTCGCGCGTGCGGAGGACTGCTATGGCGGATCAGCAACTTAAACCGAGCATGAAGGCGGAGGGGAGAAAGAGGAGGGAGCAAATTTGTTGAAGAGTGCTGATGCAGACATCCCTGCCCGAAAGCGACTCTGGCTTCATCCTAGCTGTACATAGCCTGGCCGTTATCCCGGCTCGGGGCAGCCTCGTGCATATACGGTGAGCCGAGCAATGAAAACAGGCTTAGACCCAGCATGCCTATGTAATCCCGGTATTAGTGAAAAACAGTTTGATTTCAAAACAAACGCGATGGAGTAAGATATTGATTCTGAGGTGATCTCTCACCAGTGGCTGCTAATAATATATATTGAACACCTTCTGCCCAATATTGAAATTATGTCATCATCGCGGACATCTTGAGGAAGCGGACAAATACACAGAAATCAAAGTCTGAGGCACCTTCAGAATCTTTCCACCTACATTCCACTCCGCTGCGGCCGCCACGGTGTCTTAACACTTAACAAATAGCTTTGGGTTTGCAATGTGGTAGTATGAAAACTGGGTAATCGACAATCGGTATGACTGCTATCTACAGAAGGCAGCGATACTTAGTTAGCATCTCAGAAGCAAACAAAAAAATCTTAATTTAAATTAAGATTTTGTTGAAAAAGAAAAACATTCACATTTATTGAAAAGGGGTGAACTCTTTATCGCCTCTTTCTAACTTTTGCTTTCGCATTTTCAGTGGTCGTTGCTTGCGTCAGTTTAATTATGGGGTTTGGCGTAGGCCTAGGCATTCACAACCTGGTTAAATTTGTTTACGGATTTACCGTCACTTATTTGCTTATTACATTAATACGCTTACAGGGTAGTGAAAGCTAGATCAGGTGTCATGTTTCTCTTATGGACAGTTTTCCAACGAGTGATTAGAGTCATCTCTCCATCATAAAAATAACTTTGACCCCCTTACGCCAACTGTTAACATTTTAGAGTATAATACACACGACCTGGTTTTCAAATGGCATCAATTATAACTCAAAACGTTGAAGTTGTCCTGCAGCGAAGACCACCTAAATGTCACCCGAATCATAAACAAGGAGCGCACACCGCAGAAAGTTTCATTTTGTTTCTGTCGGCATGGCCCCTTTGGGACAGGGTAAGGAAATTATGCAAAATGCTAATTATACGTGCCGCCCGCCCGACCAGTCTATAGGGAGATCATTAAATGGGCTGAGAGCGCCGACGAAGCCGCGAGGACTGAGGTACAAATACGTGCTGGACTGTGTGGGGCGCAGATTTAACGCTGCTGTGCTTAACGCCTTGTTGAAAAAAAGCTGGGCTGAAAACAGCGCAAAATTGGGACAAGATATTTAGGGCTCCAAAGCTCTGCCGATCGGCCCATCTGCCTAACCACTACGGCTTCAAGGGCTGGTTAGCGAGTTCAATCTGTGATGTGCCTGCGCGCTTCATTCTTTGAAGGGTGGAAAAAAAATCGAATCACTGATTTTTTTTTCCTTTGTATAAAGTCATACTTCAAACGTGCTCAGTATGGATGCACTGAACTGTGTACATGTTTATGAATTATAAACTATGCGATAAAACTACAGTCGTTTCCCAGATATACCCTGTGCCGACCCAATATGAAGTTCTTTCAGGTAAGTCCCGCCATCTTATCAAGATTAATAGAAATAATTTAATAAGCGGCAACAGCCTCAGCAGTCCTACTTTAATGTACCGCTAATAATACAGAGAAACGTGACTGTCCGGCGGAAATTCACAAATTTGTCTCCGTGATGACAGCGCTGCAGTTAGGTGCGATTTCGATCGTGAGAACAGACTTTTCATTTTAATCCACTCGCCGGACGGAGAATCGAAACGACATCTTCACTTGCCTTGTAATTACAACACTCTGTGCTCGATTCTCGCATCGTCATTACCCGTGTGGAAACAAAACAGCCCACTCCAGTGTTTGTTTTCATGGGCAATGCTAATAGCGTTCATGATTGCTTTTTGCTTGCTTTGAAAGAGGATGAAAACTACTTGAGCCCGAACAAACACTTCACTGATCGAATTCTTGATGTTTCCTTAATTTCAGTACCATTAACTGAACAGGTGAAATCACATGGGAAAGGCTTTGTGTTCTTCAAGGAACGCCCATTTAATACATACGGTGGATTTACAGTTTGATCATCTCAAATTCCTCTGGGAAGCAAAATAGCATAAACATATATTTTCAAAGCAGAAAAAAGGTAAACCGTTCGTTGAATTTGTCACAGTAGTATTTTATGAATCTGTTTCATTTCCTAACAGTAATTTTGGAGATGAAAAAAAATCAGGCAACAAACGTCACTACTCCAGGTTGCACTATGGTAGGAAATAATTCAAAACGTTAGAAACGATGATTGGCAACAACTCTACATTTCCAGAAAACAAACTTCAGAATGACTTACCTCCGGAGGTAAATTTAAATTAAAAGTGAAGCGGAAGTATACAACCACTTGTGGAGCTCTCACGATAAAAAAACGCCCTCATCGTAGTTGTTTCTCCGCCAATGTAGATCCTTCCCAGAAAAAAAATGTATATTCTCTTTCCTTTTGGGAGGAGGGTCATGGGTCAGGACAAGTCCTCGTGGTGTCTCTGACAGAAGACACACATAAAGTTCACTTTGCTGTCAATTTTTGATACGAGCACAGAACCTGCCCTCACGGTATACCGAAGCCTCCCACAAACACGCCACACGGGCGTTGTGTGGATGGCTGTGCGAAAAACCTGTTTTCCTACCTCGTCCTTGCTTTTCTTTGAATCGTTGGGCTGTCTTAGAAGCTTTGACTTTCCTCTTGATTCCTACAAAGAAAAGCCCCTCTGCCCCTCGCTGTTAAATGTCACGGCCAAAGAAACATAGGGAAACGCAATCCCCCCACTGGGAAAAAAACCACCGATGGCGGCGCTATACATCAATATTGATAATAAAGCACGGGGGAGGCCACTCCTCGCAATCATAATGACTGGGTTCGGAACGTGGGCGTGATGAGAAGGTCAACAACTCGGTGCCTGTCTGACCATGTCTGTTCTAGGGGTGTACAGACTTGACACGAAGACTCGGGCTGTTCGTATAGAGCCAGACATTTATCCCCAGTGAGAAATGTTTCAACGTTTTCAATTTCGACAAGGTGAATATGAAGTCCATTATTATGTGGGCATATCTGATTATATGCTCACTTTAAAGTCAGTTATCCGCATGTACGTTTTAAAATGTTCAGTTTTTGCGTGTGGCGTTTTCCTGCAGAATTTGAGCCGACGTTTAAAAGATATACGACCTCAATTAAGTCCAACCAGATCCCAGCCAGTTTTCTGCGTCTGAGATCCGATACCTGTAATTCGAGAAATACGCATGCAACTGTATGACGACACTGTTGATAAGATGCAATAACCGACAGTAAACCATTGTCCTGGGTACGATGAGGTAGAGCACACGGCTATTGCCCAAAGCAAGGAACGGGAGCGAGGAAGCCGGTATAAGCCACATGACCCAGTTTTATCGAATGGTGTTTCACCCCCTCTGGCGTGCTAATAATTATATAAAATGTTGAAAACAACTCACGACATGTGTCCCTTTCCCAACGTCGGTCTTCTTCCCCTTTTGAAATTCAAGCGCTGATGCAATTATGTGGATCACATTTGGCGTTTTGGAGGAAAGTCGGCCCGTGGGCAAGAAATGCAAGGGAGTTTTAACACCAAACCAAGACCCGACAAACTGGAAAAAGGGATACATATTCAGAAAGTATGGAAATCTAACCAACTTGGTGTTTTGCACGCTAATGGAGTGGCAGGGATGCCTTATATTAGAATCCGCCCTGCATGTGCTACACAGACTGGTTGAAATCGGTATATCCTTGCTGAAGCCATTGAACTTTCCTCGCCCATTGCCGATTGTTAGAGATGTGCATTGAGAATAGAGATGCGACGAAGCGCCCGGGCCTCCCGGGAATTTGATACTCAGAAAATAGAGAGCTTGGCGTAGGGCAGATAATTGCTGCCCACTGCATCAGCAGGATCAAGCAAACTCGTTATGCATGGGTTGGGCTGATCACATTCAGGGACGAAGTGTATATATTTGAGGATGCTGTACTTTGTGCATCTAGCCTGTAATTGTTTACCGCAGACGGTGACTCTATTAGCCTGGAGGGGATCCATGTTGCCAGTTGAGATCCAGTTTTGAGTGGGTTATTAATGCAAATCTAATATACTTTACTGTGTTCTGGGCCCATTCGGTGTTTGTCTTTGTGACTTCATGTTCCAGCTTCTCATAAGATTAAAACTGTAGTCCAAGTCCTGGGTGTGATGGATTTAATGCGCATCACCACTGAGGGAGCTGAACATTTTCAGTTTACCTCCACAAGCTGTTATCGTTCTGGACACCATCAAGCTTGGAGCGAAGAGTCCTGTGCGCAGCTGGAGTTTTTTACGTCACTGAGCGCATCGAATAAGGTTAATTCTTTCCGTGTATCATGACCAGGCCCAAGTCGTGGGCAACGGGTCAGGTACCCTGGTTCACACTGATTAAATCTACAGGAGTCCAGAAACAAAGACGGAAGCCGTAGTCGCTCTCAAAGACATTAACCCGATTTTCGCTGTCTTCTGTTGCATTTTCATTATTGTATAGCTAGTCAATCTATTGGACGCGCAGGAAAGGCAAGTGAGATGCAGTGACACTTTATTATGTACATTACGATGTTTAAGGTTTGATCAAAATTTGTCTTATTCGATGCTTTTCCTTTCCCGAACTTGGCTTTACTTCTGTATAATTACAAGACAACAATAGGAATAAATTCTGATTTCTGTTTGGTTTTTGATCGTTCTGCCTGAACTGGTCAAACTGCATTTCAGCTGACAAGAAGAAAGTGTTTATCCTGAAAGCACCTTGTGTATCTACACTCTTAAAAAAGTTGGATAGAATAAGCCCTACCTCTATCTATCCCAATATTGAGTAACAAACCAACTGCCTACACAGATCGGCTTTTACTACCCAACATGGTTGGTATTTAGAATTTTCCTGCGGTTGGGCAAAAGTGCCCAATATTTAGCCATAATAATTAACCAATGGTTGGTCTTTTAAAAGCTTTGAAATAAAACTTATTTTTACTTGGTGTGACATGTGAGATTCTGCGAGGGAGGGGTCCGGAGGAATCGTGTTTCCAAGTAGTGACAAAAGCCGACTGCAGGTCAGTTCTTTGGAGTATACTTACACTGAACGCGTGAGTAGCCCCAGTGTACGCAGTCACTGTAATTCTTTATTTTTAAGGTGACCTTACTTGATATCTTAGGCAGTTCACCACTCGTGTGTAATTACAGTGGATACATGAACCTTGCCCGTTTTTTTTTTATTTAGGCTATCTTTGTAAATCCCAATTTTCTTTGAGATTGACGTTGGTCTGAAACGGAACTTGAATTATCCACGAAAGCACAAACAATTACCAAAACGTAAAAGAGTAACTTTGGATTGAAATTTAGCGAATTTTGTTCGACGAAATGAAGCTCCGCCCAATTGCATTTACCACCAACAATTAGCATTCTCATTAACCAATTAAATTGGGGTAAAATTAAACTTACCTAATCATAGGAGATCATTTTCCCAATAAATTAATGCTAAATAATTACCCAACATCACAGAAGGACAGTTGGATAAAACGTCTAAACAATTACCCATGTTCTGTAGATTTGACTCAATATCTGGTAAAGGACGTTTTACCCATTTTTTACCCAACCTTTTTTGAGTGTACAGTCCTTATGAAAAACCCTCCGCATTAATAACAAACCAAAACAGTTTGGTTGCGTTGGCTATATACTTTTGGTAACAAACATTCCGAAAATTTTGCGTGCAGAAAGTTTGTTGCTCTGATCTCGAACACGAAATGTTGTTTATTTATTACTTTTCTTGGAAAGGGTGAGATTTGAAAATATAATTTAGTTCCCATCTCATGTTTTTAGCGACACAACGTATGGTATACTTTGAGAAAATACACTCATTTCGTCGAGTGTTGTCGACACAATAAAACTCAGTTACTTTATAATGCGATAAAACTATTACCTTGTTAAGTGGAGCTTCAACTACATGTGTATTAGCGTACATGTATTATTGCAGATGATATCAATGGCAAGCAGTAGTTAGCGGCAGTGTGGAGTCAGACAGGTTGATGTCGCATGGTTTTACAGGCAAGATCGCAGAGTCTTTTCCTGTCGAATTGTCTAAGACCAGTGCGTTCATATCACAGGGAATCGTAACATTCCTTAAAATATTGGTTCGTGATGTAACATGTCTCTTTATGCACACTCAGACGGGAACAATGTCTGATCTCCATCACCAGCCTTTTAAAGAATCATAACAACCGATGGAAGACGACAGTCCCAACTTCTGTCATGAATCTCTCTCTGAAAAGTGTCTGGCTTTTTTCATTTCCAATGTGCAAAGAAGGTATACCAACCGAAAACAAATTTGGCGTCGTGTTACTGTAGTAAGAACGCTTCCACTTATTAGATGATGGTTTAGACGATTTTTTTCAATAGATAAGATTGCAGTCAACACATCACGTATTCTCAGTTATACGATCACTCACTGTATTCCTTTCATTACAAATGAAAACATAAGATAAAGGCGTCATTCTTACCCAACGTGCCACTGCAGCAGGTGGATACACGCTGCTTTGAGGCAGAATCCTTGCTGATCAACAACCAGTGGTGCCGCTTGGTGGAGACTGCAACATCTGGTATCTGGCTTGCCTTTCGCTCCTAGCCAGACACAGGCCGACCGCCAAATGATTTCGACGACTGATTCATTTCAGCCTGTCTGGGAGAAAACGATTCCTGCAGCAGCCGCCCCGCACTGAACCCCGCCCACGGCTAAACAAAATCCTGGGGAGCCGGGGCGACTGGGAAGGAGGCAGACTGCGCCTGATGAGACCAAATCACGTGATCATGAGAAGCCGGCAGGAAATCATAAAACGTGTTTATCAAAAGCCGTGCTTCCATAAAGTCTTCATGGAAAGCTATCACTACACAGGGAATTGTAAAGAAACATATGAATTTAATGAGGGACCTCATCAGAAATGAATACCACAAACATCGCCATTATTCACCAGAAGGACACTGCCAGGAGACGACATCTTACGAGGTTTTTTTTGTTTTGTTTTGTTTTTGGGGTTTTTTTATATCAAACTTTATATAAAACGTGATCCTGACAGGGAGAGAGGCTAACTCTCCATGAATACAAATCCTGTTTTCAATCTTTTCCCTGTAAGGAAGAGTAAAACAACAGGCTCATTAAAAGTCTTTAAGGTCAGTGAAACTTTAAAAGGCAGTTAGTTGATCATTAAATGAGTCTGACAATGGATCTTAGACCTCGATTACGAGTTTGTTCCTCAGGGTGTTTGTGGTTTTGATCGTTACAACTGGTGAAGTGTTGGGCGTCTCATCGTCGTTACGCACGTGCTGGGCCTGTGTACTAATGACATACCCCACACTTAGTTTGTACCGTACCTACGTACTCTCATCCCGAGCCAGTGGGAACCAACAGCTTACTGAGCACCACTGAAAAGCTCACACGTACACAAAGCGTGGCGTCATCAGAAGACGTCAATTGGTTACCATTCGCTTTGAGGACTGGACCTGGGTTGTTTCTAGAAGACGTCAATTGGTTACCATTCACTTTGAGGACTGGACCTGGGTTGTTTCTAGACCCTACCTTCGTGCTAATCACCGGCCAAGCTGTAGACAAACTGCCGTGACTCGAAGCACCCCGTCGATTAATCAACCCTGGACGCATAATTCAAGACTTCAACTTAGCCTCGTTTTTCCTCGTTGGATTAATCCTGTAAATTTGCTTTTATTTGTGCACAATCTTTTGATAACCCCCGCTCTGAAGTAGTAATTTAATCTCAAAGGGTGATAAGTTGTTCAGCATTTCACGCGCGCTGTTTAGTTATCTGATTTTTTAAATGGTTTTAAAGATTGGAGTACCTGAGGATGATCAGCAGAAATGGAGATGGCGACGGTGGAATCCTAGCGTAATTTCTGTTACGATATTGTACATGTGTTAGATAAAGAATTCATGTTGGATGCAAAAAGAAAGAAATTTGAAAGGCCCTAATATTGTAGAGAATCATCAGTACCTAGATTATCTGAGGAGTACCTGAGGCATTATACAGGGAATGAATCTAGCTTCCAGAAAAGGGGGTTGAACAGCATCGACGACACGCCTTTTTAGGAGGGATGGTACCGGTGCGTGCTCAAAGGGAAACAATATTAAAAATCAGTGATGCTGTTTCTTGTTATATAAGGTATCTAAGGTAAAACAAAATAAGGAAATGTAGCATTTCATTTATCATTTTAGCTCTTTTTTTATTAATTAGAAACATTACTGGTGAGGGTTAAAATTCCCTACCCCTCTAGATTTGCCACTGCAGTACCACCGCGATCTCGGACAAGGAAACTGGTCAAAGGTCACTACGGGACGGTGACTCCGACGACAACAAAAACCATACAGTGTTCCATACATTTAACTTAAAGCTACTCTGCAAGTCTGTGCTACTTATAAATATAATTATATTTAATGTTCTGTGTTTCTTAAAACCAAAATGCGTAAGTGTTTGATATTCCCTCGACCTCAGAGTAATATTTGTTTGTTATTTCTGAAATGTCAAAATATAACGATGACGTCTTAATGTACTAAGATCTAACGGCACTGTCATGTTTTCACAAAAAATCTAATTATCGGTCCGCCTTAAGACAATGCACGTTTTAAAAAAAAGAAAAACGCCGGACAATTTAATTGGAAAAACCTCCGCAGGTGGAACAGGTGCATTTCAGGCCTGAGGGTATCGTCCATCACGTGACACCGCCCGAACCTGGGTAGGGAGAATGAACCCCGGAACACAACTTTGGATTCATGATGGTGCGCTATTCCCGACATAACCAGCGGCCCACGTTTTAGGCTGAGTGGCGCTTGTAACAGATTTCAAATTCTTTGGGATGCAGCGTGAATTTGATCTCTCTGTCTCTCTCTTTTTTTCTCTTCAGTGCCGTGGTATTTCAAGAGAGTTTACTTCTGGACTAATTTTTCATCTTGCCAGGCCTTGCGAATACAGAGTGTGCACTTCCACCTGCCGCCTACTGGGTCCAAAGGAGATCTTTGCTTGCGGTCTGGAACCCTGTCTTTACATGAGAAGTAACCACTCACACCTGTGCCCATGGGACACAAGTATCAGCCCATGAAATTAATACCCACAGCAGTCCTAAGGCGTTACATAATATAACAAACTCGAGTCCTTATATCCTGTTCGCTCCACTCTCATGAGCCTTGGTGAAATTTGCATTAAAAGAAAGGATTTCATTTTCTTAAAAAAACAGTAGAAAAGGCACATCAGATCAAAACCAATGAGAGACGAGACGAGGAAGCGACGCAAAAACAAACAAGCAAACAACCCAACAACTAAACAAACACAATTCTTAAATAGCTAACAAAAATTGATCCTGAATCCCTGGGTGAACTATCCCAACAAAAGCTTTGGCCAACCCTTCTTCAAGTTTGTGGGAAGTTTGTGCCTTCCAAGGGGTCAATTAACTGAACCCTTGGTGTGGAAAAACGACCTTTCCTGAGCAAACGTGCCCATTCATCACGCACCTTCAATGGGAAAAGGAAAACCTGCAAAATCAAACAGAGGAAGGGATTCCCATCCGAGAGCTGTGCCCCCAAGCGCCCTCTCTCAGAGAATGGGAATAAAATGAGATCTACACTGTTAAATACTATGACCCACACCTCTGAGAGAGAAATCAATGAACCACTCCGCTCACGTGGAAACTGGTATCTATAATTACAACTGTTAGTACGAAAAAACCCAGGTTTAAAGTCAACAAGAGCAAAAGAAAGGACAGTATCAGAACCCACCACATGCAGGGTTGGGCCCTCCAGTTCTGACACAAAGAAAGTAGCAGCGAAAGGTGCCAAATTCGCAACACTTTTATTTTCTGTTGACTGAAAGCATTCTTTTCGATCAGCCTTCTCATAGACTCATTCAAATTAAGTTGGCAAAGCCCCACCATGCGACCTCCCTGGAGACAGCCACCCTTTCCGGTATAATGTCAACACATCACTGGGCACGCAGTCCCAACATGTCGTTTCAATATTAAAGTCGAAGCACTGCAGTAACCATGTGGCCGTTTTAATCGAATTCCGATTTTGATACTTGACTGATTATTCATCGCGTTTATCGATTCCAATTCCAACGCGTGAAAAAAAAAAACCAGGGACACAAGTCAAGGGAAAAATGACCAGACCATCAGATGTAGTTACAGCCTTTTCTAAACCAGCTTTAAAGAGGAGTGTAGCATGAAGCTTTATCTGCTTTGGCTTTTAGCTTGCAATTCAGAAATTCCCGTTGTCCACAAATTCATCGCTGCAATCGTGGTACAAACTGTTTCCACAAAAAAGTCGATGCTCGGGACGATCACATCAAGCTTTGTTAAACGTTAAATTTAAATTTTTACAATAAAAATTCACACACCACAATCGGTGAAAGAAGCCAGCTCCCAGAGGCATATACTCAATCTATATACAGGATATCAACTCGAGCGTTGCTGTTACTTTTTTTTAATATCGAATAAAATAAGGGAAGGGTTGTCGGATAAGGTTGGGTTTGTGCAGTTCAGCTCCTTCGTGGCAACGACCTGCACAATCTTATCGCAGCTGCCTATGTCGTCAAGGGAAACAGCCCATGGCGCATATCATAGCTGAATATATAATTCTACAAACCCTTCAGCACTTACCATAGGGAGGTCAAATTCAGAGTGAGACAGACAACACCCCTCTGAAGATCTGAATTGCCCCAGAGATGTTTTGATAAAGAAAGAGCCCGAGGACATCTGCCAACAGGGCGTCTCATGCTCGGCGCGAGCGTAATGTATCATCTCCCTTGACGACGTAATATTACAAGGATGCTCACGGTGATTACCGAGGTTGAATCAAGTTCTTTGTGTGAATAAGTTTGGTTTGTCAGCTCACTCATGATCGATTGGTACCCATGAAAAACGAAACAAAATAGAAGGGGACACGTTTGTAGAGTTCTATACAAACCCGAAGTTATCAATGACATCGATTTCTTTTTGATGAAGTTGCATTGAGGAGTATCATTCGAAAATGTAGTTGGTCTCATTTGTGCAAGATGACATCTTTGAAGTGTATAAAATGACGAATGAAAATAACAAAGGAGCCCGATCTTCTCAAAATTGTCCTGTCAATAACCTCCTGGATGATGATGTCCTTATTTTGAAACTTTAGAAAAATGATTTTTGTCTAACAAGTGTGGTTTTTGTCCAGGCACCTTCATGAAAATATGGCAAACGAATCTCAAATGTAAAACAATATCGGTATTTGATGGGCCAAGAAAGGGTATACTTTCGTGCTATGACGTCAGCAATTCTTGCTGGTGTTAGTAATTTGCCAGAAGGGTATAAAAATGGTTCCGTTTTTGAGTTACAATCCCAAATCACTGCACTTGCAGTTACCCCTGGTCAAGCTTCCATGAATATTGGTTAAAGTTGCCAAAGATATGGACTCCCAACTCTCAAATACATGCATAAACACGATACTTCGTTCCATTCAAAAGCTACGTTCAAGGTATTTATTTCATATTGTTTGTAATTGGTTATCTTCTGACATCAGAGTGACGTAAAAAAATAAGCACAACGAAGGTTATGTTTGTGCGAGGTTCTACGTTAGTAACATAAACTGGAAATATTTACGGTTGTTGAATTGAAGGGTTGTTTTTAAGCATTTTCAATGTACTTGATTGTTGAATGAAGGTTTACCTGATAGACGTTATTGTTGTTTTTGGAAAACGAAATAGCTTGAAATACGACCCTTGGTGACGTCATCGAGAGTCGCACTTGAATGTTCATCTAGGAATCAGTGTTGATAAAGTCCACTTTAAAGTTCACACGGTATACCGTTACCCTCTCAGACAAAGGCCGCGGAGAATTACTGTACAGACGAAAAGGGGGAAGAAAGATGGACCTCTGCAAATCCAATAGGTGGCCGTTCGGTGCCCGATCACGTCAAAAGACCTGTCAAGGTCACGTTTTCAACATCCATTAATCAGGATGCGGAGTGAGCATTATAATAGCATCAGGCTAGGCCATCTTGGCCGGGGCCTTCTTGGTAATTACACAGGACAAGTCCCATCCTACAAGGAATTTGAACTTTCAGGATGCTTCCAGAATAACGCCTGGTATGCGCGACCACAACGTGAGCGCCTAATGATCTTCCTCGCTGACATGATTTATTTTCCATTGCCCAGCTAGCATCACCATAATACATTTTAATCAGTGAGGATTTCCATTTTGTACTGATTCTAGACATGGGCATTCATTATGGCAAAGCAAGGTTTTTAATCTCATTTCTTTTTTTTTTCTATTCACCATTTCATCTCCCATGCTTGGTTTTTTTTTATATGGGGCACTCTAATTTTCTGCCTACTCCAGAAATGATCCTTTATTAGTGCAAAGCAAGGTCTTTTTCCTC
Organism: Acanthaster planci; assembly: GCF_054643075.1. Classification (NCBI taxonomy): domain Eukaryota; kingdom Metazoa; phylum Echinodermata; class Asteroidea; order Valvatida; family Acanthasteridae; genus Acanthaster; species Acanthaster planci. Next base: position 2,088,328 of record NC_141784.1, on the reverse strand, counting down.
TCATTCATTTCACCTCCCCTTTTGGTTCTTTATCTTTGGTCACAATATCTGGCAAATCATGCGAAGGGAGATGCTATTTATAATACTGTCAAGCTAGAAATTAATCTTCGAATTCGCAGAAATCTCATAGGACTGTCTGAAACAAAAACTATTCTGCTGCATTCTCCACAGTGCAGAATCCCTGCGTGTGGTTATCAGACTATCTGTGTGCTGATTTAACAAACTGACAATTGAGTTTGCATCCACAGGATAGGAGCATTTTACTACAAAATGTAACCATTTCCCATGATTAAACTTTTTTGTCATACATGCAAACTTACAACAAAAATAATAAGAAACATGTTGTAAATATGTTTTATATATGGACGGTTGGTCAGAGAACAGGCATCTCGTAAACGAAAGTTTTGAAAACGGAGAAGGCTGCGCTCTTCGGGGGAGTGTCACGAGTATACTAGCAAGAATTTTTTGTTTTCGATTTCTTCAAGGTACAGGCCGCTCGGTAATCACAAGCGTTGGTTTTGTTTTCTTCTGAGATCTTCAGAGAAAGATGGGTTCAACAGGCACCGCCGATGTTTCCTGTCCGCTGCTCCTAGTGAAATATTGTAATGCCAGGCCCCTTCACCTCAAGTCATGTATTATAAAGAGAGGGACCTTCCAAAAACATCTTAAATTGCGAGGCCACAAGATTGATGACAACATACCAGACCGGAGCAGGCGACCGCCGATACAGCCTGATAGAGATCTTACATGTCTGCAGAGACGGCCATGCAGAGTCATGGGGGAGGTGGTGGGGGGGGGGGGGTTAACAAGTATTCCTTCCTCATAGTTTGAATAGTGCGCTGGTGTGGACTGCAAAATGTCGGCTCTGATGACAACCGGCAACCACGATAGATAATCACCCGGAACGATATATAAGCTCGGTAAACTTGAATGAACTCTGCTGTAACTTAGCGTAACACCTGATGCCTATTTTTCATTAGCCGTACCCATTAAAATAGCCTTGTAGTTTTGTAAGTAGTATTTAAAGAGGGCGTGAGCAAAAAACGAGAGTTGTCAAGCCCTGTACATCATGTTCGGCTTTGAACAAAATTAAAATCATATTGACTGACCAGCTGTCAATGTGGATTTTTTTTTACCTAAAATGTCGGGTCTCTGACTAAGAAAAAACTAGGGTAAGAGGAATAAAGAAGACAACATTCTTCCCAAGGGTTCTTGCATCAGTTTTGAATTGTAAGCAAACCGTGCAGTAATTATCCTAAAGGCTGAATAAATAATCCAGCTTGGATGACGAGGAAAACAGCACGAGTTGATGGTGGCAATTCCAGAAACCGAATAGCCTTCTGTGAAACTCGGCGTATGGGACCGACGGACTCGATCGAGCCGACCGTCTTCGTTTCGGGAGCCTCTTCGGATAGCTGTTGGAGACACGGATTTCTCCGTGGGGTCAGATTGCAGATCGATTTCAGGGGGGACTATAACCATGATGGAGCCTGAGCCCAGCTGGATCATTTTAAGTCCGAATTTGATAGATGCACACTGTAATCGTTCCCTGCCACGGATACAGAAATTGCGCAGGAACTCCGAATAACTATTTCCAGTGCTTCCGACGAAAGAGGGCGCCCTTTCAAAGACTGAAGCTTTTTGACAACTTCGAGAGCGAGCAGGACGACTTGCATTTTGTGAAACGGTATAACCAGGGAGAATCGACCAGCGGTCGAAACATGGCCGTCTCTTATCCCTGCCCGCCCGTGTGTCATTTCTGGTGGACGTGGGAGTGGATTATCCAATAGGCACCATTCTTATGGGCCTAAGTAAAAATTTTACTTACTTTACGAAGAGAGGCTTCCAGCGGGGAGGGGGATCCAGGAATTGTCCTTTTTTTCTTCTTTTTTTGCTATAATACAGGCGAACCACAATAGTGCGCCTTCAAGAGTTTGCATCGCGTTGATCAATCACAGTGCGCAAACTCTGTCGACCCAATGCGCGTTTAGAAAGGGTCGACGGATTTTGCACATTGTGACTGGTCAACGCGATACAAACTCTCGAAGGCGCACAATTGTGAAATGCCCGTATTCTCACGGTTACGTGAAGTCTGTTTATTAGGTTTATATTTTTCAAAGAGCACGGGGTGACCCAGAAACCCATCTCCCCTCTAGTTGCATGCCTACGGCCTACTGAGCGTTTCATCAGATCCCTGTACGCGAATCGTTTGTGCAGACATGGTCTTTTCATAAACAATTATATATATAATCTCAGGTTTGCTAGAATTTGCAGGGCACTGCTTTTAACCTTTGGTGCCATTTGGTAGTCTCTCCCCAGTCCTCATTCCTTTTTGGCCTTCCCTTCGCTGAGCCCTTGGATCACTCCAGAAATAGTGCGAAGCAACATCGTTTCTTCTACGCGTACATGAGCTAGTCTTGATAAGGAGTTTATTGTTTGGAATCATGGTGGACACATTATAGGAGGGCGCTATTTGATGTGGGTAAATTGGAGTGATCACCTACGGGTGCCAGTCCACCAATTCAAGCCCCATTGAAAACAGTGTAACATCAGCATTGTTTGGAGTCCAATGACATGCGTACTTACATCCCTGAGGTATATATCTGAAATACATTATTTTCCTATCTTTCACTTTCTTTTCAATTTTTCTGTGGATTAACCGATTACATTTTGAGTTATTCCCACAAAACAAAATTATCCCCAAAAAGTGATATCTCCGAAGTCTGCTTGCAGCCATTTTTCAAGTGGCAGCCCTCAAATTTCTGGGGCATTTAGGACCATTTTCCAACCGCATTTTTAGCCATTCTGCTCTCATATGAAAGCCCAAAGACCCAGGAAGTTGACTCCGGCAAAATTTACACAATGTCACCATTTGGGGGCATACAATCTCGTTTTTTCAAAAGATACTGTGAGGGCATTTTTAATGCTCATTAGCTGGCCAGAATTCTCCCTTGAATTAGTGGAAATGCACCCCTAAACCAAATAGTGCCCTTCTATTGTCCGCCATATTTAAAATAGGCTAATACATCTATGCGTGATGGAGAGACCGTAACGACGGAAGACACTGGTAGCGCCCTCATATCTTCAGAAATCTCACTGGGATCAACGACTGTTGATAAAAAATCTTAGGTCAGGCATCACCCACGGATATAAATAGATATGACGCAAGGGTCAGGGGTCACAAGTTGAGAGCCCTGGTGTTTTCGATTTCATTACAATGGTGCACCCTGTACGTGTGGGCATTTGCCAGTCGTTGTCAGGTCCTGATTCTTCCTAGATTCTCCTCTAGGGGGATTACCAAGAAGACCTTCAGGAGAGTGATATTTTATTCTTACGGTGCTGACGCTGTTGAAGCATTGAAATTAAAAGTTTGTGGTGGCGGCCATGCATCATTCGTAAGTTATATTCTGCACTTTTTTTCGCCTGGCGTTGGATTTCGGCTAAGGCGACCTTCGGTTTCAGTGAAAAGTTAAATATTGTAGGATCAACAGCTGCCATTAGGACACGGGAATTTACGTTCAACAGCTAGCCTGCCTACCCAGCCGGGAATAACCGAACATCAACGATATCATCCGAACATGCCGAATATAGACGGGACGACTTGGGAATATTTCGGCTGTTTTCGGAAAACTGAATGAATTCCTCCCGTCTTGGTCACGTAGACATTGGGTGATACCGGACCATTGATTCGTAGAATAGTCAGAATCATGGGTCTGGTATCCAGACTATGTCGTCTAATAAGGCGCTTACTGTCAAAAGTGCGTGCAGGTGCGCGCGGGCCTATGGAAAGTTTGAAAGAACTGACTTCAAAACAAAGGTCACAGTGGAGACGACTTTCTGGCATGTTGAGACAAGAACGTGGTGACTGAGCAGGCTCCTTTGAATGTGTACAGCAAGCACTATCAGTCTGATCAGTTTCATCTAAATGTGCACAGAACTCCGCGCTAATGACATTCAAGTGTCTGTTAGTCTGTCACTGAGCCGAAGCTTTCTGCACCCGACATTTCATAAGCCGTATGTTGTTAGCCACCCTGGTTTACAATAGAATTTTGATGACGAAATCAGTGTCAGTTAAACGTCTTGTACATGAAAAAAATGGAAACGGGGCACCTTTTCAACAGACTTCCATTTCACCAAAAATGTCCAACGATTTAATCCAGGCCTACGACAGTCCTCACGCAGCACGTGCCAAAGGTCAGCTATGATCACAAACATCATCGACAATCGCCTGACATAATGAGAAAACAAGTTTGGAACATTTCGAAAATTTGGGAACAGGTTGGCCTTTGGTCCTTTCCAGATATAGACCTGTCGCTCATGCTGCCTATTTTATTTGCATGGCTTGCAAAAATTGTAATATTGGTTGTTTTCAGGTTTTGCTTCAAAATGTACTTTTGGTTCCGATCGAGGAACTTCGAAAAAGGTCGTATTTTAACGTAGTACATATAGGTTTGGGCATGGAAATACCATATTATTTGGTGTTTGCATGATAACCGCGAGCGATTTTTCTTCGGCTTTCTGTGCAGATAGGCCAGCAATAGTTCACCAGCCAACTATTGAGCAAACTACAACCATGGCGTACAAATAACGAATCGAGAAGGTCTTCTGGCCGCCTCCCTCAAGTATCGAGGCTTTACAACAAGCAATCTTGCAGGGCAGTTCTGTTGTTCCACATGGAAATCTCCTTTGTGCATATATCCAGTGGAATAAAATCACTTGCTTGCAAGATGGCAACTGCGCAAACTCTATAGGAAGGCTTCTCTACCTATAGAGCAACGATTATTTAAAATAATAAGTGTGAAAGGGGTCACTCCCCCAGAAAAGATTACACAGTTTTCAGCCAAAGCAAATCCTTAACAGAACAATATTTGACACCAGGCACGGGTGGAAACCATCGCACCGTACTGAGCCTGGCTAGACAATAAAATGGACTTCAGAAGTCTGAGGAATGCTGTGGGATTACATGTTGAGCCCTCAAGATATTTAGATCCGTAGACCCTCTTTGATATGCTGGTTATCTCTGCAAACACAGCTTTATACCTTTTAGGGATTACCGGCACACTCTCGCAAGAAAGTGGTCCGGATGCCAGTGTAGGAAAACCTAACCGGCTTGGGTTTTGCTCACAGCGCTTATCAGTCCGCCAGTATGCACCGTATCGTACTGCAGACCCAAGGTAACAGAGATTTCAACTACGGACAGGCGGACACGTCTGAGCATGAGTCACTTGCTTTATGCGCTTGCTTGAATCATGGAGCATGCTTAATGTACATGTTATTTTTGCCTGCTGTGCAGGGGTCCATCCAAGGTGAAGCCGAGGGTGCTATTTGCCGCAGAGGGCTTAAAAACCCATGGATCGCTTCACAATACTCAACATTTGTTTTGTTACAACCCGGTAATAGGTTTTATGAATGCAAGGAATAAAGTGACATACATTTTGCTGCTTTACAATGCATTTCATACCACTGAAATTATCTTCACCACCAAAGGGTTTAGTTGAACAAATTCAACTAAATAGAATAATTGTTAGGAATTTGTAAATACTGCCTATTGGTTTTGACACTGAGAAAGAAATTTTACAGCAAAACTAGGAATTTTGTTGTGGGTAACCTTGTGAAACTACGTGGGGGTGGCGTACCAGGGGCTAATTACACTAATACCCGGGGAGCACCCGGGTTTACATACGTTTTTTTTACGGGGGTACCAGGAGAAAACAGCTGCATAGCTATATAAACTCAACGGAGATTATTCACAGATTTCAAATCGGGGGAGGGGAGCACCCAGGGGGGACACAGGCATCACCAGGGGCGGGGGAACGCCCCCCGTGCCCCCCCCCCCCGTAGTTACGCCACTGCTACGGGGTCTCCCCTGTCATGTGTCTGTAGCGATGCAGAATTCAAAACCACCACATTATTCACACAAGTACAGAATGTTTGGTAATTTTTTCTCATGCTGGCGCTGTCTTGCACGCAGTTGTGGGGCAGATGTTTGGTGTCTTGAAGGGCCTTGTTTACGAACGTGGCTACTGCATGTTCTCTGCAGAGGGTGGCAGGAGCAATGCCAGAGAGCACTGGCAGAAACTCGGTTGGGGTTGGGCGCAGGCAGCCGATGATTAATCTCAGGGTGTCATTGAGGGTGGTGTCTAGCTTGTTTGTGTGAGAGCTCCAACACTAGACTGGGGCAGCGTACTCTGCGGCCGCACTGAACACAAGAACTACAGGGATCCTGTGGGGAGTGTAGTTGCCTTTGCACCCACGTTGTGCCTGCCAGGCCGTGCAGAAGGTTTTTCCTGGCCAATGCCATCGCCTGTAGTGAGAGGATCAGCTGGGGAGGGGTTATACAGCAAGTTGCACCAACAAGCTTCACCTTAAGCTGACTTTTAGCTTCCCTGGTATTCAGATGGAAGGCGGTTGATGTAGTTTTCCTCATGCTCAGTTCTGAGGGACCAGGTCTTCAGGTGTGTGGCCACAAGCTCCGTGTCTTTGGTGAGGGCCTTCTCTTACCTTTGCCAGTTGCTATCTGAGCAGAGAAGTGCCAGAGCATCTGCACAGCCATAGGCTACTGCACCGATGTGGTGTGCGGCAGGTCACTAATGTAGGATGGAAGACAGCTCTGAGCCTTGGGGACACTATTTCTGCGGCGCCGTATGGACGGCTTGATTGTCCGTTGTTGGTCTTTAAGACGGAAAAGCGGTTACTGTCAGAGAATGATGCAGATGGACCGGACACGTTGACGATCAGGGGTGGCTTGTAAGAGCTTCAGGGTGAGGCCCTGGAGTCACACAGTGTCGTAATAAAGTAGTAGCGAGGTCAATATAAGGACTTTATAGAGGTCTATATATTCATGATAGTTAAATGCATCTGTAAGATGCATTACATTCATGCAGAATATTACATCAAAATGGCATGTTTATGGCTTTTTGAAATTGTTTTCCCTATTTTTAGTGATATTGAACACGTTTTTTTGCTCACCACAAACGGGGGGGGGGTAATTCAACAGGCCATACCCCACCCTCAAAAAGTTGGGGGATAAATACCCCCTCCGCGTGTAAGCAAAGACGGCTGCTGTTGCAGAAAATCCAGGAATCGTTCGTCTCTGTTCCCCTAATCTCATTTACATGAAATAATGCAGTACCAGCCTCGTACTCAAGGTTGTACCAATAAAACGAGGTGGATCTACATTTTCATACGCAGGGTAGATCAAGTAATGTATCGCGTTCCGGGCACATCACTGATATGTACCACGGCTGAATTTTAATTTAATTAAAAACACACAGCTCCACACAAATATATATATATGTATTTTTTCTTCATTTTGTGGGATACAAGGCCTTTTGACTTCCAATCATACATGCCGATATACCGTACCGGTATATGTAGCACAACTCATTGCCTGCGAAGGCTAACGTTTACCCTTTTTACGTGCAAGTGAAGCGAAGCAGCCGTGGATCAGTTACTTCATCATGACTGTCAGTGTGTGTGTGTGTTTTTGTTTTTTTTACACTGCCCTGCCAATATAAGCGAGCGGCGTTGGAGTTAGATTCACATGCCGGTACAAACATTTCATTTTCAAAAACAAACTGCGCAACTTGAACATTCCGTACGCGTGCGAAGGCCAACAACGAGGTTTACTTGTACGTGGCAAATGAAGCGAGGCAGATTTGAAGTCCAAAACCTTGCCCTTTCAGATTATTGCCGAGTGGTCCCTGAGCGGAAGCACAGTGCAAACAACCGCCACGATTCGGGGCTAATAGTATTTTACAGCCATTATCAATAACTGATGTAGGAGGAACGTCAACGGCTTTGAATTGTCATCGCTAACGGGCTTAAAAAGGAAATTGATTGAAATCGAAAAGGAACGAACTGATTCAAATCGTATAGACAAATAATTGTTGTGCATTTGAAGTTTAACGTAGTGTGCGCTGTTGCTTGAAGGAAATCCTGGCACTTTACCACCAAATTAACCTCGCTCAAGGGATGTTCTTAATTTCAGCACTTGCCTGAAATGGTATGTTTATATCTCCGGGTTCAGAAAAGGGAAAACCACAGTTTATCAGCTGTTCCGGAGTTCATGTCTAATTGTGGAGCAAATTAAGTCAGCTTGGTGTCTTTCCAGACTTCTAGCTGAGTGGTTCCCCAAGGTTTACGTCATGCCGGTAAACTCAACTTAATTTTGGTGGGCCGTAACATTCGTGTTATATACACGTAGTCGATCCCAAAAGCGTGCACTGCGAAATACATGGTATGAGGGCCTACATGTTCATATATGTACGGCAGCCTATACCACAATCCACTTCATCCTCCAGTGCACACGCACAGGCAGTTGTTTGGCGGAAGGTGTTGAAATGTCAACAGTGAAAAGGCAGCTCGGGCCTCATGCGTGGAGTGTTTCCCTTGAATTTACAGCCATTAATTCATGTTTCGACTCGCCGTTAGGGTCTGAAGTGCACGTTTACAACTGAATAGCTGCATCTAAACACGGAGGGTTTCGATAGCCGAGATAATTAAACTGAGTAATGGTAAGAAATATTATCAAAATCTCGCTGCTTCCAAGAGTACTTCTGTTCTCAAAATAGGATGCCTACCAAAACACGCGGAAGTTTTATCGTGAGGTAATGAGTATGCGCGACAGGAGACCGAAATGTTTATGTACGGTGTACTGCAGACAACATGTGAGCGCAAGTTACATGGTGCCATCCATCATGACGATCACATCGTGGCTTCTGTGCTCGTTGACCCATGTGACTGAATCCAACCAATCAACTGGGTGGAAACTTTTCAAAGATGACATCATTCGAACCACTTCTTGTACTGGCTGCCAATGACTGAGCACAAATTAATAGCCAATAGCTGGCCTTAATTTGTTTATCAGCCAGAAACCACAGGCACACAAGTTAAGGGGATCCCGACCACTTCTCTAGAGTGCGCTGATAATGTGTTCAATGTCCAGAATCTTGCCAAGTTTGTTATGCCTTCAAGTAATATAAACTTTACTGTCGGATACGCCATTGTCAAATATTGACACTTTTGTTCAAAGCAGCTTTAAAAGAGAGATTACAGCTGAGCCTTCGGGATATTGTCAGGTGTTATTGTTCTCAGTTGGTCAGTAGAATCATGGCTGGACGTAGCTGCGCTCTCCTGTTTCTTTTCGGCATATTTTGCCATGTGGTTTCCTCCGCGAGAGGTGAGGGAACCAACTCTAACGAGACTGAAGCGAGACAATGGCTCGAGGAATACAACGTCATGGCCATGGCGGCTTACTACGAGAACACTGTCGCTGCCTGGACCTACCAGACAGATATTACCGATGCCCACGAGCAAGCCATGGTGAGTTCACCATTGGTTTACCATCTTCGTCAAAAAGCAAAACAGAAACCACAAAAAAGTGCAGATTAAGGTGTGGCTTGGGTGGGCAACATCATTCTGGGGTCATGCTTTAGGTTTAGATTTGTATACATTGCCTTTTGATTTCAACACAGAATCATTGCTTTCATCATTGTGTACATGCATGATGCTACAGTCATTTGCAAAAGTTTAGGACCACCCATAGAAAATGCATTAGCCTAGAGGAAAACCAAACTTAACCAATCAATCATGGCAACTTATGTTTGTTTTCAATATGTAACCTTGGTACCTTGGTTGAACATTTTTGACTACATTTCCATGATTTGACAGGTTAACAGTCTAATATTCAGTGTTCCCTCCTTTATTTCTGATTGCTTAGACTGGCTATTTTTACCCATGCTACCTACAGACAAAATGTCATACAAGACCTGCCTTTGCAAAATATTTAATTCAAATGGGTATATAGCACTACACTGATGTTATGCACCACTGTAAAAACATGTTAAGTAATCATTCAGTGAGACAGTGTAATGCAGGCCCAGTGACAGAAATACCAATAAAATTCAAGGTGGTCTTAAACTTTTGCAAATGACTGTATGTGTTTCCCGACTAATGTAAAACGTTTGTATTTTAATTCACAGAATTGTATTTGTATTTGTTCAGTGGATTTGTTCAGCGGAAGAGAGACACTTTAATTTCGTTACTTGTCACAAAATTTCGATTGTTCAGTAAAAATCCAACTATGTGCGCTCATTTTCGGTGAGGAAAAATTCAAATTATAGTCTACACCGAAAGGTGCAATTCAGAAAATAAACGTGCGCTCCTTTGCCACACATGTTAATTATAAATTCAATACCATCAAACGTCATCCTGACATCCTCGTAACAAGACATAAATTTCTACAAGGGTATTTTCTCACTGCTTTTTACACTTTGCTTGTTGTACACAACGCTATAGACAATGATAACTCGTAATATAACAGAAATTAAAATTCCTAATACTGCGACATTTCCATCTTGGACGGTTTAGACTCTTCATTGCCGTTCACGTCTTTAACTATGGGCGACGCGAGTTTATTGTATGCCCCTGGGCCCCCAGCATTACACTGCCCTTGGCAGCAAATTTCTTTCCCTGGGACTCAGAGCATCTTCTACGTCTCAGTTATAGCTCCCCATGCCAACGATTGAGCCTAGTTGTGCTTGGACGGGGAGGGGGGATATTACTCAAGCACATATGAAAGACTTAGTAACTTAAAAGTAGTAGGGTGATTTGTAAAAGATGAATTATCTTTGAATAAAACCATTCAGCAACAGCTCAGCTGAATGGGAAAGATAAATTCTCCACATAACGCTTAGATGTGGTGGCAAAACTTTGAAATTGACTGAATAATTCTTCCAGTGGCACGTGAAATCATTTTGGACGAACGAATTTCTTTAATTGGGAATAAAATGCATTTATAATATCCAGAGAGATGCATAAACATATCTGTTCATTCACATTGTTCGTACATGTTTTTGAAGCCGATGCTGCATTTGCCTGGTATCATACAAGGATACGTAGTGTAGGGCCTATATACGCACACGCAACACCGCGGTATAAGGATCGTGGCGAATCACGATTTCAACCCGGTCAACATGTGGACAACAACATAATGCGTAATAGGCCTATATGTACACAATACAAGTCAGTACAAGAATTAAAAGATAGCAATGTGGTATGTAAGTCTTTTTAAACCCTCAATCATGGAGTCTTCGTAGAATCTGATATATGCAGTGAGAAATACAGCTGATTGCGCCAAGTCGACATTTACCTTCTATGTTTGTGAGTAACAGAAACACAATGATTTTTATGTGCACCTACATTTAACGTCATGACCTCTGAACTTTTCTGATCCACAGTGCTGAATGTAACTTTGATCGAGACTTCACATAGTACAGCGGGTTTTTTTTTCGGGGGGGGGGTCTTTGTGATTGTGTCTAGTGCTGTTTTTTCCATTTCCGGAGAGTCTGTCGACAAAGTGTTAAGGGATGGTCTTTACTTGCGATCGCAGTATAAGGCGCAGTCTTGAGTTAATTTACAATGTATAATTATGTGATTTCCTTGGTAGATACTTTTTTATTAATGTAAAACAGAAACGTGTTTGGACTTCACTTAAAAAAACTATCTTCACTGAAAAAACCGGGTCTATCATCGCGTTCTGAGAAGTCAAACGGATTTTCAGAAAAGCCCTCCCTTTAAAAGAGCCCTTCAACCCTACGCCATTACTCCCCTTGGCACAGGAAACCACACAGGGAGACCCCATTGAACGTGCTCTACCAGAATACCAATTCCGTCATTGCCAATTTATATAATTTCCAAGGACAAGAAGGTCACAACAGAAAACTAATATACATTTCATTACTTGGGGGTCGAGCGCACAGCAACCTCAGCCATGGGTATTCCATTTTGCCATCTGTGTTTTCGTGTGCAATGGTACAGGGGCCGGCAACAGTGACAGGCAGACCCGTTGTATAAATCAAACTCCGCAACTTTGAAAGTTACGAGTGATAATATACCAACATGGCGGGAGGCTTATTCTTGGCGTCGGTCGTATTCGCTGTTCGCGCCTTTCTTACTGGAGGCACACACCCGATGAGCCAAAGTGGAGAGTTGATTGCTAACGAAACAGTGGCTATCGCCTGGTTGGCAAAGTATGACGAGCGAGCGATGGAAGAATACTACCATGTCACACTGAAATCTTGGACTTTTTTTACGAACATATCTGATGCTAACCAACAGGCCATGGTGGGTATTGGTATATGAGCAATAATATTTGGCTTAGTGTTTGACGCGTGATGCGTTCTTTTTCGTTCGTATCTTTTGTGAGAAAAGCAAAAATACGTCATCAGCAGGAAGTTTTGTGCTGTTGTAGTATTCTCTTCATTATCAGGTGTGTTCGACCCTTGGCTTTTGATCCCACGATGAGTGTAACGAGCTTGTAAATACACACAGTCTTATCTTATGACATTGCCTGACACAACGTGGTACGATTTATGTCTAGATCATAAAAGATTCAATTTAGAACTCGTTTGTGGAAAAGGTCACTTGCTTTATGAACTTACAAACACTGTTATCAGTCATCGGGGATCAGAACCTCGCATAAACTTTTTTCCGAAAACTTCTTTGCAAAATCTGTAATACGTGTTGTAGAAATCTTCAATTTATCAGTTGTCAGTATAACAATGATATAAAAGGTGTACTCTTGGTATCTTAGTAATATCTCTTAAATAATTATGACGAGAGATACTTGACCCCGAACTTGAGCTGGGGCAATGCATTCTTTTCACGCGTCGAGCCTTCAGAAGTTTCGTTTGTCTTGCGGTCATTTTGACACCAAATCTGTGAAAATCGCACACGCATACATGCAGCACCATTGTCGTGCAGCGCCCATTTTCGAGACAGGTCAGCTGTGATTTTTTACTGGCGTACTCCATGCGCATGGACGGTTCGCACGCCGCGTGTCCGTCCCTGAATTTCAAATAACCGCAACAACAAAACTGTTTTCCGCATGGATATGAAACATTTTTATCCAATAAAGAGGATCTTTACATGCATGCCTAGTTTTTTTTAATAAACGGGCATGGGATTGTCGAGTTATTGCGGGCGGAATCCCCTCCCCGGTTGTGAGATGTACCGAAAAACCTGGCTCCTGAAGGGTTGAGATAAAGAAAAACACGGAATGCGTCTGCGATGCAAAAAGAGAAATATTTGGAAAGTGCATAAATTATGTCGTGCTTTAAAAATGCGTCCAATATATCTTGGATGGGTACGAATGGATGGCAAAGGTAGGGGTGGTTGTGTTTACATTTCCGCGAGTTCTTAAATTTTATTTTGGTTCTATATAAGGTGACGACTTTCTGTTTCGAACTATATTTTTTTCTGCAAGATCACAATCCAAAAAATTCAATACGAATAGTCTTCTTTTAGTTGCACGACACTGAAGTATTTTCCGTCTTTTCATTGGCGCCTTTTTCCTATGCAATGTCAATACAAGTTTAACATTAATTTGACACTCTGTGAAAATGCCCAAGTTAGTCGCCAGACTAAGTCACCAGACTAACTTAAACTGAATACGTTCGACGGGTAGTACAACGACGGATGCCATACACCATACTGCAAAAACTCTGGTGTTAAAAATAACGCCAATTGTGTAGAATTTTCTTATTTAATGGTGTTTATTTTGGACATGGATTTTCATGTAAACACCAGGCAAAGGATTAAAAGCATTTTACAGCAGTTGTGGTGTTCACTTTTAACACTGAAGGGGGAATGCACTTATTCCAAATTGGTGATTATTTTGGGCAAGGCTTTTGGTGTTCGACTTTAACAACAAATATGGGAGTAAAATAATTCCCAAGTGGTGTTTATTTTGGGTATTAAGGAACGTGGAACACTGTTAGTTGGCATTACGAGAAGCCACACTTGCACTGGTGTTAATTTTAATACCCTGAATGGCATCACCATTTTTGGGGGGGCTTTGGTATTACTCAATACCTGAAAATTGACGAAATTATACAACGAGTTTGAATTAGTATTAACAGCAGGATATTTAACTTGGTTGATTTTATTTTTATCGCTAAGTAATATCCACAAACCTGAAATTGAACTATGAAAACAAAATTTGTACAAAATCATAATTCAGAAAAATATCACTGTAATGATAAGATTTACCGCTGCACGGAATGCAAAGAAAGTGAAAAATAGAACACAGTAACAGTAAATCGCTCGTGTCCATACTGCCCTACACTACTTAACCAGCAACCTTTATGTTTTACATGTTCTCCAAATGATGAGTGATACAAGTAGTAGCATTTAGCAATCATGATATTGCAGCTCAGTGCAAAAGAACTTGAACATGTGTGCGAGATAAATTCTGGGTAGAGTCACATGTTGATGAACTTCAAATTAAAGACAACGGTAGGTCATCAACAAGATCACTTTGTGTGCTGAAAACAACTTGAGCGAGATTTTCATCTTTAACTGCAAAGGCATGGCTGTAATTACTATAGTACATTGTTTATTATTATTCCTATATTTGCAACTTTGTAAAAGTTGGCAAAGTATCAAAAGCCACTTAGATATAGTGCTTGACCCTTAGACCTTAAGCTCATAAAATACGCCATAAATCAGTAAGAGGAAACTCCTGTTTAAATTGGAACATGGAATATGCTGTATTTAAGGTAAGGTCACTGCTTGGTTTTTGTCAAGGTAATGCTGATTTATAGGCAAATTAGGCCTATCTAGAAAGATACAATTAAAGTCACAAAGTCTCAATATTTCGTTTTGAATTCTGCTGTGCGTGTACTGAAACAGGATATAAGAACTATTCAATAAAAAAAAACTCAGGCAATATTCTCAATGAAAAACATCAAACATCCACTCTCCTTTGGACCTACATAACAGGTCATGTTTGTACAGATATACCGGATACCACCCCCTGTTGATCAATTTGAAATTGACCAGGAAAGGTTTTAAATAAGTTTACTTTGTGTGCTGACAACAGCATAACGATTTTTATTTTCCACAGGAAAAGTATAATCGTAGTTTCTTCAGTAGGCTTGTTAGAACTATTTCTATACTTGTAGGGTATATTTAAGTGGTTCGATACTTTTGGTAACTCTAAAATTAGGCGCAGTGTCAAATATTAAAATAACACTTGACGTTACACCTACAGTACATTACGCCAAGAATCAGCATGAGAATTGTCCTGTTTAAATATAAAGAAAAGGGATTAAACGACTCTTGATTATGAAATAACTTGGGCAATATCCTCAATTCAAACTGGTCACACAACTACTCTCCATTAGACCTACTTAACATGCCTTGGAGAGACACACTAGGTAGACTCACCTGTTGGTTTCTTTGGCTGAGGAGGGTTGCGTGTAGTGTCTGATTCACTGGAGTTTATTGCCAGGGTGACGTCACTTCCAATTCTTGGGATGAAACCTGTGGAGCTGGGAATAGAAAATAACTGTACCCTGTTACAAAAAAAGGGGTAGGCGTGGAAATTTATATGTACGGTGTTTTATGGCCGAAAGTGAAGGGCAACATTGAAAGATGCTGTTACAAACATAAACTAGGGTTACATAGATGCGTGTAGTTGGCCCTCATAAGGGAACACTATGGTACATGACCCGTCAATATTAAGTTTACTGTAGTATGGCATTACATGTACTCTATAGACTAAAATGTCATTTACATTGATTTATTGATTGGTGGAATTGATTGATGGAGTCTTTTCACAGGCCCTCTTTTCCCTAGGCTGTGTGCACATCGTTTATTGGCAATTATACACATGCACGCACCTTGTATCTTGTGCAGGACAGATCAGGCATGTCTCTTGACGGAGTGAACGCTTTGAAGGACAGTTCAAGTCTGAAGAACATCAATCATTTTAAAGAACTCACCCAGTTCCACGACTTTTGCAGAGCCGCCCTTGAAATTCCTGAGATTTTTCTCCCACTCTCGCTATGGGCATCTTAATTAATACACAATGTCGTCACACATTTGTCAGATAGTAAGGTTGAATAGCAATCAAGACAAGGTGGCAAGCACGTGATATTCAACGAGAAATATCTAGAGCAGCTAGCTACCATCCCATAATTTTTATATCGACCAATCAGAGGCTTCTTTCCAATGACGCATGCGCTGTAAGTCAAGTTTAACACAAATGTCATGTAACACCGGTTCTTCTTTTCAATTTTAGTACCTATAAGGAATTATTGGACCCCTCCGTTACACCAAATTCCATCAAGTAAAAAAATAGTGTTAAAAATGTAACACCACACTTTGTGCAGTGCATAAGACTTCTGTTATTCGACCAGAGGAGAACACCATTCTGACCGCTCAGGTTGCAACTTCTTAATCCCAAATCCAGATTGATTCCAACGTGAAAGTTGCTGCCTTTGCCAAGGAAGCTCGGACCAACGCATCACGCTATGACATGACCAATTTCAGTTACGACACCAAGAGACAATTGACCAAATTGAAGACCATCGGGGATGCAGCGCTCGAGGACCAAGCCAAGTTAGAAGAGGTATAAAATCATACATGAAACCCATATAAAAAAATAATCTCCTCATTTCTTCAAAGTCATGCAATTAAAGCTTAAAATTAAAAGAACTGCATTATGTTATCATTGGACGTTCAAAGCTGGATTATTAAATGAGGGCACTGTACGTGCTGCTTACAAGCGCATGCGCATAATACTGTCAAGTTCATCGAAGATGGCAGCTATAAACATTCGGCTGTAAACCTCAGTAAAAAGGTTGCAAGAAAGGTAAAGAGCATATACCTGCCGTGATTCATAAAGAGCACATCTTTTCTCACAAACTCTTCCATTTTAACGATGTTGTGTCTTACTCAATTTTATTATATAGCTGAACAATGTCCTTGCTAGTATGGAGTCGAGGTACTCGAAGGGTAAAGTGCCAAAAGCAGACGGAGAGTATCTTTCGCTGGAACCTGGTAAGTATGAATGGTTTATCACGACTCCAAAAAAATAGGCATTAAGAAGTACCTGGCATCACTTTGCACCATGCTCTGACGAATCGTTGAATTCGTGGAATGATGGTGTAACTTGATGTGATTCTATTTCTGGGGCCTCTTCCGTTAAAGGCGATAACGTGGTGGTAGTTCAGTTTTTGTTTCTATCAAAACATCAGATTAGTAGAAATCATATGGAATCGCCAGTCAGTGATAATCATCTGTCAATGAGTTAATTTCTCCCAAAAGGTCTTGATTTTTGTTTCCAGGCCTGACGCGCATCATGGCGACGTCACGAGACTACGGAGAATTGAACTGGGCGTGGCAAGGTTGGCGGGCAGCGGTCGGCCCGTCCGCAAAGGAAGATTACCAGAGATACGTGGCACTAAAGAATGAAGCGGCTGCAGCTAATGGTGTGTGATTCATTTGAGCCACTTCGGTATTTTAAAAAAAACCAAGGTCATTCCGGAACAAATCACGAGAGCGAGTCCCCGAAAGGCAGTGCTGATAGAGCAGACCTCACACGCGCGCGTTCGAATGACCTCGGACGCGCTTTCACTTTAGGCATATACGTTGTTTGATTACCAAACTGCCTCAATACTTTGAAATGCCTAAAGCCATGCTGTGCGCATAAACGCCACTGAGTGTGTTTCTGCCTGCATGCATGCCAATGATCAGTCATAAGTGAAGGACAAATAGGCAGGCTCTGGTATCTGTCTATGTACTTTTCCAAGAGTTTGTTTTCATTATGTGACTGTGCACCGTTTTTTTGCTGTTCCGTGGAATTCGAAATTCGAAACATATGGGCAGAACTGAATTAAATACTCTGTAGCCCGAAACATCAGTGTTTCGCTTTAGGCCCTAGTCCGCTGGAGCCATCAGCACCAATTTTATCGCAACTCTTCCTTGGCTCTAGAAACAGTGACCTTGTGACTTCATTTGAACAAGGAATTGTAGTACAAGCATAGAGCTTTATGAGTAATGTATAAAAGCAAACTGGAGTATTTACGCACGCGTGTTGGTTCGCTCGCTGGTTCTCACGCTAATTGCCGTCGGTGCGATGTCTCCTAGGGGAAGCAGTGTTAGAAATTTGAAAAGCATGTAGGCCATTTATAACGTTGTCTTCTTTTTTGGAGGGGTTGCTTCAACCAAAAAGCCCAGGCATGAAGTCTTTTAATCAGTTGTCCGTGTGGACGTTTTTCCTCTCCGCAGGCTTTTCAAATTGTGGAGACTACTGGAAATCTTGGTATGAGGTTGACGATTTCACTGATCAGGTGGAGAATCTTTACCAGCAGCTCAGCCCACTGTACAATAACCTTCACGCGTACGTCCGTAGAAAGCTGTACAACCTGTACGGAGCTGACTACATCAATCTCAAAGGACCGATTCCCGCCCATATCCTTGGTAAGAGTTCCGACTTCCCTGATTCAGCTCTTTGTTCTGACCAGTGTCGAGCACAAATCAACAGCTTTAATGGCAGGGTATTTGGGGAGACAGGCTGGCTAAGCAGCACTCTTCACTCGTCCTGTACCTCTGCAGCCTGGGTAAGAATCCCGCTCAGGCTGACGTGTGGATAGGGTTTTCAGTCAACACCACATACCTGATACCTTGGTTTTCGCTGGAGGGTTTTCTCCCGCCTCTTATAGTGAGCAATGCCTTCTTTCCAGGGCCCTCTATGGTGGGGGGGGTCACTGGTAACTGATCGTTGTACCTTGGTTGATTTTAAGGGAAAAAAACTAAGATTATACCTCAGTTTGATTACTTCGGCTATTCCCTGAAGCGATACTCCACGACTTCAGAAAGGCCTTCAAGCACAGGATTCATTTATTTTTAATCACGCACAGTTCAATCTTTCATCGAAATTCCGATAAGGATCGGGCCGCTGAGAAGGGTCTTCCGGCGTTATGTGGAGTATCATAAACTGCATGTGTGTTCCTGGTGAAAGATGCACTTTTACCAACTTTTAATTCAGCAGACTGAAAAAAACTCCTGATCCTAGATATCCAACTCCTGGCGTCACCAAATAATTTCTCTGTCTTTAGTTTTGCTCTTTATTAATTTCTGGTCAAACCGTTGAATTTTCAAGCTTAGGCTTTCAAGCATTTTTAGAAGCTTTCAGAAAGGACATGTCTTCTCGATTTTAGATTTTTTTTTAAACGTTACATTGAATAAGTTAAGAAGCTCAAACAGAAGCATAAAGCATGTAACCCTACAATATTAAAACGTTGGGCAATGAAACTTTGGATAAGGCTGCATTATCCAGATGCCGATCATTGAAGTATTAAAGACGGTCATTTTTTAAAAGATTCACCCAATGGTTAGACTCCTTGTGACCAGTAGTTGGCAAGATTATGTTTGCACCATTGGGCTAAAATCGGGTTGGTCAAAAAAGCCCAATACTTTTAATGTGTATACTTGTCGTTAGAATATACAGATAATGTTGAAGGAAAGCAGTTTACATTCCCGATGGGCCTATTCCATTATAAGTGGGAATAAACAAGTTGTATATTTTTTGGTCGCCCTCCAATTTCCAGGTAACATGTGGTCGCAGTCGTGGCTGAATATTCTTGACCTGATGCTGCCGTTCGAAAACGCGCCAAGTGTCGACATAACTCCGGTGTTAGTACGCGAGGTATGTGAACGGAAATAGCTTCAGTGGTTGTAAACCGTTCAGAGATTATTCTTTTGGACAAGTGACCGATCAACGAATCCATAATTCCCCCCCCCCTCAAAAATTATGGAAATGCAGATGTCCCTTTTGATCATAGTGGTTGCTGACTAATGCTGATGAACATGGGAAGCGAGAAAGAAACGAAGCCAGAAACAATGTTTAACAGCAAATCTCAAATCTGCTCATGCCCTCAGGGATACAATGCAAAGAGAATGTTTGAAGTTTCTGACGAATTCTTCGAGTCACTCGGCCTGATAAAAATGCCACCGGAATTCTGGGCCGAGTCCATGATCGAGAGGCCCACCGACAGGGAGGTGGTCTGCCACGCGTCTGCCTGGGACTTCTACAACCAAATTGACTTCAGGTAAAAACAACTGCACCTCTGTCCCCGACAACACGCCGCAAGTTTGTCACAAGTCGCTCTGTTAAGAACGCCAGACATTGGCGCGAATCCCAGGCATTTGGATTGGGAACATCTTTCCCGGCTATGGAATGGAGACCTCTACTCCTTCGCCCTTTCCAAAGATCCAACTAGGAAGTTCCTTATACCAAGCTAGCATCAATTTCTCTTTAGACTTCCACCTGCTACAATATGCACGTAATTTATACCATGGCAGATCTTCGTCTTGAGAGAGTGTTGCGCGAGAAAAGCCACTGAGGTAAAGCCAGTTTAAATTACAAACACTCTCTGGTGACTTGTGAGAACAATACTGCAGCAACAAACTTTTAAAAGGTGTGAAATGTGAAACAGTCAGGACTGATCAAGCATCTTTGCCATCGTATCCACCTCTTCTGGTTACTCCAATTTTACCCGTCAACTTTTTGGGGTAGAAATTCAGATCTTATTTCAATTCAAAATCGTATCTCGTCGCTAACAAGCTCACCGGTTTGAGATGTGATTTGCAATCGCCCTTCAACTTACATTGAAGACTGGAGACCTTTGGCTGGCCTTCGGATACACACTCACGTTTCCCCCTCATTTTTCAGGATCAAGCAGTGCACTGACATCACCATGGATGACTTCATCACTATCCACCACGAGATGGGGCACATTGAGTACTACTTGCAGTACAAGCATCTCCCTGTGTTGTACCGTGGGGGCGCCAATCCAGGATTCCATGAGGCAGTCGGTGACACACTTGCCCTGTCTGTGTCGACACCCAAGCACTTACACGCGGTGGGTTTATTGGACGAAGTTGAGGACAACAAGGGTAAGTTTATTTTTAAAAAATCAAACAAACAAATAGGCCTATCTTGTAATGCACTCTCCTTTTGATTTTGGAGTTGCTTGAGTTCGTTCAATTCAAGCGGCTGCGTTTTCTTTGATCCACTGCAGAGGCTGATCTCAATTTCCTGATGAGCATGGCGCTCGATAAGATCGCCTTCCTACCCTTTGGTTACCTGATGGACAAGTGGCGATGGGCTGTGTTTGATGGGACTATCACCCCAGAAAACTTCAACGCAGAATGGTGGAAGCTGAGGTACGGTAGACCATTATAGCTCTGTTAGAAGACTATGAAGACAATCGACGTTTCTTGTGTATAATCAACAGAGCACCATTAAGAGGGTAGCATATCAGATCCCATTTACAATTAATGGAGCTTCTTGTCAAAGAAAATGTGTAACACCTACAATTACTTGTTCCGACAACTTTATGGATACTGATCATCTTGACAACTTGCATGAGCTCTAACGTCGGCATTAAACTCACTTTCGAAGTACATGGGTGATTTTAAAGGTTCTGCTCCAATCAATAAACGAAACTAACAGGGAGTCGAGTTCATAAACCTCTCTCATCAGATGGGATATATGAGTAAGTAAAACTTCATTTTGGAGTCTGATCATTCTTTATGGAGCTTTCTATCAACTTATGTAAAGCAAACGCGTGATCACTACTGAAATGACTTCACTATGCATTCCATATACCTGACTCTGTCAGAAAGCAGAGAAATGTGCACATCTCAGTGCCTGTCCCGCGTCTACAATAAGCCATAGATCTATTGGGTAATTTTTTTTTTCAGCGTGGTCCCTGATGGTTCAAATCTTTCCAAGCCTGCATGTAACTTGAATGAATTTATTGTTATCGGACTATTTTTTTCGTCAGAACCCAGTACCAGGGGATCGTTCCGCCAACACCACGTTCAGAGGCTAATTTTGACCCAGCAGCAAAGTATCACATTCCTTCGGACACACCGTACATCAGGTGAATATTATTCGCATAGCCCAGCCCCGTATGAATACCTGATCTCCGTGGTAAAATACCATGGATAGCTGGTGCGCCGTTCCAAACTACATGTACACAAACGAGATGAGGTTGCGGGTTGTTTTCCAAATCCCTCCACTGGATCGTAAAAGGCGCAAGCAATCACAACTACTCCCAGCATTGCAAAACTCTTACCGAATCAATACATGTACTTGATTGGCATATAGACGGTGACAGGTTCAACTCTCCTATCATTGGCCTACGAATGTCAGAGGTGTATCCAGCGGGGGACGAGGGGGCGGTAACTTGACCCCTTGACAGTGTTTTTTAATTAAACCATAGAGCAAAGAACACTTCATGGGTTAGAACGTAATCGGTATATTTATTTATCAAATATTAGCGCCAAAAGCCGGAGAAAGCATGAAATCAAAGCAAAGATGTCGGGACCGCAAGTTCGGCTTTTGATATTTTTTCTCCCCCAACATCATGTTGAAAGATCCCAAAACCGCATTCGCTTTTGAATTTAACCCCCCCCCACACACACACACACACCCGCACACATACCAAATGCTGGATGCGCCGCTGATGAACGTGGTTCCAAATGAACAAGACTAGTTGTCGTCCAGATGTCCTTTTGCCGATGGGTGAATCCTTTTCTGTGTCTCTCTGACTCAGTCAGAAACATTAACTATTGTACCACATAACAGTGGATCCATACTGAAGGGGGGAGGGACTGACGGGCTTACCTACCCATGTCCGTATTCAACCGTACCGTACTCCTCTTAGTCCCAAGCTCAGACTCTGTAAACCCTGAGGTTCCAGAATGCCGACTCGTTATCCACGGCATGATTGCTACACTTGACTAAAGTGTGGAGAAACAAGTCGCTCCATCTCCACTAATTTCTGGAACTGCGCCCAACATGTAGATTTATTTAAAAGACACACTTTTCTGTGGCGGACCAGCCCTAAGTCAGTTGGAGGTGGGACGAAAGAGATTCAGCCCCCATCCACTCCTAGCGGAACCAAAGAGGGCGTGTTTTGGGGTATCCACTGCTTAGGCGCGCCATGAGGTGCACAAGTATATGCGCGTTTGACGCGGAGCACGCTGAGTACGCGTAACTAATTTATCCGGTTCGTAAGTGACTTCGTAACAAAGCTTAAAGGCGGACGAGCCACGATTTGCAGGTTTCTGCGGAAGCCCGTTAGGGTCACGGTGTGTTTCTCTTTCACGGCGGTGCGTTTCTCTTTCACGGCGGTGTGTTTCTCTTTCGTTGTTGCCAGTAACTCGCGTCCGCGACTTATTAATTCACGGCCGCGACTTACTTAACTCGCGGCCGCGAGTTCCGCCGTGAAAGAGAAACACACCGCCGTGAAAGAGAAACACACTTTGCCCCTAACAGGCCTCCGTAGGCTTCCATTGGACGACAGCTGAAGTTGCGCGTTAACTTACGGTTCAATGTAAACGGCAATCACTGCATGTTCAGTGCATGTGCAGTGGGTGTGGTTTAAACTGAAGTGACGTCACATTTACGAACCGGTGTGGCGGTCTCAGCTGTCTCCCGGTCTCAGCAGTCCCCCCCCCCTGCCGTGCTGAGATGTCCGCATGACTAACTCACACGGTACTATAAGCGGTGCTATTATCTTTGTAGGAATATGTTTAGTACATGTCACATAATTATGCAAGGCTGCACTGCTCAGCACGCCACTTAGACGGACGAATTTCCCGTTGTTGTGTGCAGAGATGGCAAAACGTATTTTTACCATATTTGGTAAGGGGGACCGCTGAGACCGGGAGGCAGCTGAGACCGCCACACCGGATTCCGGTATGTATCCGGTTCGTAAGTGACTTCGTCACAAAGGCGGACGCGCCGCGATTTGCAGGCTCCCAACGGACGATAGCAGAAGTTGTGCGTTAACTTCCGGTTCCATGGTTCCACGTAAACGGTGATAAATGCATGTAACTCTATGCACAGTGCATATGCAGTGGGTGTGGTTTAAACTGAAGTGACGTCACACTTACAAACCGGATGGTCTTTGCGTACACCCGGAACGTGTGCAAGAACCCGTGTGTATACCACCTGTCTTGCTTTCGCCGATTGGGGGTGCACTTCAGCTCGAGGTGGATAAAGCGGACGAGTATTTGGGGGACAAGAAATGGACAATGACTGACATCCAATTCCCAAAACCACAGTTTATTCCATATGACAAAAGTAGGCTAACTATACTGCGAGACGGCACCGTAAATAATGATTACAATGGATGTTACGGTCAGAGGTTATACCACATGGCTATCACACCTGTACACTGTACTGTACACTATACATGAATTATACAGTCCTAATAAGTGCGAGTTAAATTCGAATAAAATCTGGTACACTGAGATCTTTAAATTCACGTGAACATATCAATTTGAATTGTCCATACTAAAAACACTGTTGCTATACGTTGTGATTCGAGGCAAGCTCTAGCTCAGTTACATAAGAGACGCCTTGCAACAATACACTGTTCTCAATGGATAAAAAGGGCACAAAAGAACCAGTCCATTCCAGAGATGGTGGTCGCTGTGCAAAAAGCTTGTCCCGAATCGCGAGGTATAGCAGCAGAGTCTTTAGTCTGGGGATTTAAAATTATTTCATTTCTATGCAGTCATATAATATATAACTCAATGTACCAGATTTTATTCAAATTTAACTTGCAAATGGTTTATTAAGATCACAGTCGCCACGTCGAGCTCTGTAAACCTTGCCATTTCTCCAACCAGAGATCGTGTAAGATATAAGTAATGATAATAACTTACTGGTGGTTTCTAGCACTGACATTCTCCCACATTCAAAGCAAGCTCAAAATGATAGAAGTAAAAATGCTGAAAGAGCCGTTCTATACTTCTCGAGATCCGAAGCCGAGAGAGGCAGCACAATGAAGTAACAAGTCTATGTTAATTACCTACGTGAATGCAAAATTGCGTTTAAAAAGTAGCATGAGGGCGCCCTTACTCAGGCACTATTCCCTACAATTCTTTCCCAATTTCAGGTATTTTGTGAGCCTCATTCTTCAATTCCAGTTTCATAAAGCCATGTGCGACGCGGCAGGACACACTGGTGCTCTGCTGAAATGTGATGTGTACAACAGCACAGAGGCAGGAAAGTTGCTCGGGTGAGTTTCCTCGGTGTGTCATGATCATTTCGGGCATTTCCAAGGCTTTTCAATCAAAACGATTGCATGTATTTCCATCACCTTTCCCCATTTCTTTAGTTTCTCCTCTTCCGATCCCCCACCCCCTTTAAAATTGTTTTCATCTTTCGACGGGGTTCCTCTCTTTCTCTTCCCCCAACACTCTTGGATGTATGCTCCTCGCTGTCTTTCTTCTCATCCGCCAATATTTTGCCACTCAGCGATATGCTACAAATGGGTGAGAGCAGAGAGTGGCCTGAAGCCCTGGAGAAGATTACAGGGGGGCGAAACATGAGCGCTCAGCCGCTGCTGGACTACTTTGAGCCGCTGGTCACTTGGCTGGAAGAGCAGAACGCGGGGGAAACTTTAGGATGGAGCGAGGAATGGATGCCAAAAGGTAATAAAGGAAACCTTCCTAGAACTCTGACGATACATTTCGGACCCAATTTCTACCCAGAGTAGTTGAAGGAAGCGGTGTGCTTCTCACGACAGTTAAACTTATGTTCAGAGAAAGGTGCACGATTTGGCAATTTTGTGGGACTTTGGTCAAATAAATTGCAGTGGGGAACATTTTGAAGAATCAGTCAAAATTTTAAGGGCCGACTCATGGTTTGGGGAGGGCCGGGGGGAAATACATACAAGTAGGACAACACAATAGCATGCATTGCAGCAATGGTTTTGTTTGGATACTTGCGTTTAAGAAAGAGAAAGATTTTTGTATGTTTGGCAACAACTTCAGACATCTTGTGGGAGGGAGTCGCGCCAACACGCCATCATGATTGGCCCGCAAAGACCACGTTTTGACTTCACAGCGTACTTGTTGCCCATTTGGTCCTGCGTTTCATCACTCGTAGTGGTCACTGTTTTCGTACCATGCACACCTTACAAAGCAATTACGCGTTTGGAAACTTCGTAATAGCCAAATCACTGTTTATGCTGGCCTGTTTATTGAACAAGCTCGATGGGAAGTGTGTAATTGGTAAACGGGCGAATTAGCAGGCATTAGGGTAACGTATGGAGTCGGCAAGTTTATTGATTTTTTTCCAAATTATTATTTTCACAAGGGAATAACCATGTGCCTGCATGGCCACTTTAAACTAACGTTTAAGACCAGCTTGGGAGAATGAACGCTGATAACGCCCTCGCCTGCGACTCGGGCATTAGTCGTGTCCATTCTCATAAGCCGGCCAAGACTGGCCAAGCACATAGTTTAGTCAGAGATTCAAAAGAAGTCAATATATGATGGATTTACATCAGTTTTGTTTTAGAATTCTACTTTAATTTTCCCGAACACCTCCGTCCATTTTATGGTATTTTCCTTGAGCAACTTGTCCAAAAGAATCTCCTTATGTGGACTTGGTGCGTGCGTGGCGAGTCACGGGCACACAGACTTTAGACCAATCAGAATCGATGAAACTATATCGTATCCATGATATACGCAGCGGCATTATCACTTCTCAGCGGGCATCATCAATACACGGTCAAGTTGCACGTTGTAGAATAGAGAGACTGTCTGAGGTATTTATGAATTCACAATTTTACCGGTCAAGATTATGTCCTGCACATCTGTGATCAAGGGACTTTCCATGTGTTGTTTGATCTTTTCGTGTGAATGCAGAGCCACCCGCCTGGCCGCCATCAGGTGCAGCCGTGACAGCCACTCAGATATCTCTCTCGGCCTTGCTAGTTCTCACGTCGCTGGTGCTCCTCTTGAAGCCCTAATACAGCCCCATGATTCCAGTCTGTTTCCTCAAGAGAGACATCACTCATGGTTATTGATTGAAGGTGCTCACTGCATGGAATGTCGCAGTTGAAGCCCTTTCGACCCCCCTATGTCGCTGATTTTCCCATTCCATCATTGGCATTCGTCCGTTTGAAATTACTGTAAACCACCTTCGCTGAATCAAGAATTTTTATCATCTCATTTGTATTATTTTGCCTTTTCTTCTTAAATTCCAATTTCCCCCATACTCTCAAAGACAGATTTAAGCAATTTATGTTCAAAATCCAGTTGAATTTGATTTTGGCTTGTGAAATTACCACACCTTGTGCGTGGTGTTTAAGATCGTGGTGCTGATCTCTGTGTAGAAACATTTGTTGGATGGATAACCTGCCTTTAGAAGTGATATCACTGTCTCTGTTTTATAAAACGGTGTATTTGTAGATTATTTTGAATGATTATGGCTGAGAGTGACCCCCTCCTAACATTCCTTTACCCTTTACCACAGCTTCATGTAATGACGAACTAGGTAACCATGGTTTCTTTTTTCATGGTGGAATGCCTCGTTTTTGATTGCACGAAGTGCCTTGACTGCATAATCAAAACAGCGCCTTCGTTGTAGTTTCTACGGAAGATCATACCGAACATCGTAGGCATTATCAAAATCATGTACAATAATCCCGTGATATATATTTACTGAAAAAAGCCCAATGACCTGGGGACCACCATTCACAGTAGCTGATTTTATAATCCATGATTTGTACCTTTAAAGCATGATGATGGATCCCTCTATTCTTGTAAAAGATCCAGTTATCTCTGCAAAACGCGTCTCTATCTACTTGTATATCACCAATGTTTTAAAGAGGCTGGTATATTCAAGAAAAAATTTTTTCTAATCAATACACAGGTTGACTATCTCTTGATAAGTATACACTCTCGGAGGTCGCAATTATACCCTGCATGTTTTAGCGGCTTATGACGACGTATTCTTGATTAAAAACGAGGAAACTCGGTTTAGAGATTGTTTGAGCGCCCTCACTTAACTACAGCAATCGAATGTTGTACATATCTTAGCGTGATTGCAGTTTGTTCAAGTTTCGTTTTGATTTTCTAAAATAAAATTGTACCCACTTTTATTATACCTACGTGTTCCTGCCTCCCACCTGTATACACAAATTGAGAATTTTCTTTAGGTTTATTCCTGAGGGATATCCTGACTCTGGCCACCGAGGGGTGGTCGTTTTGGAATGCGCACACAGCGCATGGGGTCCAGGTTGGGAGGGAGCACTGATCACATTACACTGGATGGGCAGCTTTTCTCTCTGCGAATTGAAGCGACTGCGCAGCCATCTTAGGCTATTCAGTACAGTGGTATTTTCCAAGTCACCGGCTTTAGCGCCGTGCACAAATGCACTTAGTGAATGGACTGAAGTTCGAGGCCATGGTATTGAATATCCTAAGATGGCCGCACGGTCATTTCAATTCACACATAGGCAGTTAATGCTGAGCTGCCTGTCCAGTGTATAGAGATCAGTGAGAGGGAGTCTTTTAGTCGAAAAGGTCATATTATTTGGGGTCTAGTGCTCAGTGTAGAATCAAGCAGGTAACAACGTTTCTAAGATCCATCCCAAAACATTATGCCTGCACTTTGCACAATGAAAGGTCTATTTGTACCATACACATGCGCCAATATGGCCCTTACCCTTTTAAATTAAAAGTTAATGTCAAAAAGAGGGGAAAGTATTGGAGTATTGTGACTTGAAGAAAAAAAGTTCTCTGCAAACTTTGTGCTGTCGGAAAATCACAGAGGGGCTCTTTATTTAGGGGAGAAAACCTTCAGCTCCCCGTCTTCGACACGGACATTTGACAAAAAAAATTAGAGGACAGAACAGGCTGATTGACAGTGAAGAATTATGGGATGATCTGCCCCCCAAAAACGAAGATGTACGACGGAAAATGCATCCGTTCATGCAATATAAAGTTATTTAGCACCTTTAATACATACACATTCCCTATACATCTTCACCAACACCTGTGAACTTGACACGTGATGCGTTAGGACATCGAAAATAAATAGGCTTCTCAGTACTTCTAAAATACACCGAGGGTGTATGGTCATTTTTAACGAACTGTCTTCAATTATAACTTAGCTAGACGTCTGTGAAGACGACGTCCTAAGTCACACCACGCCCCCTGCTCACTTTTGGCACTACCTTGTTGGTCATAGCGAAAATGCATCTTTTGTGTTGTGACCATTATTATAACTACCACATTGGTGGCAGTAAAAAAAATACATTAAAAAATTAGAAAATAAATCCCAAGTTAAATCGTTTACTGCACCGGTCTTTTCTAAAGTGCTATATATGTGTGCCGTTCGTAGACTAAAATCTTAATGATAGCGGTAATCACCTTGACTAAACAAAGACTATAAAGTTTTACATAACAGATAACTCTGACCTCTTGAGATATTATGGTGTTTCAAACGTACCTGCATATCAAAACTCTGCTTTGTACTGCTTTTAAAGATGGCAAATACCTTTATAAGTATATCTATACATAAACTAACTGATAAAATAAACATGAATTATACCTTTACCCCGTTTTCAAATTCGCTTCGAGAAAGCACCACAAGAAAAGGCCGGTACAAATTACAGTTACATTTATCAAGGTCCACTGGGATCATTTGCATTTAGATTGTATATTGATGGATTTGCGCATGAATTTTGCATTAAGAAGAAAGTAGAAACAGTGCATTTACTAGCAGACGAGTTTATGGGTGAAACAAGGTTTGACTTTCGCCAATATTCCAGGGGTGAGATTTCTCAGCTTTTCAGCTTTTTTGTTTTGGATTTCAACTTTTTCTCTCATTGACTGTATACAAAAGTATTGGCAAAAATATGGGAGATTTTCACAGTTCAGCTTCTTTATGCTTGTTTTTCAGCTGTTTTTAGCTGTTTTTTTATCATTGGTCAATCTCATCCCTGATATTCGTCAAATCTTGCCCCAAAGTCGCTCACGCGTAACAGTTACATGCGCGCAAATTTTCAGATGAATTAGACCTTGTACCAAAAGATTTTTTTAAATATCTTGGGGTTGCATCTGATGTTTACTGAAGGCTTGACGTCAACCATCCGTGGGAGTTTCATGCAAAATATCCTGGGGTTTCACTATTCCACTGCATTGTTTCCACTTAGTCGAAAAAAAAGTTAGTTAGAAAAATTCCAACATGCTGGCGCTATTTCAGATAGATGTCACTGAAATCCCTGGAAATTTTGTGCCAACAGTCCTGGGTTTTCACCTCCGTGTACGTCCGTGCCTAGGGTATTTTGACAAGTGCGTTCTCAACATCCTCGCTGGCATATATAATATTGCTATTCAATTTTGTGTTAAAACCAAAACGGACCGATAAAAATGTAAATGGTGCAAAGATCCTTCAAAGGCAAAAAGGGTTAAAACCACAAGTATTCACGGAAGATCGTAGTAACAACTCCTACGGAGGATTTCAGCTGAAGGCTCACTTGTGATCTGTAGTGAACTTCATTGGGTCATTCACAGTGCAACCAATGATGTCCCTTTCGACAGTTATGTAACAGAAAGCCGATCTGAAAAGAATTTGGTTTGAAGCTTGTAAGATAGATCAGTACCCGTTACTTTTTAATGGGTAACATAGTGCTTACTCTCCTGTTAACTGTTTCCTATAACCATTACACAACTACCAATAGATTATAAATTTAACAAAAAAATAAATATTTCTCATAAAGTTCAATCGTTAACGTCCAACAATTTCAGCAATTAAATACAGTACCCCCCCTTGCAAATTCCGAGGATGAATCAGGTTTAAACAGTGACTGAAAGTTTCGCCGGTGAGTATTTGGTTGTTAGGGTCATGACCAGATTTGCAGCATTTTGTGTTCCAGTTTTTTTTTTCAGTTTTCTTTGTTAGACGGAAAACGAACAACATCCAGTCACGCCATTTGCAGCAAGGTATGAGACGGAGAGAACCCCCTGCTTTGTGTTGGTCATTGTCTCGCAGGAATCTGGGGAATTCCTTTCAGACATCTTGGGGGGGATGTGTTAAGTAACAATAGTCTGGAACGTGTATAGGGATTGGACATGTTGGGGGGGGTACCCCTCGGTCTCATTTCTTGCCGGGTATAATTCACGCAAGATGAAAGGGGTTTCTCTGGGAATCGTTGCAGAAGAAGATCGAGAAACGGCATTAATACAAGGAAACTTCGGGACGGTGGAATAGTTAACGCTTGTACAAGAAGAAATGAAACAGAGCTCCCCTAAACCTATATTTCAAGCCAGTTAATCGGTTAAACAATCGATCATCCTAACAGACCTTTCTCTTGCTACGTTACGGGTGTAAGGTTCTGCGGACCAGTGGTTGGCAAATAATGGTTGGTTATCATCGTAAAGACAAAAAAAATAATTTTACATAAAGTTAAAACTCTAATGCAACCCCCCAAAAATAATACTACTGTTAAAATATCTCCGTAGTTCTGCAGTACTAAGGGCACGTGTGCGTGTTGCCGCAAAGACAATGGATATTTAGCTGACTACAACAGGGCAGCGCCCTCTTTGAAGCATACACACAAGAAAGTCTATAATGGTTATAATTAATTAAATAACCAGTAGGTCGCAGGTGGAGTCTGTAGCGGTGAACGTGATGTTCTCCTTGCTAGGTTCCATCCCCAGCTGTAGGGTTTTTGTTCCCAAAATTAAGCATATTCTTTTTCTGATTCGTGGCTATGGAGGAATTTTCTAGGGAAAAAGTCAGAAATTGTAAAGTGGCCTGATTCCCACCTCATAACTACAAAGGCACAACGTTGGCGCAGAACCAGACTAATGTTGTCACGGTAAGAATTTATAAGTCCAAAAAAGTTACTTCGCATGTGGCCGACAAAAACAATCATTTATTAGTTAAATTTGACATCGACAACTGAATATCCACTGCCCTTAGGCAAAAACCTATTGCAAACCAACTTAGGCTGAATTTTCGGCAATCTTTGGCCCCCTGTACAAATTTCAGGTAACAGAGAAAGATCTGTAAAGATGACACTCCCTACACCACTCCGTTATGCTACTCATGACGAGGATTCGATGAGATGATGAACACTTTCGGTGAAGAATTCCTCGAATATGTTGCTGGGATCTTTGGGCGCGGGCAAGTTGATGGATGTACATGTACTCTTGGATGTTCATAGGTGTTTTTGCCAGCCCACGTTGTCGCCATTTTGTTCTTTCAACCACTCGATGAGAGGTGCAAAATATTCTTGGATGGCCGATGGATCGATGAATTCTGAGCCCGTAAGAACCTCAAGAGCCTCCCACCATGGCACGCTGATTCCAAGGGACAGCATGTCACTGCAGAAATACAATAATCTACCGGTCAATCGATAATGATGAAGAAAACTTCGTTTTCATATATCAGGCTTCGGGGAACTGGACGACATTATGTCTGTTCGGTAATATTAGGGTGTCAGTTTTGGTCTCACATCCTTTTGGGGGCCATATTTCATCTTTTTCCCCCAGGGGGCGCAATGCTGATGGCCAGGACCAGGCTCGGGTAATGAAAGCAGTGATGCACCTGGTGGTTTTCCTCACAAAACAGCCACAGTGGCGCCCTCTAAATGTTATGCACGAGGTTGGCGTACAATGCAAAATACAGAGTGCGCGCTATGAACACCATTTAGGACGAAAATGTTTCTTCAAATGCTTCTGTGTATCATCATCTGAAAGCATTCTTCACGGCCGTGAGTCTAGGCAAACTGGAGAAATTTCACCATAAAATGCTCCACCAAGAGCTAGCGGCAAAAAAGGCCATTCTGTGTCGCAATGAGCTTCCAAATAAATTTGGTTCGCATGATTGGTATGGACGACAGTAAACTGCAAAACGTCGACCTTGATATTCAAAACTGACTTCGTCGATTAAAAAAGTGCGTCGACTCAAGCTCTTGGTTGTAATTTAGACTAATTACGTTAATTCTCAGAAGAGCTGATAATGTGATCATGAGCTATCCACACAGCTTCAAGCATGACCGTACTTACCGTAATTTCTGGCCTGCCCTCTTGGAGTTGTAATTATTACATAAATGCAATGGACCCACGTGACCTTTCTCCTCACACATCGCTCGGTGGAACTGAAACTGTATCACAAAACTGATAAAGTAGCTGTTGAAAGACAGAAAAAAGGGCATAAAAACGCTATTAGTCCCCATAATTCCACAAAAGTCATGACAGGCATGCATAGTTCCCTGGAAAGGAGTGACTGCATGTCGCTTAATACACAAAAAAGATTTCTAACGAACACCGACAAGGAATACCGACACCATGTCTTGACAGGCATTTTATTTTTGTATGCCGTGTTACCAAAGGGCACGGCTTTACTAATCCTAGCACCTGTATAGGTATTTGACTTCCACGTGCTTGAAACACCCGTATTAACCTGCGGCTGCGCAAATGAGTTGGGAGAAATCTCTGAAAGGGGAATGGTAGAAGACATACAGCATTAGAGGGGCAGTTTCACGGAGCTGCTCAACGCACCATGCAGCCGATGGCCATATGGTTAATACCTACCTAACCTGCACAAATGTCATTTCATGTACACACCTTGTGTCTTGTTTTCACCCTATACGGCAGCTGATTTCCGGGATTTTTATCAATGGAAATTGCTTTGCAACTTTTCCCACATAGCAGACGCATGAAACAAGACGGGCTATAGACGTTCAAAAAAGGTTTCATCGTTCGGGCCTATCCCCTATTCATCTTTCATCTTACCGAATATAAGGAGTTCCTGAGGGAATGTGGTATTTAGCGCCGGGATCGAAGTCCTCTTCAGTCCGTTCAACAGGTGGCTTCAGGCCCTGGTACTCTTCCCTAATCAATCCAACACAGAACGGATTTATATGCATGTATTATACCACAGACAATTCACATGCTGAATTGCAGTGAAAATTTGACCCAAAATTAAGATTATGCTGTTCCATAGTCATAATCAAGCGTACAAACAATTATATCCCGATTGTTTAATTACTGTGCCAGAAAAAAACTAGGTGAGCTCAGGTTCAGATGGTCCTAGTTCAGAATCAGTTAAATTGTAACTTGTGGTAGAAATCCGAAGAAATTTTGCTCTCCTGAATAGAAGGTTAGAATCATTATGCACGGACGGATGTGCTTCTTGATTACAGGGGAGAAGATATGTTTCTCGGAAGAGGCAAAGTTATCCAAGACGCAGTCAGGCTGAGTCTATTACATACCTCAGTTTCCACCACGCTTCATTGTACGATTCCGGCTTGATTTCACCTCGGAACACACCCCATCGCCATTTGTCAATCATTAACCCAAACGGCAAGAAGGCGATTTTGCTCAGGGCGACTTTCATGAGGTAGTTGATATCAGCCTCTGAAATATACACGTAAAAAAATTGTCATTTGAAGAGCAAAAACACTTATTCACACGTATATCGTGTGATAAAGTGTTGTTAAAAGGCCAAAGGCCCATTTACACAGACAGCGATAACAGATACTTTTCGAGATCAAAAAAATAAATTGAACACGGGTAGTCCTCTTGTACTGTTTACACTGAGAGCGGACAAACTACCGTTGTAACTAGAAACCTGAGCGATACTTCAGCTGTACTGATTTTATTGAAGTCCACGTCCAAAGGTGTACTTTATGTCTGGGAAATGAAACGGTTTTAATAATGTCTACACGTATTCATAACACCGTATGTTCAGTGTTTGGCCGAGAACTTGCACGAAAATTCACAAGCTGACTCCTACTGCTTATTGCTTACTAGTGCTGACATCGGCACTCGACCTACGAGCTTGCCAGGGTCAGCTGCCCAGTCTGAGTCAGTTGCAGGCACTATTTCCAAAGCTCTACGTCGGGGAGTGTGCATAAGCTCTCGGACAAATTAAACACTCAGCAAACAGTGTTAGGCCTATAAATAATTATACGTTGGGGTAGTTAAGACGTCTGCACTAGTAAGCCGGAGGTGGTGGGTTCGATCCCACACAAGTGAGCTTGTGAATTTTCTCGCAAGTAGTCGGGCAAAAAAAAATGGGCATACAAGTGTTAAGAATACACGTCGGTGAAAGTATGTACTTTTGCATTGAAGGCATTTTCAGCCAGTTAGATATGTGCTCTTTGTATTCATGAGCACAGAATCCTTCCAACACATTTTCTCCTGTGTGTAGCCCTTGAAAAACCCATCACTGTTTGGCATCCCAAGGTTGAAAATTTAAAATTTCCTTAGAAAACTTGGTTCAAAATTTTACACCATGCGAGACACCATCTTACAGCTTCATGAAAGCTTGGCACATACCCCTCCAAAAACAAACAAAAAAAAAATCCATAGCGATGACATTTGAAAGACCCGCAAATAACAGGCTTATGGGGCCCTCAATATGCACCTCAACACTTGCGCCAAGCATTGCGTATCGTCAAAATCGCTCTCGGAGCAATTTTGACGGCCGAATGGAACATGCACATGTGATATGTTAATGGAGTTGATTTCTGTATCCGTGAAAGTGAAACGCATGAACTCAACGTGTACGCACAGCACCCAAAGAAACGTACATAATTATGGAAATAAGGAACCTTTAAAAGGATTGCCCGTCCATCCCGCAGCTCTTGAAATCGCCTCACTCTCTGTAATCATACGACGAGTGCGATTGTATATATGCACGTTAATGCATCAGTGTGAAAAGGAGACTTTCACCTTTTCACTGATCGTTCACCACTTTCTGCTGGGATGATTAACACATCAATGCGGCGTTTTGTATAGCTGCCTACTTTTCGTATTCAGTTGCCTTAGGAGACTTTAACGGGAGTGATACCGGAAGAATTAACAAAAGTCAAAAAGGTTGAACGGCTGGACATCTTTTATACGTGAACACAATGGTCGCGTTCTGGCTCTGTTTCTGACCTCTTTTGATGTAAATATTACGTGGAAATACTTCACAAGTTTTGCGGAAGCCCTTTTCTTTTCTCCCTCTGTTGCCAATTTGTTTTGATATTGAGGGTTTGATCACAGAATCAGAAGGAGAGTTTGAGCTCAAACCGTGTTGTAGCCGACGAAATCAAAGTTCCTTTAACAAAATTCTGCTGTCACAAGACTGGATGACATGATGACTTCGTGATGGCCTTGCAAGTAGGGACTTACGATGGGCTGAATTACAACACTGCTTCCCTGTCTCAACGCAACTGCACGTGCGCTCAACCAACTATACCGGCTCGAGAAATACCGGAGGCTCCAACTTTACAAGCTCACCTTTATTGCGTGACACTTTATCAAGCAGACCGATCTCGTGTAGGTAGTCCTGGGTGACCACCGACAGGGCGATGGTATCCCCAACCGCCTCGTGAAATCCCGGATTGGCGCCGCTGCTGAACACCACCGGCTGGCGGTGGTACTGCAGGTAGTATTCGCAATGACCCATCTCATGATGCACCGTGTACAGGTCCTCCATCGTGATTTCAGTGCACATCTTAATCCTGAAAGTAGCATCACAGAGTTCCCAGAAGAAAAAAAAAGTAAGCAAGTCCCTTGCATCCATGCTTATGCACTTGAGAACGAGTCTCCGTTCAAGTCACATGTCTCTCAGAGCTACTCTTATTTAGATCCCTTGTCTTTAAGAAAAATAAGATTCAAATGAATCGCAAAGTCTGTACAAGCACAAATCCTTAACACAGCAGACGCACACAAACTATGACTTTCCTATGCTTCAAATTTTGTTCCACTTAAGTCTGACCCCCTAAGATGTATGTAAAATCATTTGAAAATTAGAGGTCCTCAATCCTCTTATTTCCAAATAATGTTTAGGGCTTTTAACGCTCAAACTATGTATTTCAGTAAGGGAATAAATATGTGCATAGCCGGTGTGGCTCGGGCATTATCAGCGTCCATTCTCCTGAGCCGGTCTTAAACCCACTTTTGAAACCGGCAAGCACATATTTGTTCCTTTATTAAGAAAGCAATAATGATGGATCTCGATTCAAAAGCAAACACATTTTAAGTGATGAAACAGGCGATGAGAATCTGGATCCCATACAGAGAGGAGTCTAGAGTAGCTGCAATGTTACCAATGATTAATATTGATTCATTGATTAGCTTAGGGATAATGATACTCGAATATCAATCATAATCTCTGACGATGACACTCTCTTCCCTCGACTAGATAACTTCTAGTAGGTTCTGAAGCAATTCTAGCTCCCTGCTACTGTGTAAGTTCTGTTATACTTTTACCTCACTTCTCTGTTCTTGAAGAAATTGTGAGCCGATCCGTGGCAGACAACCTCCCGATCCTTGGGTTTTTCCAGCATGGAGTTCTCCCAGAAGGAGTCGGGCATGGGATCCATGCCAAGGGACTTGAAGAACCTCTCCGCCACCTTGAACATCTTGTGGACCGTGTAACCTTGGCGACGCATCTCCTGGGTCACGTCCAGGTCTGGCACGTCGGGGTAAGGGATGACCAGATCGTAAATGTTGTTCCACTGTTGACCCCACATGTTGCCTAGAAAAACAGAAGAATCCCACAAAATAGCACATTTGACATTCTTACGAATGCTGGGTTTTGATCTAAGGTTAACACTAAGCACTTTTCCTATGACAATTCATCCTTCTTGTTTGTGTGCGCCTGTTAATTCTTCGTTTTGGAACCATTCAGCAAGATCCTCAAAAATCCTCCACTGTGCGGTGCATTTTGCCAAATTCACAGTCGTGGTCCTTTCAAGGAGTATCAAGCCAATGTAAATTAACGCTCTACGCTTGAACATTTTGATTCCAAACTGTAAAAACTCGGGTGTTAAAATCAACACGTTGGGGTGTTATCAGATGACCACACCATAGGGTGTTACTTTAACACTGATGATGTTACTTTGCACACCTATAAGTGTTACAGTGCACTAGAAGGTGTTACAAGTAACACCAAATAACACCAAAATTTTCACACCAGTGAAAAGTGTTGGTGTAGTCTTCTGATAACACCGCAGGTGTTAAATTTAACACCCCAGTTTTTGCAGTGTAATAAATACACCAACGACTTTTCACTTTAAAGTCGATTTAGATGCTGCCTGGCTCATGCATGCATGATCAGTCAGCTATAAAGATCATCCTGCATGCTTCGTGGAAGTCGGCCATGTGCAGATAATGACTTCAGGAAGGTAAGCAATCATGTTGATGTGCGTCACAAAAGTAATGACTTGCCAAGTAGATGAGCCGGTATCAAGCCGTCGGTGTCCACTTTGTCCTTGCCGTAACGCTCAGCTAGTTTTCGGCGGACGTAGGCGTGTAACTGTTGGTACATGGGTTTGACTGCGTCATAGATATCGCCCAGCATTTCTTCAAACGCGTCGCCTCTCATCTCGTATCTCTCCTGCCACACTTCGCTTTCGTCGGCATAAGCTGCAGCAAAAAGGTATTACACATGTACACCCCTAACTTCTATCAAAATGGTTCCTTTGAACTAATCCAAATGTATGACAAGGCTGACGGCGAGAGTGTGCATCTGCTAAGCACCGTCACGCATAAAACATCGGTTTTATTCCGATGGGATTATTTTCTTTCAGATGGAGTGATAACAGAAAAAAAAATGGATAACAGTTTGTACACGCAATGCGTGTTTCCTCAAGACAAGGAATTTCGGAGGCAAGAAATCCAAACAGGCGAGTATTGTGCTATTCAAACTTCACGAGAGACGGCAGCCAAAGCCAGCAACCCATGGCTGCCGGTACTTACAGTTGGTTCTCGCCCCTTCATTCTTGAGCTCGACATACTGTGGATATAAGGGGCGTATCTTTCTACCAACTGCATCGCGCCACCCTTTCCACGCCCACAGCAGTTCGTCGTAGTCTCGCTTGTTTGCCATCAGGTCCTCCAGGTCCGGCTCCAGGGTCAAACATTCCCCGTTCTCCCGGCACACTGTGCCCTTGCCGTAAATGTTCTCCATTTCGTTCGCAATCCTAGTCATGTTTCTACATATTGAGGAAGAAAAGGTGTATACAGTCATAACAACCGTCTGCCAGGTTGGGTGTCCATTCTCCCTTTTGAAACCATTGCAATCTGTTACAGTGGAAAAAGTGAAGTTTTACAAGAATAATCTTCAACTTTATTACCTGGAGGAGTAAATCTAAATATAGAAACCAATCTCTTAAAACACTTGGGGGTCTTGAGAGGCCAGATAAGCTGATGAATAGTTGGCACCTCCTCCCTATAGCACGCCAACATTACACGGCAGCAGGAATTCCAGCCAATTCTGTAAGCATGGCATCTTCGTTTCTTATTGAAACCAACAAAACAGCTCTTTCTGCTTTGCCAACGTGCGTACATGTACATAACCGCAGGTCTATGGCGATGTGCACGCTGGAGAAGAAACACGAGACTTCATCGACGACTGATTCAATGTGTACATGTAGCGAGTGTCATGATCCCCAACCAAAGAGTGTTCATGACCCTTTGAAAGTCATACAATTCATTCCTTAAAATGGAATCAAAACAAGGTGGATGTGAACAAGACAAACTGTAGTTTTCGTCATTCTTACAACCACGCCTACAGACTTATTATTCAGACAAAGAAATGGAACTAAGATTTTCACATTCTTAAAGATGAAAAAACATAATGGGTTGTCGGTTGGAGTTCAAGGTTTAGGAGCGATAAATCATGGACAGGCAGCGATAGTATTCAGAGTTCTGTTCTTGTTTGATGTTTGGATGTTCTCGGTCTTCCTAAGATGACTACCGATGATGTGCGGCAGAATGGAGAAAGGGAGGAGCTTTTCCATCGGGTCCTTTAGAAAATCAACAAGGCTGGTATGCCGCTCTCGATGAGATCACACAAACACAGGCAGATTACAAATGACTTCAGAATCCAGAGACTCGGATCCAAGTCCAAAAGTCCGACGCAGTTGCCGCACCTGACAAGGCCGCACTTCGGTGCAAAAGCTCCACGCTGCCGTCTACGTCGCCGAGCGACATCAGGCAACCGTCAAATGGCGGACCCCCGGCCCGGGTACCCTATAACGCGTGCCCCACCAGGCTAGGGCGAACTAGTTCGCTCAATGTCCCTTCTATTCCAACGGTGAGGGATGAAAGGAGCACCCTCAAATTCGTCTGTCCAATTTAAAAGGGAGGAATATTCCAGACATGAGCGCCAAAAGTTCTAGCTGCTGAGTGAGTCGCTGCACTGGCAATGTTAGGAGTTTGTGCGTAAGACTGCTCGCCCTAAGGTTTAACTACTCGCTACACTCAAGTCTTTACGCCACTATTTTCTTCAAACATAAAACAATTATAAGTAAATTGCCAACTCACAAAACTTTAACACAGTCATACAGGAAATTTATCTACTTATCACATAAACACAAGATTAATAAGTACTTAAACCCCTTGTAAATGCATGTACATTATCAATATAAGTAATATAACTTTATATTGCTGCTTTGCAATTACATGTATAATATGCTTCGGGGCTCTGTTACTTGCATTCACAATACGTTTCAGGTACACCATATGGCACCTAATAAATACATGCATGTACATCCTGTCGAGTTGCCTTGTTGTATACTCAAGCATGTTATCACAAGCCAACATTAAAGGGCTCTACTCAAGTACAACACAATAGGACACACTGGACCAATATTGGTTAATCACATTGCCGTACTTTCCAAATCATTTCTCAACTTGTGCTTTGCACGTGTGTGCTCTTGTCACGTGGCCAATATATATATATGAGTATCAGTCAGGTGTCAAATTTCGCTTACAATAAGACTGCGCTACATGTACTTACTCGCGTTTTGCTCTGTCGTTCAAGTAACCTCCTCTCAACAGCAGCATAAACTGACGCTTAATAGAGGGGTCCTGGAACATGGACGTATCGAATTGACGAGCTTGGTTCTTCATCTCTAAGGAAAAATCCCCTATAAGCATCGTGGAATTCTTGGTATACTGTGACAAGAAACAAACGAACAAACCTTTCTGTAAAAAGGCAAAACAGGTTTACCTAGTATTGCTTCCTGATAAGTTGAATTATTCCAGTTTTCCACGGTATTTAAGCAGCAACTTTGGGCCATATCCCCACAATATTCCCAGAAATTTTAAGATGGATGAGTTACATTGGTGCATTGGCAGCGATACTTTACAAAGATATCAAAAGACCCAAATAATTATGAATTTTACTTCTCAGACATTTGATGACAGATTGGACGGAACATCGCTCGAAAATTATTCTTGGACTTTGTCGTGGAGTGCATGTTGTGTCCAGTCAAGGGGCATCAGAACCAATATATCGAAGGAAGGCTTCAAGAATTGGCCGAGACGCTTTGTCGA
This sequence comes from Acanthaster planci, assembly GCF_054643075.1. Lineage (NCBI taxonomy): Eukaryota > Metazoa > Echinodermata > Asteroidea > Valvatida > Acanthasteridae > Acanthaster > Acanthaster planci. Next base: position 2,047,369 of record NC_141784.1, on the reverse strand, counting down.
GAATTGCTCCTCCTCATCTACCCACGAGCAAGAGCAGCTTTGCAATTATCGATGCCTCTCATTGGTCAGAGGTGCAGGGCATCCAATCGTGTACTGTCTCAAGGGTCAATAAATTATGTCAAGGCGGGCACGGACGTATAGAAAATAGCAACTTCCATAACTCTTTTTAAACATCGTTTTTCTGAATATTAACATACAGCAACAGATACAAACTTGCATGCATATAAATAAAACAATGTTTTCATCGACTCAAGTATCCCAATCATTGCCTTTAACCCGTACCTCCATAGAGTGTATATAAAATCATATTGAAATCGGAGGATTTAGGAGTGTTAGGCTTACGCAAATATAAGTTACTTGCGCTCGTATTATTCTGAATAACAACCGAACCTCTTATGTTAAATGTTGTCCTTGTACATTTTGGATTGTCCCCGAAATAACAACATCTTAAAGTAACAACATCGACAGATGGAGCACACAAAAAGCCGGTTGAGGGTAAAAACGGGAAATCAAAGTTTAAGAGCTGAAATCATTAAGACTTCGACAATTTACCTGAGAGTTCTGAGCCGTCATGTTAGTCTGGAAGTTCCAATTGAAGTTTGATCCAGCATACGCTGTCTCAACCGACAGGTAATCTAGTTCCCGTAGCCAAGCGGCCGCTAGCTCCTCATTTGTAATTTGCTCACCTGACAGGAATAAAGAAAACCGCGTGCAGAGAAACTGCATGAAAGGAACGAAGTGTCACAATCACAATCAACATCCGGGCTACCGTGAGTGCTTCCTATGCTGGTGTGTTAAGTCACTTTCTCTGAAAACGTTTAACCCTGAACACTTGATTTCCTTCAAAATTTACATGGACTCATCGAAAGATTTCAAGAGTTAGGGAAAGCGGAGCCACGCCACTACAAATATTGCAAGTTGGGCTTAACACATGTTCTGTTGTTCCTACGCACCAACGGTAATACTCAGGGAAATCCCTCAAAAAGTCGAGGGATTCCTTTTTAAAATTACCACAAAACATAAAGCTTAAAACAAAATGAACCGACTGATACTAATGGACAAAGTCAAAACGGGCTCCGATGCTGACAGAGAAATTATCAGCTATATACGGTACATTTTACACAAAACATACATGTACATGACAAGTAGAGCGCCGCTATAACAAACACTGCGCACATGCAATACTGATCGCTGAAGCTGTTGCTCGATATGGCAATTTTTGGTCGCCGATGCATCCCGCCCCTACCCACCCAAACGTGTGTATTACGGGATTACGCCAGCTGTACGACATGGACATACCCCTTAGGTAGCTGCAGCATTCATGGATGCCTCCACCCATCGAGCCCCATGCTCTAATGATGCAATCGTAGATTTGATCTCTGTCTTCACAGCACAGGTTACGCAAGAGCGAGGGTGAGTGCTCCTTGATGATTTCAAGCTCCAGCATGGCGCTCGTCGGGGAGAACTTTGCACCGGCACCTTCCAAGCTGACGAGAGCAAGCACGAGGGCGACCAAGGCGAAACTGGGACGAGGAAGTCCCATGATGGCTCACCGCTTGTTGGAGAGTGTAATTGCAGCTTAAAAAAATCAAAGACAGCCAACAATGAAGTCAACGATCAGAGGCCCACTTTTCACATCTATGCACACAATGAAAGAGCTGGGGAAAAGAAGTCGAAACGATGGCAGACTGAAACACAACAGTACACCGGTACTTATCAATTGCCTGAAAATTTGGGCAGCAGTCTCAAGCGTCACACTTAAACACACTTACAATACAATTGATTCAATTCAGTCAAACGAGGATACTGATTTAAATCAATGGGAGTCATATCTCAGTGTCGTCTCTTCACGCCTTGCTGGTTTTACATCTCAATTTTCCACAACAGACTCATGCATTATGCATGAAAAGAACACTGATGTTCCTTTAGTCAAGACTGGATTCATGTTAATCAATAAAGAGAAAAAAAATCTCCTCCCTAAGATGGTTTTTAATGTTTCCCCCTCACTGTTTACGGTATCAAAACATATTGGACAATTTTTTTAAAAAAGAAAAAGGGTTACAAAGGAACTTTAGTTAACCGTAAAAAAAATCTTAGACAGAGAAAAAGGCCACTGAGAAGGGCTTTAATTTTTGTTTTTTCCACTATAATGAAACGAACTTGATCCGAATCGATTCAATAGCACAAAAGTTTTGGGTAATCAGCAAATGTTTCGTGCCTAAAAAAGTCAACCTAGGCCTATACTGACTAACTTTATCAGTATCAATATGGAAAGGTTTGACAATATATTTCACACACACACATTTAAGGGTGGGAATAACAAAAGTAACTCTTCCACGTTGTTCGTAAAATGGTTTTGGTGAATTTGCCATCAGACAGTCGCCATTTAATTTTAGTCTGACAGGTAAATAGTTTCTCCAATCTAACTCTCACTAGGCATTCCCTTCTTTGTACAGATTTTGTTAAACAGACTTTCATATTTTCTTAACCAATCTCTTAGGCAAACACCTTGGTGCACCAATTTATCTGAAGAGGTTGTCCAATACCGCCTACTCCGTTTAAAACGAAATGAGAAAATGGCAGGTTAGGTCTTTCATCGGCCTCGTTTATTCCGCGGGAAAAGAATAAAACGGTATGTGAATTAGTGAATGTCGACTGGTTCCCAGACTGAAATATACCCTCATCTTTAATAAAAAAATATATCATAAAAACACCGCTTTCGTATTACATGTAATTGAATAATTATGCCGGGAAGACGGAGTGTACTTAAGGGATGTGCATTTGTATGCCTGTAGTTGAGAACTGTGGTGTCGAGTTGAGTCGACAAAACGTGCACGGTGCCGATGAGATGATAATTACTGTGGTGGTAATTGTTGGTTAAATTGTTAAACATTTCAAGTGGAAATCCTGTCCTGTGAAGCAAATTGAAATGAATTACGCGGGTTTTTGTATGATAAAGGGCACACATTCTGCCTATAATCAGTCGTATACTGCTTAAAAATTACTTCTTGTCTAAAATGTGTCTTCGTCCTGGGCAAATGACATGCATGAATGAACACTACGTGTAGACTATCTTTACTTAATTGATTAATAGCCTCGCAGGTGGCCCAAGAGATTGCTTTAAAAAGGGTCCACAAGAGTGTGGTTGCAAACCGTGTGTACATGTACAGGTTTTATGCAAAGTCTGGAGTTCGGTTTCGCGCATGTGTTGCCATAAGAGACATTCTGATCACTGCAAACACGACTAGGAAGAACAAAATTTTGAACGGGGAACCAGCTCTACACCAAAATGCTACAACATCCACTAATACAAGTATTAACACTTATCAACCAGCAAAAGGGTCTATAAATACTCAGTATTTTTCTCTTGGCCAACGTTCTTTGATAATTAGTGCAGGAAATTCGACGGGCTTACAAAAAGCAAGGCGTGTGAGTGCCGTGCAGTTCCCACTACCGTGACTGGAGGGCCAGCCGACCCCTGCTCCACGCAGCTCCCGTCGTCACCGGCAGGGTTTAGACGTGACGGTTAAGTTCCAACAGCGCTCAGTCACACGAATAACATATGGCCAGAAACGAGCTGCATACAGAGAGGGCAAAATACAGATATCCAACAGTTTATACATCCACCGTCCGTTCAGGTTGAATCCGTAGAAGTTCAAAGCAGAAAACCCGCAACTTTATCGTGGGTCGTTGGCGGACTGCAAACTGTATATACTCGGGCGGTTACGCGGCGCTTGATCAGCAAACACAGGTAATGTACGTGCAAACCGCTACCGAGCGCATACAGGTCACACCTACACGTAGGCAGTAGGCATGTATCCGTCACTTGTCGTCGGATACGCAAGGATGAACACATTTGCATTTGCCATTCCGTTTTCAGTTTACATTTCGCGCAACCCGCGACACTGAAGATGTGTCTTCTTTGGAAATACTGGACAAACGGAAGGCTTTTGTTGTCGGCCTGTGCTTGAAGGCTGTCTAGAAACCGAACAAAATGTGCACTCTAATTGTAAATATTGAAACAGACTTACAAAAGCCCTCGTTGTGAAGTTTTCTGTAAAATGGGGTGAGTGGGGATTTTTGTAGGTTCAAAATGGCGGCTCGTACTTTCGAATGCAATTGTTTGTTGCTGTATATTCATTTACTACATGTTTTAAGTCTGCATAATTATGCAGAATAAAGGAAACATATAATATTTTTCTTATAAATATTAATTATTATATTTATCACACTTTTTGGAGTGGAGCTACGGCCGATGGGGGGCGGGTGTCGCCTAACCTACAGCTGTAGGCCGGCCCACATGTAGCATACAGACAAGGCACAAACTACATGTATTTCAGCATATCTTCTACGCGTCGCGAACTCGCCTGGTACAAACCAGTCCACGGCCGAGATAATGAGGCGAGGCGAGGGACGGGGGAAGAGAAACAGATCGAAAGTTAATCAAGTACAGATCGAGCCATCGATGCACATCGCTGCCTATAGTCAAGTGCAATCCTTATAAGGTTGCGCACACTAGGGACGGCTCGCGCGCTGAACTATTATAACTCACTCGATTGGTTTCATCACCGACACGTCCGGCTAGCGATGGCAAAGACATAATGTATGGACTTCTCACCTCTGCAGTTTGGGGCAAATTGTTCACTTCTCTGTTAATATTTAGCCTAGCAGCAATACAATCAGGTCACACTTTTCCTCCATTATTTCAACCATGCACCTTACGCTCTGCAGCCAAGGTGCGAAAGATTCCTTTACAAATGCAACGCATATCAAGAATTGCTTGGCCTTGTAACAATTCCAGCAAGTGTGAAGTTGTTGGGATTCGGGCCACGTTTTAAAGAGGGTACCCATTCGAAGGTTTGTCTCCTGGAAAGAATCCCTTGTTTTAATCCATTTACGCAATCCGCGAGGGGTTATCGTCGTCCCTTCCATCCGCTGCTGGGACCGTGAAGGAATCTGTTGGGAGTACAATAATTATTTCCGTGTCCAACTTTACTAACAAGTAGCCCTGAGCGGGCACAAATGAATATATGGATGAGAATCTCGAGTTGTAGTTTCAACACTTCTAAGCGATTTGCCTGCATGCTTTCCAGAGCATTCCTCCGGCTATTATGATTTTAAGGCGCTAATCACACGGTAACGTCAAAATAAAAAAGCCGCACAATACCGCCCTGCGAGACCCTGTTTTCAGTGAGCTTAATCAGAAATTGACAAAAATATGTGCCCCCTTTTCCAATTATAAAATGACAAAAAATGAACTCGTACATAAAGCTCCATCGGAAAGAACTAAACCAAGTATAATTCCAAAAAAAAAAGATGAAGCCTTTAACCAACTGTCGAAATGATAGAGATATATTTCTTATTTGAAGTGTGGACTGTGATTTCTATGGAAAGGCATTCCAGGAGATTTCTCAGTATATTTGAAGGCTGTAGTCAGTTTCACTGTTTCTTTTCAGAGTTCAGTGTGAAACTACGGATCTGGTGTTCTGTCGTATCTTTTCCAGATGTATGCAGGCCTATTTGTATTTCACCGCATGAGGTTTGCGGCAAACGACCACCTTGAATCTCTTTCCAGTTCAAACAATTGCCTTTATTTCGGGCGGCAATGCGTACGTGTTCCAGACAATATAGCATCCCCTTGGCAACGCTAGGGGAGAATGTTAGGACACGAAGGAGAACATGAGGTTGTTTTGCAGGCTTTTGTCACAGTTTGGTTTGGTCTGATCGCCAAACCACTTCCCGCTATAAGCATTTAGCTTATTTATTTGATTGAGGTAGGAACAGCGAGGCGGGGTATTGCGTCCAATGATGTTTTTGTCGTCTTGAGAGTTTTGAGGAGAAGCTGTTCTCTGGCGCACCATACCCACCTTATGTGAGCGAAGGGCTGCTGTGAGAGCTTCCTGAACGAACAAGATGAGCCAAAGTGGGCCATATCGATCGTATTATAGGAGGAGCAACGCACCACACAACGAATTGTTAACGATGACGGCAACAGAAGCCGAGGCAGAGGCTACTAATTTCAAGGTGTCATAAAATGGGGAAAAAATTGGATGACATGTTGAGGAAAGTGGCATGTGCATCAATGGCAGACGTGCCTTTTCGAAGGTTGCGAAAATGTCAGGTTCTTGATTAAAACTCATGCCTGAGAAGTTTCTTAGTGGTTTGGGGCCTAAAGAAATCTTGATTTGTTGTTACTAAATATATCTGAAAAAAATTCTTTAAATTTGATTTTAGAATATCAAGTGCAAGACATTTAAAGTGACTCCACCGAGTCTCTTAAATTCAATTATAGCCGCCACTTTTCATTTTGAAAGAAACTGTGAAAATGTTTTTTTATGCAGTCACTCAGTGGTAATAAACTACAAAATACAACAAAATAACTCTTTCTGAACTGTGGCGCCAAAGAAATCTCAAACATAATGAACTAGATGTACCGCTCTAAACAGCCTAAAAATGTCGACGACAAACATATGGAACAAAGCCCCAAAAGTAACCGTCCTAAATCGCAAAGGAGTAACCTTGGTGCTGATGAAAGGTATACCTTTTGGTCATATATTGTGTCATTTTTGCCCGAGACAATGTTCCATGACAAGCACTATATATTTCGACAGTTTGGAGAGCGCCCTCAGAATTTAAAATTATTTCGGAGTCTACGACCAAGCCCAAAGTGTTATGTTTTAAGGGTCAAAAATAGTTTAAATGTAAACATTATTTCCATCAATAAATTAACGAAGACTTGTATCGAGTATATATTGTCTTTTTTGACAACAGCGCACTATTTTCAGCATGATACCAACTTCACTTTGCGGGGCTCGTGTATTTCTAGTAACGGCATATGTGGCAGCCTTTGTATATACCTTTTTGGTTTTAGAAACAAGTACAAAACAGATATAAACTGCATTATGAGATGGCAATACAATATTATATTTCTCCGGAGTACCGGTATTTGAGAAATGAACGGCGAGCAGTTTTGTGTTTGCCCCACTGGGACATACCTGCCTATACGGGTTTGTCTTCTGGAAGAGCTGATACAGTTTGAGCTATCTAGATCGTTTTACATCGGGCAAAACTTACTGGGGTCAGTGAATTTCACGCTGAGCAAAGACTTCATCATTAAGACTAACAGCATACTCAATCAACGTTCGTATTTTCTGATCCATATACCCCATCTCTGATAAGCGATATGGATTCAGGGTTCTATCATAAATCCTCACGGATACTGATGTCACGTTACCAAGGCAACATTAAAGAATAAAGGGCTGTGTGACAGCCGCAATGTTGGGTTCTCTTGAATTTCCTCTCTTTTTTTCTTTTCTTGAAGTCCATTTCATGAATATCTGATGAGATCAAATATACATGCGCAACGACGAAAGCTTGAAAACAGTTGGTAACCATCGCTGGAGATTCTGATAAACAGCTTCGGTACACTGAAAATGAAAAAAATGAAGTCAAAACGAAATATTTGCTTTGAATTATTAACCAACTGAAAAACTATGAATTATTATTAACTCTTAAAAATTTTATCATCCACATAGCTCATTTACTGTTAAACGCTTATAAAAATGAAGTAATATATACGGTGTGGTTTTTAAGTTGTGACATGCACATGAGGTAATACATTCAACATTCGGAATCGCCTTTCAGTCGTGCACTATATGCTCAAACAGTAAATTGTTCAACTGACCTGGACTACTGAGTATAAGGCAACATCGTCAATTTACACACAGATCTTGCGTTTCGCTCATTAATAGAATTATAAGACAGCCAGCTCTCTGCGGCTACCCCACGATCGACAAACATCACCCAATCCAAATGGACAGAATTTTGCCAGGAAATCTCAGAATTATCCGGAGCAAGCTTTCAGGAGAAAATGTAAGGGGGGTGCACACTTACTTAGGTCCGTGTAACATTGAAGCAAATGGAGCCAGGCCGTCTGGGAAGCAATAGGCAATGCGCAGTAGCGAATACAACGAAGCTATTGGCGGGCTTTCGAGGCTGATGTGCTTTGTAACACAGATAGAGCTTTGGCAGCGCAAACGGTGCTCACTGAAGTACCTCGCTGCGCTGGCGATGGAAAGGTTTAATCCTCGATGATTCGAACAAGGAAACACATTTTTTTTCCAAAGGCTTTACAATAAATGAAGGACTTAACGAGAGGACCACGGCATCAGAGTGGCTCTGAAACCCGACTCCGCTACCCCAGTAAGTCGATCTTGCCTTAGGTTTTAACGAAATTCAAACTCTGGCGACAGAATGCACTCAAGCTATCACAGTTTGTCGTCAAATGAAGAAAGACTACACCCTTTCGTTGGCCAGTGCTGCCTTGAATTGCATGTGATATTTCTTGACCTGTCACTCGACTGTCTCCATTATTAGTTTTTTTGGTCAACATTTTTGTTACTGTATATCCCCCTTTTGGGACATTGCAACACTTTGTGATGTTTTACCACAGCGGTCTAAAACTTGACCGTCACTTTCGCTTCTTCGTTATGAAGAATACGCGTCACGTTACTATTCGCGCCCTCAGGCGGTCGTATTGGGTGGACAACGCCGAGACCTATTTCATGTTTGATGGACAAAGTGATGCAGGTCACGAGGCCAGCGATCTTTCCAAAATGCTGCAGTACCCATGCAGCCATACAGTTCGACTTCACCAACCAGTGTGCACAGTTTCATCTGGAAAACGACCGAAAAAGTCACTGTTTATGGTTTTTGCACAGGCTCTGTGCCCCTTTGTGCTGTCAAGACTTACATGTATAATGGTAGGCCTATCCAAGTTGACGCTTTGCAAAACGAAAGTTGGCAGTGTTCAAACGGAAATTGATAATATTCCAAAACGTAATCTTGATGAGACAGATTGAAAAGATTGAACATGCTGCCTCGGCAGAAGGGCGACATGTGTTTAAGACACCATGTAAACCTTATCAGCAGGACTAGTGTCTATTATTTTGAAAAGAACTAAGAAAAAATGCAACAGCACATTAAAAAAATATCTAGGGTTTTCGAGGATTATTCTTGGCGGATCGAGGAGTTCTGTAAATTTGAAAGTGTATGGTAACACTGAAGATGGCTGCTTCCGCAATAATAAATAATGAAATTCTAAGACACGTCAACCAGTGTTGTGAGCTCTAAAACATAATATATTATCCCATTAATTTCGCATTAAATTATTTATTTGGGTTTTTTATCGTCGTAATCATTCTCAGTCCATTTTTTCACTTCTATCATAATATTTCTGGTATTGAGCAGATGCACATGATGAGGCTTACGCCAGAGCTGACGGGGATTTCTATGTAGCCCTTTGTGTCAACAAAATATAAGAAAAAAGTACGCTCCAAAATTGCATGCTCGTAATCCAGCTCTTGCACGAGACTCATCACGCGATTTCTTTTTTTCTTTTTTTTTCCTAGAGTAAGGGAAATGTGTAAAGTCCCAAAGCCCTCAATAGACAGAGAAGCAGTCAAGGCTCTTAGCTACTTCAGCGCACGCATCTATTATTCATGCTTTGCCAATAGGGGAAACTAAACACGGGAAATAATTTACAATTTTAGTGCGAGCTGCCCTACCATATGTTACACTAGAGGAATAGAAAAGGACTTCTGGTCTTCACATCAGGGAGCTCTAAAATGACTAACCAAACGCTCTTTCCATATACAACGACTAATGAGATACTCGTGGAACCGAACGCGACAGTTATTTTTTTCCCGTTGGAGCTTCTTGTCAACACCTCATATCCGGAGGGGGTTGCTGTAATGAAGTCACTGTTTTAAATGAATTTTCATTATTTTCCTTATGGTCGATTCTCGTACAATGCATTATGAGGCATCGGCTTAAGGTGACCATGCATAATGAGCGTGTAGGAAGGATGCGAACATTGGGATATGCAGTGGTGGATGGCACAAACCGTGAAGTGGCATGTTCGTCGCTTGGAGTTAACACTTGTGTTTTTTAATAAGCTCCAACAAACCAAAGCCATTTCAAACAGGCTTGAAACAGGTATTAGACTGGTCTTCCTAAGGAATAGGAACACACAGATGCACGGAAATTTGCCCCTAGTTGATTGATTGTGAACAAACTTTGGAATCAAGGGCTGCGTATATCCACATGGGTCTGTGATTTCCTAGGCATATACGCCATTATGTCATGGCACTGGTAAACTCAAGATGGACTTGTGGGAAATAAATTGTGAAAGAGTTCCATCTGGACGGTGTAATTAAATGAGTTGCGTGAATTTAGGTAAATAAATGTTTGCCGTTGACCCTTATAAGCGTACTGGGAAAAGGAAAAATACACTCCAGTAAAAGAACAAAATAAAATCACAGTGGATCGGGATGAGGTATAAAAAACAAACTATTTTTCATTGCTGTGATGGCGTCGCGTAATAACAGATGGCCAACATGTAAAAGAAGATTATGGAGTTTAATGTGTCTATTTCACGGATATACAAGAAGTGTATGTCGGCCTACTAATTTTCCTGTAGATATAAAGTCTTAAAATGTCAACCGCGGTTCTATTTCTACCGTCGCTGAGAATTTTCCATTACATTATAATCATATGCCTGACATGATACATTCCATACTATAAGCTCAACATCAGCCAGGGACCCCATGGATTCAATGTAAGTTATTTCGTTGATTCATGAGTAGAATTATTTTTGGAGGCCCCCCGGACAATTAATTTGTTGTGCATTTAAAACAGCGCCATTGAGACTGTCTCATTAATCTGCATTTTGCCAGCGGCCTGTCAGTCGTGCACGGAAAGTGCCTTTCTATCTTTCTTCTGCTTTTGTTATTGAGTTAATACAGTCGGCATGACGGCCACGAGGGGGGGGCTCGTGTGTTTCTCTCATTTTGCTTGTTATAACAAGCCTGCTTTCATTTTCCTATGCAAACACGGCGTTTCGGATTACTACCGCCTCTTTGTGTCATTGTGTCCTCCTCATGGTAGAAAGGCAATGTTAGTGGTTTCCAAACAATATGAACTCATCACTACTGCCCAAAATGCTGCTTATACGGGTTTGCACTGCGCAATGGAGGAGTTGTGAGGAGCTAAACCGATCATCGTGGATTTTAGTTGTGATTATTTCATAGCCTGTCTATATCCAGTGGCATACAAATTTATTTCACAAGTTGGATTTCATTGGCAAGACGAACAGTTGGAAATGGTGTACGTAATAGACAGCTGGCGTGTTGAAATGCGGCTGAGGAGAGCGTTGAGTAGTATTCGGTATTCCGCCATTTCAATTTCCAAACACTGTTATCCCATACTTACAGAAGCGATTATGGTGTTGGTTGCAAAGTTAACCAAGGTGGTCCAAAGAAACTTGAATTTGTGTGATAGGTTTATCAAGTCGAACCTTACCACCTGTTGGTGACTTAAAGTACAGATCATCGACCTGGGAACTCCAGCAGCTGCAAAAAGACGAACAGAACAGGTAACCGTATCGATATAGGAGCTGCCGAGTTGTCCAGCAAGTTTACTCAGATTTCCGTAGGGGACCTCCGCGGCCGTTCGTGACCCAACATGAGACTACTCAAATTTGAACGGCTTCAACTGCCTACCACTGACGACTGTCAGACGGCAGCTGGATTTTCCCTTTTAAGCGGGAAGGTGTTTTATGCAAAATTCTCCCCCATATCAGCCACGCATGACGCATAGGCATCATCGGATGCATATAATATACATGTACTTGAAACCAGATGGCCGCGTATGAACGGGCATGCGACGCTGATACTTTGAGTTCACGGTGTAGGAAAAATATAGTAACCAAAATGGGGAGAGAATGACAAATAGATATTGCTGATAACTGTGACCCTTATGTTTGATGTATAAATTGGAGAGGCAGAGTCATGTGACTGTAACAGATTGCATTTATTTATTTTTCGACAATAAATACCCTTGAACGCAAAGCTGCATGCTGGCGCGATATACAAGCCGTTGCTGTCCTGTTGTGCCAAGATAAAACAAGTCAACCATTTCCTAATGAAGGATGCTTACCTTATCAGGTTAATTTCTCCTCTTGTTTGATTCCTCTCAATCTTGGTTCAGATTAGATACATCTGGAACTTAAGTTCCACGGTGGAAAAATAAACCCGACAGCTCTACTGAAAAATGGAGAGGGTCGAGGATTCCCTCTGTGATGCATGAAATGGCCCTCGCAAATGTATCTAATCGAAACCTTAGTTAGTGTCTTAATTATCAAGCCCTTTTAGAACGAAATTCATTCTATCCTTTGTCTTAACTCGTGACAAGAATACCCTTTTAATAGCCTTCCCTATGAGTTATGTACATGGGTAAATGAACATTCCAGATTTGCATAAAACTCAGACCATCAAGTGGTGCAATTCCGCGGAATATTGATCACGATGAAGTTTTCCTCCTTTTTTCTTTTCTTTACTGGTTAATTATAAATATTTCATTTCCCATTCGAATGGAAGTTACTCTTGATGAATTTAGTCCTGTTCGTTTCATTGCCAACGCTTTCATTTTGTAAATAATTTAATTTTGTCTACATTGTTTGATGTATGTTTGTTTCAGTTCAAGTGAAATAAAGCTTTCCTTTGAAAGGTATAAAGAGGGTTATTCTTTTTACTTTCCTTTTTTCTTTTCCCTTTAAATTTTGTTGTTATTTTTTCTCAGTGTTTTACTCTCGGGTTACAAATCCGGTGGATTGTGTTGCTGGAGCAAATTGCAACTCTCTGCAACAGACAGCGAGGCGTGAAACAGACCGAACATTTTGTTTTTTAAATGTCAGGATATCATTATTACAATGAGGTAAGGCGTGATGGCGGTTGATTTCACGCCGCCAGATAAGCCGGTATAAATCTCTCGTTTTTGAGCAGTTGGCGCTGGGATGCACTTGCGCTGCTTTGGTCAAATCCGAGTGATCCATCTGACATGTGTGGGAGTACGGATAGAAGCTGACAGAGAAATCACAGCTAGGTTTCTTTTCATTTTTTTTATTCACTACTTGAATTTCCCACGAACTTCCCTTGGTTCTGCCCTGTGTTTTCGTGCTACATTATGAAAATAGGAATCTACATTTTTTATGCGAAAATGTTACTTTATTGTTACATCTGTTCTTTACATCGGATGAAATCAGAACAGATGTTTAACGGGAGATACACTTCACGAAGTGGGTGATATGCGCAAGACAGTTTTCGATACGTTTTCCGCAACATTGATGGAAGTGTGGTGTTAGTCATTCGAAAAAAAACCGAACTAGGGCGAATGCAATTCACAAAAGGCCCTCAAAATAGGTCCTTACGGTGCAATAATTCAATATTGAAGACTAAATTACAAGGCTTCGTGTCTCTTGAATTTCCACCTTGTCAAAGTTCGAACTCGTGACTGTAGACTGGCCTCCAGCAGCAACAATCTAAACCCTCAAGGAGTTGTGCTAATTTTACCATCTGAATAGGTCTTCTCGATCCAATCAAACATCGCGATTAGCAGGACAGCAATTTGATATTCTTTAACAAATAAACAGGTATTTCGGGAACTATTTCGTGGAGATTTTTTTCCTCGGGTGCCCACGGCCCCATGATTGACTCCGCTAAGACGATAATCATGAGCGACCGTGAAACCAGATTACAAGTCAGATTACCAGGAGCAGAATTCCGCGAGAGATTCGCCTTGAATCTTCAGCCAGCAGACGTTGTTTGGGTTTATCTGCCCGGACGATCGGGTATCTCCAGGGTTATAAGCTTTATAGCCCACATTTGTACGTTGTTTCAAATTGTCTTAGAGTGTCCGGGTCAGAACAAGTATTCTTTAGATCAGACTAGCATCGCTCCTACTTGTCAATTAAATGTCAACTTATTTCCGCACAGTATAAAGCATTATTGTATAGAGTACTACGTGTCCTATAAAAATAACCACAGGGGTGTTCTTTTCCTCTCTTAATTTACTGCACGACGTTCAACTGTATAAACCTTGTCAAGTACGCCTCGAAGGTCGAGTCCATTTGGCGGCCAATTTCAAAGAGTTGCCAAGAAAAGAAAATGTATTCGTTAGCATGTGACAGATTCTTTGTTGTGGTTGGTGCTCTCCTTCAATGTCAATCAATTTGCTACATAGAACATTTTACCAAGCAGCTCAGTGAAACTGGGTCCAGAAATTTAAGTCAATGGCCTCCTAAAGGCCTCTAGCAAGACCTTTCTAATTAAAGCGTTTTCGCAAAGCTGGACAAGTGCCTTATTTTATGACTACAGTCTATAGCTTTCCATATACTTGGAAGGGGATTTCCCGTCGTTCAATCGGACAGTCTTGAAGGAATTAAGCACTGACCTACAATTCAATTACTTCGATGTTTTTTCAGCTGCTGCAGTTTGCGTGCTGCGGCAAAAGTGACATGCAATCATTTCTATCCTCAGAAATTGAGGGGTCGAATTTTATGAAAACTTGCCACATTTTCAGCATGCCACGATCTGTGTGAACACCGTTTGCAAGGCGCCACATTTAGGTGGCATAATTACATTCATACGAAACAACATTCTGAATCTATCATGATATGTTACCACACACTGGATGAAGAGAGAACGCATTTACCTTTGGTTGCCATGGCATCATGGCACTAATCAACATATAAATTACATCTTTTGTCCAAGCGGATTCAGTAGTATTGCTTTCTCCGAAATGTCAACGATTTTTTTTCTTTCTCGGAAGATGTGCAGGCTTCATTGAGACAGGTACAATTTGCTACAAAGAGAAGGCATTTTTTAGAAAAATGTATGACTGGTGGGCCTACACGCAGCGTTAGGTGGACAAAAAGAAAGTTGTGAACATAAAGTTTGATGTAGTTTGCGGGTCGGGAACGTTTTGTCAGTCATAACTGCTGTGCGTGGAACTTGCCCAGTGGTCTTTGGTAGGATTTTGAAAGGCCTTCACCTTGTTGTTATTGTTGTTGTTTGTAATTTAAGGCTAACTCAAACTGGTCTATCGGACAAATTGTTTCAGAAAGAACAGCAAATTAAAACTTGAAAGAAAAAGAAATCATGGAATGTGAAGTGTACTAGCTGAATCAACTACACAGTCGAACAATAATGTGGCAAAGTTCTGATGAAGCAACTATCTTCAGCTTCGGTTACTCGTATTTAGAAGTACAGAAATGACTGGTACTTTTGAAATAGAAGGCAGGAAAGAATGTACTTACGAAGACACTGACTGCCAACAACTGGTACCCGCGTGGTGTATATTCTCTATATATTGTTCCACCAGTTGACACAGCAAAATGTCACCAGAAGGATTGCAGCTCAAGATGCAATGATTTTTATACTCTGTGTCCAGCAACTACATCAACCAATCGAATTCCTCAATTTACCCCTGCCGTGCCTCCGTTTAAGTCATATGCAGACGGCGATGACCAGTGGTTTTATTATAATATCTTTCACGCACTTTTCTTTTTAGTCAGAGTTACGGAGACATCCCCGCCGACCATATGGTGATGTGAGCGAATGACGTAGCAGCACAGCATGCTCCCCTTAATTTACGCCGACTTCGTCCCGCTACGCTGATACGGCTGCATGTCTCGGACTATTGAGCACTAGGACAGAATCCGAAATGGCATCAGCTTGTGTAGGTGCAATAGAGTGGCCTCGTTACAACCGCGTCCCGTAAGCTTGAAGGCGACTGCGACTAAGTAGACTAATGCTGTATACAATGTACATGGTTGTACCTGTTCCAAACATTAAGAAGTCAGACATCATTTAGTCACCCCAGCTGTATGCACCAATCCACTTCCAGATCCCCTGGAGAATCCCGTCCCTCATCTCCCAGCATCGGGAGGTGATAGAGTTTTCATAGAGCAGACAGCGAGCAGTGCCCATCACACATCACCGCGTGTATACCAGCCGCTCCGCCTTCGATGCATGGTTGTGGAGTCGTTGATTTATGACATTTGTACAATTTGTGTATTCGACGCGATTCCCCCCTTGGCAACGTCCTCGTAGTGTGACGAGTTCTTGCGCTGTCTCCGTGATGGTTGTAATCACATCCGTCTTTGCGTAATATCCACCTGCAGCAGACGCAGGTGGGAGTAACGTCGAGAAGGGTGAATTGGGGGAGGGGGTAAGGGGTCTTGCCCCTCCCACTTACACATCCACATACGAACAAAAACATTTTTGTTTAAATTTTGAATAAATTAGGCAAAGGCAATTGTTGATTATTTCCTCTCCTTCCTGCTCTAAATTGCACCCTCACCCCTCAGAAAGTCCATAAAAGGTAACATCAAAATTCATTTTGGCCCCCCCCCAAAAAAAAAACAATTCCCCTCCCTAATTAATTTCTGGATCTGCCCTCGTCTGTCGTATCAATAATTTCAGATTTTTCGTCGAAAAAATGACAGTAAAAACATCTGCAGCAGAAGAAAACCTCATAGTGCATGGCAATACAAAGTCATGTTTGCCAAAAATATCAACGATAATATTCTAATTCTCAAATGGCAAAACTAACCACAGGACCCCTGCTGTCTGTAATACAAAATTAATGTTAAAATTATCATGCCGGGCCCACGCAAAATATTAATCTTTCATGAATGCTTCACTAAACAGGTGTGCCACAACCTATCCAGCGAGTTCATAATTTATTCAACGAGCAAATCCGCCCATCAACTTTGTTCGACCAACCCTTCGAAGACTTGAATATTGAAAGGAATAATGGTTGCTATGGATGAGGATTGTCAGAGGTAAGTCCAAGACTGAAGTAGGTGTAACACACTGGCTGACAGGGTAACTAGTGAGTTACTGATCTTAGAGTGATTGGGTTGATTTGTAAGTTGCTTGACTACCTACCCAAAAAAGGGAGAGATCAGCCTGTCAGAGACAATTGTTTGTTGTTTGTGGTGATTTTACTGTTGTCTTTGTTCTTGTTGTTTTCCCGCCAGATAATCTAGACTTAGGAAGTTGACAAAAATCACTTAAAAGTCTTCAAGTTCATTTTTTACACCAACATGAGTATAAATGAAATGAAAGGTTATCTCTTTAATGACAATCTTTGCACCAATACAGAAGCAGTGTACATTTTAAAAGGGAAAAAAGAGATCTGACGAAGGTTAACAACAGCAAGGAAATAAAAGGGATGGGCATTGAGTTACCGTCTCACCTGCAACGGAACTATGTTTACCTTTGACTGTCGGTCCTTCCTCTTATCGACCTGGCGCAATCAGTTTTTGATGGGCACATCATCTTGACTCGGCATTCTATTTGCTCCAAAAAGAAAACAGCTAGCTCGGAAGAAGAACCTCGTCCCAACCGTCAGGGGACAAATCATCCGTACAAGCCACCGAGCCATCCACAGCACGCCTCGGCGATCAAGGCAAACACAGCGGGAATATTGCCGCTCATAACCATGACATTTCCTTTGGGGGGGGGCGGCGTATGCGGTCCAGCGTCAAGATTCATTCGCGATCATCTGTCATCGTTAGAGACAAATCGATTGGTTGATAAGCACCCAAGTTGTATAGCTTTTGAGATCCACGCGCATAAAGGGTCGCGACAAATGTTCGTTTTGATACAGGCGTCATCCAGAAATTTTTTTCGAGAAGTCAGGCCCGTCAGATTTTTTACGTCCGATTGTTGCGATCAGGCAGACACATAGGTAATGCAAATTACCTATGTAAATTCAAGATGTCATTTTATTGTTGCTGGACTCCCATTTCTTTCTTAATTTTTGCTTTTTGCTTTTGTCAGCGCGGGAAGAGATGGGACAACAAAGTTACAAACGAGCATTGATAAGGGTACTGAAGATGTTACGTCCCAACTTTGTCAACTGTTATAAACTTTGTCGACGAAGTCGGGTATACCCCCAACTAAGTTGGTTATGAACGCAACTGTAGGGTTACATGAATATAATAGATTTCAATAAATAAGCAAAGAGAAACAAAAGAGACCAAAAGGTTACCTGGGATTAACATTCTACTTGGTGTGAATGTTCGATTGCTTTGCGGTTTCATACATGATTGATCTCTTGCTGACACAGAGCAAAGAGCGTTCAATCTATTTACATGATGCACAGCCCAAACAATGCATTTGACGGAGCAGGATTAGTCGATCAACAAGATCGCGTGATCGTGTTACAGTCTCAATCTATCCTACACGAAACCTCCCACACTGCTTTCGTTTTTCCAAATCAATATTTCACAACCGCAAATTAGAAAGTAAAAGGCGATTGGTCGATGGCGGAATCTTCGGCAAATCATGCAATATACAAGATTGACAGATCACGCAAAGATCGAGCGATCACGCCCAACACTTTCGCCACGACGAGCAGCGTCCATGCTCAACTATTTCGTGGACAAAAACTGGGGTGCAACAAAGACAATATGTAGGAACCCACGGACACGTGATCCTACCCACCTTCAGGAAAGTCCTTGCACATCATATTACAGTGGTTAGTGGGCTTGTGGGTTTGGCCTCACTGGCAAAGCAACAGCGATCTTTGCTCCAGCTGAACCACAGTTTCACTGTTATATTTCGGCAATTTATTTAATTAAGTTTTAAAAAGGGAGCCAGACAAACAGCGGTGTATACAGGGAAAGGGACAAGTGTTGCTTGAACTGTATTTAAAGACCTTAATATGATTCGGGATGCACAGCAGGACCTTTTAAATCATGCGTCCCTACATTTTGGGCAATGGGTATTCTGTAAGACTCAGGTGCTAGGTGGGTGCTGCGGAGTAAAGCTGTTGAAATATCTGAGCATTTGGTCGTATTCCATGAAAGCATGGAAGGAAAAACAATCAACACGTCTCACTTTGTGTTGAAGATGCCTCATAATTCGCTTGTATCTGTTTGCACGATTTTAACAACTGGATTTTGATGGGATCGTCACAAATCTGACCACAAGAGGGCGCTATCATGTGCGGCATGCGTGATTCCGTGAGCATCACACATAACTGACAGCAAACCGTTTGCATTCAAAGGCCTGTTTATACTTCAGGCAAACGTGAAAGTGAAGCAACTTAACGTCACAAAACATTTGCAACGAAATTCGCCTCAGTTGGAGTGTATTCAAGTTGTGCGCATTCCTAGTACGAATATTTGATTCGACATAACAATTTTGGATCCATTCAACAGGGAAACAATTCCCCGTTTTTTAAATTGGCTGACGTAGGTAAAGGTTGCAGGGAATGAAACTGCCCTCACCATGGGACAAGTTCGATCAAGGACCACTAGTTAACTAGTGGTCGGTTCATGATGTACCTAGCGCATGTGCGGTGGAGTTGAAGTGCGAACGACCCTAGTCAACCGTCAGCGTCAGGTCATTAAGCCGAAGGAGAGAAAAGATGGTCGCAGGAAGGGCAAGATAGCAAAAATAAGAGTGAAAATGGTCGTATACTAGGCCTAATGACATGCTGTGTTACCGGCATTTTGCTCATAACTGGTCCTCTCTGCACTGTACTGTTAAAAACGATTTTGGGCAACCAACGATACGACCAACCTCGACAGGCTGGTCGCGAATAGTTGACTAGACTAGTCCAACCATGATTGTGAACTAGCCTGCATTCGATATAGTCAAACTATGGTTATATAGCTATGGTCCTTGCAGTGATCGAACCTGTCCATGCATGCCCATACTAATTTTCAACAATGCAATTCGTGTGCAGCGCCCTCGCATTATTTCGGTATACGTTGCATCCAGCACAAAATGTGCTTCCTGGTAGAAGTAGAAACCAGAAACAACCAATTATAATGATGAAATGCGTGAATGTCCTCACTTAATTATACACGAGGACAAAAACAAGCAGACGTCTCCTCAAGGTGCACATGAAACCTCGAATTGCCGCTTGATGTGTAATTTTTCGGCATGAGGGAACAGTCCCCGGCCAGAGAGGCCACCGTCGCCCTTTCATCCCTCTATCTGCACCACAGGGCGCAGTCGGTCCTGGTATTTATCAGAAGTAGAGGTTTCACTTTGGGATATGTCATTTATGCCTTTCTATATGAAGTCTCCCATCCGGATTTGACAGAGTCGGAAATTACACTCATTCAGTGTGTTTGGTCTGCACAGTTATACTATTTCGCCTGAAACCTTCGTAGGCCAAATCATTTCCTGCTGTACTGACAGGGATGATAACCGTCTGCAACTTTTAGAGCCGATTTGATTGCTTTAATCCTATTTTACACAGCTAGCCCGACATGAACAAAAATCTTTTTGGAAAATGTCAGAAGAGAAAAGGATAAAATGTCAAAACTTTGATTTCACAGTTTGTTTTTCATTCCAGGGAACATTTGAATGCTTCAATCAATTAGCGTTGTTACTTTTATGGTGTATTTCACTGATTTTTCCCTGCAGCATTTACCTGAGGGCCTATCTTGATCAGGCATGGCCCTAAAATAAGATGCACTGCGATCATGGTTTCCTCCGATATATTATGATTATAACCATCCACAGTGATCGGTGACCCTATTCGCCGCAATCATGTATACCAAGTGCGGATCCAAAGGGGTTGGGGGTGACCCCAACCCCTCCCCCACCCGCTCTGACACCAAAAATTAATAAATGAATAGCAAAAACATTGAAATAACAATCACATTAATACAGGTTCGCCCGTCCAATTTCGAAAAATGTGTAAATGAATTATAGCAGCATTCGTTTTCGAGCGAAATAGATCGAACATTCAAATCCCCGTTTCTATT
The DNA here is from genome assembly GCF_054643075.1 of Acanthaster planci. Classification (NCBI taxonomy): domain Eukaryota; kingdom Metazoa; phylum Echinodermata; class Asteroidea; order Valvatida; family Acanthasteridae; genus Acanthaster; species Acanthaster planci. Next base: position 2,026,734 of record NC_141784.1, on the reverse strand, counting down.
TAACAAATAGAAATTATATTTCAAGGAGGGGTGTATTCAGTCATACAGAGTCAGCCTTCAATTTCCTGATATTGTACTGCTTTGGAATATTGACATGCATTTTTGCGCGAAACTGAATGCACCCCTGCAATCATGCATTCATCTTAATTTGAACTCAAGCTATTTTGCAAAATTCACGTACGCAGGCGTTTTCGCCTGTGTGTCATTTAAAGTAAGCCTGGTCAAGAATTAGAATTCGTTTGTGTACTAGCAGAAGTTACATTCTTAGATGTGTTGAGTTGTTTGATTAATGTTTAAATAGTCATGATTGAAATAAATCATTTAAGCTGTCATTGGAACTTACGGAGTATTGCAGGAAACCTATAAACACCGGCACTGAGGGAACCTTCCTTCTTGAGCTGCATTACAATCATAAAAACCTTATTTTCTTTTACAGTTTGATAACAAACAGAATATAAATGAGTAACATGACATTTATTATCAAAGTGGTGTCATGATTTGTGTAACCTCGTATTCAGGCCTATATTCTCATCAACTTGAACATATGTTTTGCAAAATTAAATTACAGCAAATGAATATTCATTTCCGAAGGGACACTGTAAAGGACAGATTTTCAGCGAATAAGAATGCACATTTGTTGTAACTGGCAAGGAACACGTCAATCCGAAATCCCAGCCACATATTCGTAACCTCTTTAATGAACCGTAATGTACATTCATTTGTTTGAAGGATGCAGAACGAAGTCGAATGCTTGTTATTGCGAAAATGAAACCAGGTTTCAAGCCGTTTTCAAAATCTACGCTAAAATGAAATTTTATTTTACAAATTAGATCTCAAATTTTGCGAAATTGGCCGGTAAAACCTGTAATAAAAGAGATAATATTGTACTTCATGTATAAGAGTGAAGCAATGAAAATGCCTTACCTCTGTTTGCATCCATCTGTCCTTGAAGGAATAAGACCTTAAAAAAAATTGACAAGCATGCCCCCCCCCCGGAAAAGTCATACACCCGCCCCCGTACACGTCATTCTACAGTCTATGGTAAACTTAAGCACATCGTCGTATCGGTTGGGCTTGGTAAGCCCCCTTTATATCTGCAGTGATCTGTCGACACATTCAATTGACGAAGGTCATGGCCCAAGCAAGCGAGAGACCGTGTGAGCTCAAAGGTCAACGCTCACTGCTGGTTTCTACTCGAGGATATCATAAATCTGAAGGCATGATTGTGCACATAACTATAAATCTACGGCCTGCTCGAAGAGCTTACATAGTACGGGTTGGACTTGGCTTCAACTTCTGAAATAAATGTGCTGCTCTTCCGGCCCCCCGGGCAGCAAAAGAAAGCGCCGTCTGGATTCCGATCTCGCTTCTGCAAGAGGGACACCATTGCGGGCTCAGTGCCGGGTGTATAGCTGCCTGCATTGGAATTAGAGGCTATATACCTTCTCAGCCCGAGAAGGCACATGCACTTGGCAATCAACAAAGGTTACCGCTCAGGTAAGGTTTTATGTACAGAGGAACGCGTGAACTTGTTATTCTGATAAGAAACTTGAGACATTCAGTCCGGAGGAGTTTGTGTTTTAATGCTAAAACCCACATCCATTGCCCAAACTGTGATGTCATCCCAGACAAAAACCTCAGTGTTACACTGGCCCCAGAAAACGCCAAAATTCTGATATGTTGCCGTTACAAAGTTCCTTTGGGGGAAACTTATTGTCATGTGCAGGTATGCGTCAATAATCCATCAAGCAAATATTTGAGGAAATTCTGGGCAGTTTGAACAGGAAACCACGAAATCCGAACCATGTCTTTTCTGATTGACATCAAGGCAATTGGCGCCCTTAATGTCCAGAAAGCTTAGGCAAAGTGCCTTACCCCAAATCGATGTTAATAGGTTGAAGATATGGACTGAGACTCACAAACAATGCCGTGTGTCCAGAAAAATTCCTCGCATGCAGCCTTTAACATTCTGTTGTGGGCAGTCAAAAACACCATTTTACTCGAGTCTGCGCGTCACGACCGGTGCACCTTGTGCCGAGTGTTGAAATATTACATGAGATTTGGGTTGCTGTAGTGTAAAAGGAGAGTCGATGTAGGCATTGTTGTAGCCTGACGAATTACTCTGTTAACATTAAAAAAGAAAGGCGCCAAAGTACCCTTTAAAGATCAGATCAAACATTGAAAATAATAAAATAAGGTTACTTGAAGCACAAAAGTGCAGTTTCAAGGGATGTGGTAAAAGAAATCTGTTTATAGCGTGGCCTGTACTGGGATTTTCCGGACCGTCTCACAGCCGGGGGAAGATTTCGCCCCAAGAACTTGGCTGTTGCACAAGCGATTCCTTTGGAATTTTTGTTGTGCTTGTAAAGGCACTCCTGATTAGTACGTCGTTGGAGTTTTGGTTGTTATTCGCTTAAATTTATTATGGCCTCATGTTGTCCTGCTCCCATTGATCACGTCAATGGAAGAAAGGATACATGTTGGATTGACAATATATCCGAATTTTCACTCAATTGGTGTTCAAATGACTGAAACATTTTACTAAAAAGCAACTGCTAAAATTCCGTGGGTGAAGGAGATACGTTACACGAGGATAATGGAGCAAAGGTCATGGGGCAGAATCCCCCAAGCTCTTTTGGAATTTGATATCTATGCAGGTCTCAGGGTGTACACTAACGAGTGACATTTTAAAGTCAGCATAAATCATTTAAAGGGTACCTGCAATCAATTCAATACATACCTTCAAAATGTACCTTTGCGTCTCAGTTAACCTTATTTTCAGCTTTTGTTTCACGATTTCAAAGGGCAAGTTTACTGCCTGTTTGATTTATGATAATGAGATTTTCACATTCATGAGCAAACTGTGATGTCATCCAAAGAAGAAAGCCTAAATGTTACATTGGTTTGTACACACAAAAGCCAAGTTTTTGTAGATTTTGCCGGATTAAATGTTTTCTTCTCTGCAGAATCATTGCTGTTTGTCCATAGCAATAAGCAACCATCATTCCTTTCCTCAGAAATGTATTCAGTAAATAAATTCTTGATTTACAATTTGAACGTAAAAACTTGAGTTGTGTCTTCCCTGGATGACATCAAAGGAACAGCGCCCTCTCTCGCCATTAAAAGCATGGATAATTCCATAGTGTTTTTAAAAAGGCCACTTTTTAATGCATTCAACCGAATAGGAATGTAAAGGATATCTCATGCACTGAAGACGAGTATATTTCAGAGGAGTACAAATTTGCAGGAAAATTGTGACAGAGAAAAAAATCATTGCAGCTACACTTTAAGCATCATCTTCACGAGTCCATTGTATAAATTATGGTGCGTGTCTATTTTTATTCTTTTAATCATACGTTCAGTGAAGAACATAATGGTTTCATATTGCTCACGAAAACGTGCCTCATCTGATTGGCTGGACTGCCTGTTGAGCGTCTGTTTCATCTAGAACCTGTTATTCTGCACACTCGGGTTTTCTTTCACTCGAAGGAAGGCCCGTTTCCTTCCCAGACACGTCCGGGTGTCGCGTGTATTTCTGAGCTCCAAACGCTTCGCGTAGTTTCGGGAAGATTGTGCAGTAATGATACCTTGAGTCAAGGGCAGATCAAGAACCAAAATTTCGGGAGAGGGGTAAGATTTTCTCTTTTTGGGGGGGTGGGCAAAGAATGTTGGCCACAACCTTCGATGGCTTTCCTGAGGGGTGAGGCTACATGTAAGTTTAGGAGCTTCTTGCACGCTTTAGGGAAAAATGTGAAACAGCTTTCCAAATCGTCCTTTTCTTATTCTTTTTCCACGAAAATTGCTGCATTTAGAGGGGGGTTGATCTGTCACTTCCCTGAGTCAGATTAAGGAAACTCAAACGAAAACGGCAACTTTAGGACAACCACATCAATGAAGAGGTATTAAATGCCTAAAATGCAAGTTCTAAGAAAAGAAACATTAAAAACAAATAAAACAGAACGCAGGCATCATTGCATCCATCCTCCTCTGGTCAACAAGGAAGGTATTTGATTGGCTGAGAATGAAGTCGGGACCAGGGCTTCGTATTTCACTCTTGATGCTCTCGCCATGTTTGAAGATTATTAACAAAGGGTCATGGACGTGACCTCCATAGGCGTTCTAATTTAAGGTCCACAATGATCTACATTCAGAATAGCTTGCTGTTCAAGATTATTTTTGTGAAAAGAACACATTTTACGTACTGCGCACTAGTTAAAGACTCTGGTGAACAAATCAGGGACATGGGGTCATGCAGTTCTAGTTCAGTGGAGTTGTATTACTGTGCTTTCTTTTCCTCTCTCTGTTGATAGGCACAACATCTGTGGATATGGAACTTGTGACACATAACGTAACCTTTAACCTTCGTACATATATAGGCAATCTTGAGGGAACAATGCATTTGGCAACTAAGCGCATCAAGCAACTTGGACTTGTGGTAACAGGAATGTGCACAGCGGTGGTTCTTCTGCTGTTTGTTCACACCAACCGAAGCAAGACCAAAACCTTACCAAAAGGTATAAAGCCATGTCTGATCTTATTCCCAGTCGTAGGCCTAACCCACAATACTAATAGATAAGTAAAAAATAAACTACGGATTAGCGCCACGTACATTAATTAAAATGGAAGGATATCGACAGACAAGAGCAATAAACAGACAAACTAAGGTAATAAAAACCCTCGACAGATCCACCTGACATCACCCCTAGCCGTCCACAATGGAGTGATACCCACATGTATGAGCGCATTGAGTGTTATTGTAACAGGCAAAACCCGTACCAATATGAGAACCGTGGCCAATGGAGACAAAGTATGTCGTTGGGGGCGCACCCGGTACGTCGTAGTGCGTAGACCTTTTTTCTTCTTCCGTTTTCATCTCCCAAGGCTTGTATTTTCTGTATTATTTCTCTGTACTTCTCTCTTTTCTATACCACTGTTTATAGATGTTGGACACAGGACAGCGCAACATCGTCTAGAGGGCGCACTTTCCATCATTCATGGCACTAAACAAAAAGTATAACAGTTGAACACCTTGGCTAAACAGCATGTAAAACACGTCTAGATGAGTTGCAAGGACCCGGACGTGTAGGGAACTTGCAGCCCATGTTCATTTTAAAAATCCCATCATTTCATTTCATTTTTCGACTCTCTTATGCACATTGGAGACAGCTCTAAAAATGCAAGATCCTTTAGAAAAGAAAATTCTCCGAGCCATTTCCCTTCAGAGTGTGTACAGTTAGTGATCTATTTTCCTCTCAAATTATTGCAACTGTGTGCAAGTGTAACCACCAAAATCAAAATATTAATCTGTTGATAGTACCTTAACAAAACTGTTACGGAACCTCAAGTCATGCATAACCTGGAAAACCAAAGTCACATTGATCCAAGGATGCAATCTCGCGATTCGCATTTTGTTTTCTTTCATACATTTCGGCATTTTTGCAAGCCGAGTAGAGATTTTATTCATGGGTCGGCCGTATTACATTGAAAGCGAGATTAACTCTTCAGTTTTGAATGTTGAGAAATAAAAGCAATAAAATGAAACCTCGTGACAACTTAGTACCTGCCAAACACTCCGATGAATAATTTTGAATAATGTAACCTGGTGTTTTAACCCACATTTAGAAATATATATTGACAGGGAGGCTTGGGACACACGGCAATGGTCTGGTGCCATTCCAATCGACAGTTTGCAAGTTCTTAAACGGATTCCGGGAATAAGATTGAAAATGGCTTCCACGTAAATAAGGGCTGTAGCAAGTATTCAACCATTTTCACTTAACTTGCAATGTAGTTTCAATTTTACAGAATTGCTTTATCGCCAGCGTTAAAGAAAATTGTTTGTAGTGCCAAACATGTTCAGTGTTATTCTCTGACGGTAGACATTTTTATATTTCGCCCTCAGATAAATACGCAGAGCGAAGATGAATTCATGGTAGCTCAGGTATTGGTTCAACAGAAACGTCAACGTCAAATTCGCGAGGGTTGCCAAGCAATGGCCAACTTCACAAGAAATGTCCCAACATTCGAGAAACTTCCAAAGCAGGCACTGACGCACTTAATCGTCGATGACAACTACCGGCTTCTGTACTGCTCTGTCCCCAAGGTGGCCAGCACCAGCTGGGTACGGATTTTCCTGGTCTTGAAAGGCGTCTTGGAAAAAGAAGATGATGTCGAACAGAAATTTGTCCATAGGGGTGCGATGGAAAGCTTACGCTTATTAAGCTCGTACACGGACAGTGAGGTGCGAACTATATTGAGTACTTACACCAAAATCGTTTTCGTGAGGAATCCGTTCACTAGATTATTGTCTGCCTTCAGAAACAAGCTGGAATCCAAGGAATCACCCAATGGCCACAATCTGTGGAAGGGGTGGGTTCACCGCATCAAAAATCAGGGCCGGAACGGACCGCCGCCTGTGGAATTGGGTTCAGAAGCCCAAGAGGGCAATCTGACGTTTCGCGAGTTTGTAAGATACGTCAGCAACCGTAGTGCGATGGCCAACAAACATTGGACCAGCATGGTACACAGGTGTCGCCCTTGTCAGATCAACTACACGTTTGTCGGGAAAATAGAAACAATCAAAGCGGACTTGAGGGCTCTTTTTAAACTCGCGAAGATCGACAAGTTGGTTTCCTTTCCAGATGCTGGTGGTAGCAGTCCTACAAACAGCTCGACTTCCAAAATAATAGCATCTTACTTCGCCGAATTATCATCCACTGACATCAATCGGCTACACAAAAGATACCAGTGGGATTTCAGAATTTTTGGCTACAACTTAGAGCAGGGACATCACGGCACGTCGCCCAGTTGGACCGCATGAATTTATTTTTGCTTGGAAACATTAAATTACATGTACTTCATAATTTAGGGTTTGCTCAGTGCGTTCTTCATTGTTTGCTATGTTCATCAGAGTCTTTAGCTTAATGCCGTGGATAATACATTTTTGTAGAGTTGTGCGAAGCATCATAATAGAATGCTTCATAGACAAAAGGATTAATAACAGAACAAAAATTCTCTCTGAGGTTTTGAATTTTGCTAGACAAAAAAGAAAACCGATACTTTTGATAACTAACTTACAATGTATCGCGTAATTGGGCGAGCTGACAAAGGAAATCTTTAAAAACAAAGTTCATGAGAAACATACCACGTGGTTACAAGTATAGGGTAGGTAGTATCGTGTTCGTTGATCCATAGTGCGCCTCCAAGAGTTTGCAAAGCGTTGGGCCAGTCACAACGCGTGAAATCCGTCGACCCTTTCCAGATGCGCATCGGGTCGACAAATTTCGCGCATCGTGATTGGTCAACGCGTTGCAAACTCCTGGAGGCACACTATTGTGAATCGCCCATATTCAGTCAAAAGCAGGATAGGAATTACTTTTCACAACCACACACAAAAAGTTCAAGTTGATATGCAATTCAACGAACTAGACAAATTACTATTACACAACAACCCTTGTTATGCTTCTTATCTGGACGTAAATGGTCAATGATCGAGATTATAGGTTTTGTTTTTTAATCTTAAAATATCAGTGGCTAAATAAAACCTGGCATTAAGTTTATTTAAAAGGCCAGAATTTATTTTGAAAAATAAATACACATTTTCAGAAACCATTTTAAATATACATGTATACAGAATTGAAACACTCCAAAACTAAAACTACATGAAATATTTGTCAAAATGTGACATAAAACCTCCAGAAATTCACATTTTAAAAGCGAAGTACGGGTACTTGAAGTTGCTGCTCTCATCTTCATTGTAGGAAAGGATTTAATTTGGTTTCTGTATTGTGGACAATGAAATTTTAGTTACGGATAAGAAACTCTTTGCTGTTTCTGCTGTATTTTGTGTGAATTTTCTTTGTACACGTCAAAGCTTGAAAGACTTGTCTTTAATTGGGTAATACTGCTAACATGTGGCAACCCAAACAGTAACTCAATGTTATTCACAAAAGAAAGATAAAGATTTGGAACTTCCCCAATTACGAAATGGCAATGCAATCTTTTTAATCAATTTATTTATTGATTCGAATCAAAACAGTCAGATCCTTGGTGAGTAGCCGTACCCCTCAGAAGCTGAAATGTGTTAAGTTATCCAAAGTGGTCATTCTAAGGCAAGACAGATTCTTCTGAGCATAAGCCAACTTCATGGATCTGCTTTGAGCACATTAGATTTGCTGAGCAGAACAGATGTTTGCATAAAAAGAAACGGGTTCCTGGCCCACGAGTGGCCATGTACATGTACAATGTGCAGTTTGTTAATGGTTTTCAGCTACTTTTCCTCAGCATGCAAAGTTGGTAAGGAGTAATGGAAAGCGTTCCGTATCTAACCACTGCCTCAGATCTCAAACACAAAGTCCATGGGCCATGACAGAAAAATTTCGAATACTTATACAGAAATTTTGAATTTTTTTTTAACCCTAAGTTAGTGTTTCTCCATCAGATTTCCACTTTTTGGTAGTTTTATTTTATTAGCCAAATGATGGAAGGTAAGTAGTGGCCCGATAAAGCACTCGTTCAGCAGGTATATCTACTTAGTAAGACTGAATCAATTGGAATCATTGAATAGTCAGATACTCGACCCTTCCATTCGATCAAATATTTAGTTCAGTCGGCTGTATCAAGCCGCTCCAAAAATAAACCAGATATACATGTTTTACACAAAGTGAAATAAGAAATTAAAGGCAATTTTGGGGGAAGGGGGGCATTTCTGTTGTTGGGCATATGCATTCAGCTTCCTTCCAGTTTACTTGTAACCCTCGAAATGTGCTTTTAGAATGAAATGTTGTGACCAAATAATTGAATTTTCATAGTTTTATTTCAAGGATTCTTAATACCCACCATTCAATTTTAAAAATGAATATTTAAATATTCGATCAATTATCTGAATATCTGAATAATCAGCACAGTCGTACTGGTCAACAGCTTCCTGATATTAATCCCCTGAGATATGAAGTCTTTCCCCTTGTTTGTTCCTAAACATGCCCTCAACCATCACCATGCAGTGTTTGTTCCAACTGGACCGGGCAGTGTGACAGTCGAGTCCATCGCGAGTCCTTTCACAAGAAACAGGGTAAAGAAGGACTGAGGAATGCTTCTCTCACAAGTTGATTTGAATAGCTTGTGACTTAGCTTCAAAATGGATGACTTGTGATGAACGTGCAAGGGTTTTTGATGGAGTCGACTCCAACACTGGACACAGGACGTCAAGCCTCATGGATAGCAATGGTGTTAGGGTTATACAGTCAACAACAGTCAACAGTCCTGAATCTATTGAAATAAAGCATAGCCTGGTGTTGGGTTTTGATGGGTGGGGGGCGAGTTAGGGTTCATCAATCTGTATCCAATCTGTTTTGGGTGATGGCTAACTGTACACCGCAATCAAGGTAACTTATTGACACTGTACCCTGCCAGGTGTCCTGCTACAACGACTGGCCCTCACTTGGGTTGCTGGGGTTTGCTCTTCCCGTACAGGCTGTCTAGTCCCAGCCCAGTGAACACCAGGGCCACGCCTGCCCACTGCCTGGGCAGAAGCGGGTTGGCAAACAGGATGACTGAGCCCAGGATGGTGAAGAACTTCCGGGTGGTGGTCATGATGGAGCAGGTCAGCGGGCCGAAGGTGGTGACCGTGACAAAGATGAAATGCTGTGCAAAAAAGGGGGGGGAGGAGAGAGGTGGGGGAAATAGAAGTTGAATCATGAGGTTTGAGGAAGGAAAGAGTTCTACGGGTACCTCGGGTTGCTAAGGACCTTGGGGGGAGGAAGTGTTGCCTGTCAAACGGATGACAGTGGTTTGGTTTGAGCCGGATCTCGCTGTCATATGGTTTGTTAGACTTTCCCTGTTAGACTGTTCAAGGGTCCGTGCTCTGAATGTTTCTTAGATTTCTCTTAGGTGCAACTTGTAACACTGCTCTTCAAGGCGTGGAAACTATCTGCCACCCTTTCTGGGTACAGTGTATTGGAAAGTGCATTTTCTTTAAAAAATGAAATTGCCCAAGCTTTTTTGGACAACTGAGGGCTCCGCACTGTTGCTGTGATGTCATTCACCGGAGACACTATTCAGTTTGTACGGTAGATTCAAACTGTAAAGCCACCATTCTCTCATTGGACACAGTTTTGAGAATGAGTTGCTGATTGGTTGTTTACCATTTACAGACTGCTAACAAAACAAATCACTGAAGATAAGGAAATTTAGAACTAAAAAATCTGAAAAAAATCCAGCGTTTTCTTGTGCACAAACCAACGCAGCACTGGGGTTTTCTACAAATTTTACACTGGTAAATAAAGTATCAATGCCTCTAAGCTGAACATGCATATTACAGAAAACGTTTGAAACTGCACTTTGCCATAATTTCTGATGTCACGCAGGTTTGGACTATCCAGTGCAAGGATGTTCTGTGGAAATGGAAACTGCGATCCTGAAATGTAGCTCATTTTAACAATGCTTACAGTGGAATTAAATAGATTATTATACTATTAACGAGATAAATAGAAATTTAAAGAAAAATAACCTTCCCTGACACCTTGGCCTTAAGCATCTATTCAACCTAATTATGAGATCAGATTTAGTTATGAATATGGAGAATTTACTTTAACATGTAAGTAGCATTATCCAAAAGACCCTAAACAGGCTCACAATATTGCGTGGGAAAAATGGCATGCAAATGTGCATTACAAGATTCAGTCCAGGAAAGAAATCTGTCACAGTGACTGTTTAACCAAAATCCTTCACAGTATTTTGGCTAGGAGACCCTGCTGGACCCAACAACATCAACACATGTCAAACTGAGGAGCTGTCCCCGTGACACAATATCCGACGGGTCAATGCACATATCCCCTTGGAAGGCCTAACAGCCTTGGCGTTTGAGATTGCCTATGAGACTGACTCTCACTGTCTCAAAATTGACAGTTGAATTGGCAGCTGTTGATTACAAAGTGCAACAGGGTCCCACAGATTTGTACACATGCTGGATTTTGCTTGATCTGGCAGGGTTAGGGTTACCATAATATCTTTGAAAGAGGCCTGTGGTAACTTCATAAAACACTTCATAAATCAAATAGTCCCCAAATTGAGAAGGCAAAAGTAAAATGACATGTTAGGTGTTACCTGGCCAAGGGCACTTGCCACTCCGAAGGTGAGAATGTTCCAAATGACGTAGGGATAACGAGAGACAAACTCCAGAAAATGTAAACCCTCACCAGTCACCAAGACAGCTGGGGGGGGGGAAACAAGAACAGGAGCAAAATTGTTTATAGCTTGATGCAGGGAATCAAGGCTGTTTGTCATTGCGCACAACTCTTCTGTCTTCCTCAGTTTTAACAAACTGCCGGGGAGCCTGGTTTTGGACACATAGGCTTTATACACGAAACGGGGGAGCCCGAAACCAGACAAAAAGAGCTAGGCCTTATAACAAAAGACCGTACTCGGAACAAAAGACTGAGCTGCTGGGAATAGCTAACATTTTCACATTTTCAACACTCAGTTGTCAGTAGAGGAGGAAATCTGTCATTGTTTTGAAAGATTATACCACTGTTTGTGGAATTCAGCCCGAGTAGATTACCACCTGGGACAAAAGCACTCCAGTGCCCCAGTGATGAATGATACTGCTGCACGCTAATCTGGCATGTCTGGCCCGTATTGAAAAGACGCCAGAAGCACACTGTGCCAGTTTCGGGGAACAAAAGAAACTTATGTAACACCGCACCATCTGGGCTCTTTTTAACAGGGGGCAGGCCTGGCTGAAATACTCCGGTATCAATAGATTTTGTCTGTGAGATTAGAGTAGCCACCAAACAGTCATTTGTGTGGGTGTAAACATCCAGTAAATGAAGTTAAGATTTTTTGAAGAATTTTGAAAACGGAAAATCTTGAAAATCTCCCGGTTTTACATCATGCAACTTCAAATTTCACCTGGCAGCAAGTGGTTAAGGGAGCTTGGGCCACATCGTTGGTTGTATCTTGATAGCAACACTCGAAGAAATAATCTTATGCACATTGTCTAACACAATACATGTGCATCACTTCAAGGTGTGTGCTCATCGAGAAGATGTGTTGGTCACTTTATGAAATGACCAACAAAACATAACTTAATTTACTGCACAGCCCGCAGCTACAACCTAGACTTATTACTGCAAGAATGTCTCAGAAAGGCCAAGCTCCCTGTGAGTAAGAGCCTGGTCATCCTTGAAGGTTACTGGTATGAAAACGTGGTGTTATCTCAATAGCAAGGGGCACGTTCAGTGTTACCATCCGTATTCCATTCCTGCTTACCTCCTAAGGTGAAGATACATGTACACCAGGGATATGCCAATATGGCTTATAGATAATTACACACATACTGCATTATTACCGAATGCGGCCCAGGCAGTGTGGTTTCTCGCGTAACTGTTTCAAGGGTCCAGGAGTTACAGGAGCAATCAAAGGGGAAGATGCAGGTATACTCACTGACTGTCAGATAGAGGATGGACCAGAGGTTGACGTTGGCCATCATGTAATGGGAGCCCGTCTGGTGCTCTGACCTCATCTTCTCTTGCGTCACACCCGTCAGTCCGTCCAAGGTCAAGGAAGCAATCTGGGTTTACAGTGCCAGAGCTGATCTTTGTAAATGCAAGGCAGGGCACCTGACTCAACTCAATCAATGAGCATCAAGTCACCCTGAAAACTTTCAAGTACACTCCTTTAAAAAAAACTTGTAAAATGCAAAGTTTCAACTCTTTTATGCAAATATTGTTTGCATTTAGTAGAAAGCTAGAAGCGAACGAAGTGACACATCAAAATGAATAGGTCTCAACACCTTTTTCGAATGCAAAACAACGGAAAAATATATACATAAGACCAATTTTGTGAGATCCGGTCACACAAGTTCTCCATTTGTAAAACTGCAGCTGGGTCACAAATTTACGGCTGTGGCTAGTGATAAGGTGCCCTATGGAGGACACTCATTGGTGGCTGTAGAGAATGCTACTTGGAGGAAACAAGGAGAAACAAACACTCCCAGACTTACACATGCACATAAAAATTGCTGGGAGGTAGCACTGAAAGAATGGCTCAGCATTGTCTGGCTCGGAGGTTGGGTAAGGCATGGAGCAAGGACGCAGAAGGAGTTTGAACTGCCCGGGCTACAACATCTGGCCAATTACCACTTCCTGTTATGCCCGGTATGTCCATAGCCAGAGCGCAGCGAATACTTGCTACACACCACCTGTTTCACAACCATAAGCCCCCTTTGTACCCCATGATCATCACCATAATTTTTCGCTGGTAATCTGCATCCTTAAAACATTGTGTACTGCAGTATAGGAAGTTGAATATTCATGCCATCGTTTGTGCTTGGTATAATCTGACAACAAAATCTAATTTAATGCTTGTACAATTGCTTGTATTTGGCTGTGTGCCATAAGTGTTCATATGCAGCTATTGCCCTTATCGAATGCTTTCTCCTGGACTTATTTTGGGAATAAATAGCCAAGTTGTTTATAAGTTGTTGTTGTGTTTTATTTGAATCATTTTTATTACTGAATTTACACAAAAAGGTATTTTATGAGATCTCATGATCACTCTTGTAATGACACAGCGCATTTTGTTTTTCGTGAACTTAACTGTCCTGTGGTGGTCAACATGTCGTTGGCCAGTCTTAGCCAAAGTCTTTGAAAGACTTTGAAAACTGATATTTCGGAGTGACAAAATAAGTTACATATATTGCATGGATAATGGAGAAGTGCATCAAAAGGTTTTTAAAAATTTATTCACAACGGCAAAAGTAAAAAGTAATGGGTAATTCCAGAAATTAGGGGTCCAAAAGTGTGACATTTTTGTGTCCCTGTTACATCTGGCCTTTGTTGTTTGACATGGAAATATCACCGGAATTGATTTCAAACTATTACTATTTGTTTGGCAGGTACTTTGCATTCATTCATCACTCTTAGAAATGAGAAAATGTGTTTTGAACTTATAAAACCATACGTCAGATGTGACAGGGACACACAAAAACATGGACCCCTAATTTCTGGAATTACCCTAATGCTAGATATTTTCTGTAATGCTATTCTATTTCCCGGTCACTGTGACGAGTTGCAGTTAATTGCAAAGAAAACTCCACAAATATTATTAGGATATTACTGGCCCCACTTGTCCGGCTAAGCTGCAGGCAGTAAGCAGAGTTGTAATTCCTTCTGCGTCCTTCCTCAATGAGAAAGGTAAATCCGGCCGGTATCAAGTTTCAAGGGGAACTTCAAAAGAAGGGTTCCAGAGTTGTCCTGCTCTGTGAAGGTTTTCAGTGGACCCCGAACACTTTCAAGCAAAATGCTAGGAGTTTGGGCGTACAGGACTTAGATGACAACTTAAGTACGACAACTCTAAATTTCACTTACCAGAAGCAGCTCTCCGTATCCAAAGACACTCTCAGCTGCTGAGGAAGATGCTTTACTGTCCTTGTAAACAAATATTGCCACACCGATAACTATCAGCAGGACGCAGAAATACTTGAGGAGGTAGTAGCGTTTCCTGGCAAGCAACACGCCGAGTAGCATGACTGCACACAAAAACAATCATAGTATCACTGGTCCGCACACGGGCACTTGATGCACAGCGATAATGGGCCGTAGAGTGTTCCCCAACCTCCTAGGTTTCAAGGGTTCTGGTGCCCAGGCCTCCAATGTCTCATGGGGGCAATCACTCTTGTTAGAAATGTAGTCAAGACTGAGTTGCGGGGACTGTAATCTCTCGCTGGAATGTGGTAGTTCCCATGACATCTATATATCAGCAGGTGTGTTTTTCCCATACATGTATATTAACATTTGCAGACAGAGACGATAACAATCATAGAGGGAGAAACCACGGCACTGGAAGAGTGAGCTCCACTATGGCATAACACTTCACAATTGGATGGGGGAACATTTAACTAATAACTGGACTACTTGAAAAGATTCCGTTGATTGATAAGTTTTTTTGATAACTTACCGGGTATCGGCTTGCAAGATTTGCCCAGGACCTGGAAAGGATAACTGACGTATTTGAGAGCCGAGTTGCTAGCTACCATGGCCCCCAGGTACGTGATGGAACACAGCGCGTAGAGTTTGGTGGTGGTCTTATCCTTACCCGGCTTACTGAAGAACAAGACTGACCAAAAAAGATGAAGAAAGTACCAAGTCAATGAAGAGTTCCCAACAAGGACAAAATCTGATGGATGTCAAAATGCCACTGGACATCTACATGTATAACCCAGTAGTTACAACTCCACAAAGGGGGCGGGTTCCAGACAGAAAGGAAACACATACATGTATACCTGCATTGAAGTGAAAAAAAGTTGACCTCTATGAGAATTACAATCCGTTAGCACTAGTTGATGGTATCGCGTGCATTCAATTTTCACAATACTGAACTGGCACATAAGAATCAGACTTTTCAAAATGACAAGACACCACTGGTCACCTTTCAACACAAGAAACAAAACCAATGCTGACTCTTGAGAGGTATCTGAAGAATATTTTAAAGAGACTTTGTAGTCTTTTATACTTCTGAGATTATCCCATAGGGCAATTATTTACTACAAGCCTAGAGCCAGGGTTCAGGCACACGGCCAAGTCAGGGTATTGTAGTCAGCCCACTCTGATTTATCAGGTCCTCTGCATGTTTGCAAAACTGATTGGAACTGCATGAGGGTGTGTGCACTGTGTACAGGCCATCTTCTGATAATAAAATTGCCAGAATAGGTTGACAAGATTCTTGTTATGGAAGATCATGCTCATGTCCCTCTGGCAGGAAGTAGTTGAAAACAAGCTCTATTGAATTCAGTAATCTAAACTGTAGGTTCTCTCAATATCCACTCAAGACTTGAGTGGATATTGCTGAGATAAAGGACATCGAACCGACGACTTCTGCTGAGCAGTCAAAACAATCACAAGACAAGTCTCATGACAAGCCACAAGTAACAGGTTTGACAAAGACCAAAGACGATGGAATGCTTTAAGCTGCTGTTCACTTGAATTTGACTGTGACTTGAAATGAGACTAAAGGTCTTATGTTGGTCATGGGGAAGGTCTTGAGATGGGTCCAATGGGGTCCCAACTACAATACCACATGTACTGCTGGAGCTCTGGGAACGATGGATTCTATTACTATACATGCAGCAAACCTTGTATCCATGCAGCCCTAAAGCTCTCACAAGGTCACAGAATTGGGAAATATTGTAACGGGCCAGCAATCTCAGCAGGTGCTGTTACGTCCCTTACCGCATTTGGCAAATATGGCATTGATAATGCACTGGACGAGGACGAGGCAGAAGAAGTAGCTGAAACGTTCCTTGTTTTCACCGCTACCATAGTCACTTCTGGTTCTGCAAAACAGGAAAGAGTCGTTTCCCAAGATGTTAATGAGGAGGAAACCCGACAGCGTACATGTGTTCCTTTAGCAGTTCCCACTGCTACGTAACTTGGCAAGCATCATAAAGCGCATGTACATGTACATGTACGTATGCCACTAACAGCAATCAAGGTGCGACACCTGTACCATTCCTATCCCTGCTCTATCAATCCATAAACATGTACATGTACCTTGGTAATACAATGAATAACCATTTCTGCTCCCTTGGAGATACACGTAGCGTTATGTACATGTACATGTATGCATGAAGCTTGATACATGTATGAAACTGAATGCTACCCGGGTAGAATGATTTTGCCTGGGGTCATAACTTATGCCATGCTGGATTTGAATCTAAATCACACACTATGATCTCAGGTTGTAAACCATAACTACGGGGCTACATCACTACAATCTATAGCAAAACCATGATTTTTCACAGAACTCTAATCACAGAGCTGCACAGCCAGCAGGTTTTCAATTTCTGAAATTTATATACTGTTATGTACAGAAATTTATGCAAGCCTATGGCACGTACTGTACATGAATGTACACGATGTATTCTATATAGTATTCTATATCATAATTTAACAGTCAATATTCTTTATATCTTACAATTAACAACTACATGTACACACTACCACATGCAGACACATTTTGGTTTTAAGGCTTATCAGACAGCATGGATACTAGACTCACCAGCTGAATTCAGAAAACAAGGAAGTTGATCTTTTCTCCATGTGCTTGGGGTGGGGGCTTGTAAAGAATTGCTTCATAGTGTGATCAGTGTGTTATGTGCTTCATGTTGGTAGACTGTGCACTCCACATACATGTACATGTACTATGTACATGAACATCAAGTGCATCAGTCTCGTCTCTGTCAGTGATGTGGAACTCTCTCACAAGTGAACACAAGCCTTCCGGCAAATAGGGCAATACACTGTACTCAAATGCCAAAATATGCATATTATGAGGTTGTTTCATCATCAGAAACTAATACAAATATGGTGGAGATGACATGTACAATATGCACATGTAAGACCTACCGGACTGGTTGGGACTAAAATTGAGCCAAGATGACATTATGTTGACTACATGTATATGTTAGGCCCCAATTACAGCATTAGTCCCGTCTACATGTATAGATGGGACTAGCCCAACTATAGTTGGGACCGTCCTGACTATAGTGCTATAGTTGGCCCAACTACAGCACAGTGTGTGCATGCAATTTAAGCCATTTTATTTCCGTCAGCAACTTGTGTATGCAGAAATAGGTTTTTTATAATGGTGTGCCATATTTCAGATTCTTATGTCAGTTGTGAGCTGCATAAACTCGGAAAAGGTTGAGACATTTTCTACAGAGTTTGGCCAACAATAGTTGGGTCAGCCTAACAACAGCAGCATTGTTGGGGCATAACATATACAAGAGGAAACCTTTGCCCTTTTCATCATGGTCTTGGCTGCTTCTGTTAATTTAATATTTCTTGTAAAACTATCGGAAAATATTAACGAATAGCACTTTAGGAATGAAACCATTTCCAAGTTTCATCACTTCATCGTACATGCAAGTACAACATACATGATGTAGACCTCTGGGCCTTCTTCATACAATGTATGTACATACAGTCCCATGCCCAGAAGCATGTACCAGTAATTAATTTGCCTTGCTAACAAGCATTTGACTCTGCGGATTTACTGTCACTTCGCCCCACTTCCATTTTTTCGATTTTTTTTCGATGCCTGACCGATCACGTACGTGAACGGTCGCTGCGGCATGAATAGACTGGTCGCCACACTCCATCACGCATTCTCTTAAACAGGTGCAGCGCAACAGGCACCAGCGCTTTGCACTTGTGTTTTTACCACAGCGACAACAAAACACGAAGAAAATCTATTTTCTAACTTGACAAAAAAAATTGTAGGGTCTCGCCAAAAAATTTGGGTCCGGCGGCCGGGAAATTGGAATCACTGTTTAGGCCTTTGAAAGTTGGATTATCCGATTGTTATTTGAGTACTCAAACGTCGATGTTTTTACTTGTTGCATCTACTGAAGAACAGAATGAACGATAATTAATGGGGAGAAGTGGAAATGGGGCGAAGTGGTTAGGGGCGAAGTGGAAATGGGGCGAAGTGACCGACATCCCTGAGGGAGAAGCTGGTTTACCCTCATGTAATCACTAATTGGTAATACATCACAGTACATGCAGAGTACGTTTGGCATAAGGTAGAAGACACTTGGAGAAACTGCAGATGTCTGCTGATTAAATTTGTACTTGTACTTCTAATCACAATTATCATCATTTCATTGTCTAATGTTTTAAATATAATCTTATGATTTACATTAGTTTTCAACTTAATTTTTTTACTCATTGGAGCTGTTTGGGGGGATTCCTTTATTTATAGAAAGCAATAAATAATGCAAAAAGGAATATGAAAATGAACAGAATTACTAAGAGATCCATATTGCTAGCTTTCCCTGCAGTACCAGTAGTTTATTATTAACAATCAGAAAGTGATAACATGTCATAGAATGGCAAATTCAGCAGTGAGCATATTGAAGCATTTACAAGTAGAAAACACTCAGAATTTTCACTCAGACCATGTCGGAAGGAACCTCCATGCTCAGACCAGTCTCACAGTAGTACTCATTTGTAGCATCATGTCCGGGTATGCGGAACTCTTTCCTCGGTTTTTTCAACCCTACGTCATTAGTCATGTCCATGATCTGTCACTGTGCTTTTACAAATTCATGAAATTCTTTACTTACATTTTTTCTTGTAGAATTCCATAGTAGAAGTAGCACACAAAAATTCCTACAAAGCAGACGATGAGTGCTTTGACGGATCCTTCGTCTGAACGCTGCATTTCGCTGTTGATTTTTTTAGGTTCGGGGGATCCGGAAGACGTATGGCGATCGGCGACTTCCGTTCTGAAGATATGCACGGCATCAGTTACACAGGCGTCCGAAGAAATGGTGATCGCTGTCTGTGGTCCCAATTTGTTCATAAGTACAAACGGGTAACTTATCCTTTGTGTTTAATTTCAACAACCCTGCCTGGTCCACATACACGTGGTTGAATTGCACGAGAAATATCTGGGCCGGTTTTCTATGACGTGTCAGTACAGCATTGAGCATTGTATTAATCAACCGTATTATCATACCCAGTTGAATTACTAGACTTCTATGACAGTATCTAAGTACTATGAATACCAACCACAAGGGCGCCAGACTACTAATGTTTTCAAAGGGCGCCCTCAACAAGCATTACAGGCCACGCGGCTTTATCAGATGTAATTGGACATGTAATATCATCGCTCAAAAATTAAGTACTGTAAAATAATATGGTTTTCAAAGGGAAGCAGGTTTAAGAAAGGGCTTGCGAACATAAAGTTTGAATTTAAGAAAACCAAAACGAGATAACCCTGAACTGATCAAAGTGAGAGCGGTTCTGAGGAACATGATGTGACATTAGTAGTCTCCTATCCAGCCCTGAAGCTGTTGGTTCCAAAATAAGTCACTGTTAACATGGAGCTATTAAACACACGAAGGAGTCAGCACATACAGAGATCAAAAGGGTCAATGATGGCCACCGCCAGCACTAGTGCACGCGCTGCAAGGACAAAACAAACTCCACGCAGCTTGTGGGCTACAAGGAATGCTCGGAGTTGCATTTGCAAAGGATTGTGGGTACCGCGTATGCGTGTCAGTAACACTTCCGCATGTTCAACATCATGGCCGCCTTAAGACGGAAACCATCGTCATCGGAGACTTAAATTTCGATAATTTTAGTGATTGGCCTGATATTCCAATGACAATGAAAGTCTGGTTACGTCTTTACATCCCCAAAACGTCTCTCTTAAGAATAAAACAAATTACTAACTAGTAAAATTCTCCAAAAAATACGCACAAGAAAACTGAGAGAACTGAATGTAGCTGGTCCAGACGAAAATAAAAAACACACAAAAACATGGGAAGATTCGTTTTCCTTTCTGTCATTGTTCACAACTGTCTGGGCATGAAACCTTACCACGCTGTCAAATGCATTCCTGCAGCATGTTTCCACCTTCTTTTAACCGTAGGAACCACTACGATTGTGACTTATGATATCAATATCACAGTTCATATTTTAGGTATTTGTTCTCTAACGCCAAAAACGCAAAATGTCATAACTGACTTCAGAAACGTCCGACTTTTGCCAAATAACCACCGTTGATTTGTAATTTTCGAGCGCATCTGCGGAGATCACTCGCTGACTCCTGAGGGCTACTAAAGAGAACTGCGCACCTTCTTCGTGCATCTTTTCCATCATTCATTTACTCCAGTATGCCGCAGCGAAACATGGCGAGTCTGTGGGTTACCAGCTACTTGGCAGTGGCGGTCACTGTGTACAAAGAATGTCTAGGGTCTTCAACACGGGAGCTGGTAACCGCGCTTTGTCTATGGAGCCGACAGGAGCAGTTAAACCTCTCTTGACTGCGCTTGATGATTTCCTGCCACAGAGGGGAAGATGAAGGCTCTACATTACAACCAATAACTTTGTGCTCTTACAGTCAAACAAGACAGCAGCGCATCCGTGTTTGAGAATGGGATGGGACATTACTGCGCGCCCCAAAGTGATCACTTCCATGAAGAATTCTCCACATCAAAAAATTATTTAAAGTAGAGGAAGACCGCAGGCCCACGTTTAAACATGCGCGTTATGAAAACGACAAGAACTTTCTAAAGAATACCCAGCTTTGCGTATTATGTTATATTGCATGTGTCAGGTTTAAAGTCGTTCTAGTTTTGTAAGGTATGACATGTAAAATGCCTTAGCAGATAAGAAGCTTGGGACGTTATCGTATGTATATTGTATTGCAGGGATTTCAGGCCAAGAAAAAAAGAATAAGAACACCGACGCGCAATTTTCTCTCATCTTTGGATACATTGTATTTGATTTTTTTTCATTTGCATGACATTATTTTTCTGGCAGTGTGTCGTCTTTCGCCGATTTAAAACAAAAGAAACACACTGAATCATGACATGATTATAAGTACTGTTACTTTTAGAAAACAACAGCACCGTCCCAAAATAATGGAAAGAAAGAAATCGACTCAAGTCAGACCTGCCAGCAGTTTTGTTATAAGCTACACAAATATATCGAGGTATGACAAAGAACATCCAGATGAGAAAAGAAATCAACAGCCATTACTTTAAGGGTCCGTGCAACGCAATATGGGCAATTCACAATTAGTGCGCCTCCAAGAGTTTGCAACGCGTTGGCCAATCACAGTGCGCAAAATCTGTCCACCCGATGCGCGTTTAGAAAGGGTCGACAGATTTCGCGCGTTGTGATTGGATGCGCACTATTGTGAATCGCCGGTATTACTCACTGTAACCTGTAAAAATGAACCTCTGTGTTCTAAAAATAACTTTTTCTTTCATTTTGTCATCTCTTACTTTAAAAAGGCGTTGTAGCGCCTATGTGGTTTCAATGCTAATGCAAATTCCAGTATCCCAGAGCAAAACTGTGCTGCCATCCTGTAAGGAAACCCCTCAATTTTACATTCAGAGTGTATGAAACCCATGCCGGAATTTTTGATATCTTGATGTCCTAAATTGTCTTTTCTTTGGTTACTTATTGTTGTGGAGGTACACGAGCAACCTTTTTTTTAATGAGCAAATACTGGGTTCGCAATATGAACAGAAAAAAACAAACAAGGAACCTGAACTGCGTCTTCTCTGATCGACGCCACAATGACCACGCCCTCTGTTGTCCAGAAAAGATTGGACAACTTTTATACGTTTTAAAAAGTGCGCTTTTTCAATACACTTCAATCAAGACAGGACGTCAAATGGTTTTCATACATGAAGAAGAGTTAAAAGATCCACACGAAGTGTGTTTACAACATTCACCGCAGGAACACCTCAAGGAAATGGACACAATTGGTATAAATAAGAGAGAAAAATGAAATCACAGCCCACCTGATGTGGGCACACGGCTGATGTGCAGGAACTTAATTATGCCGATGAGGAATATATACCCAAATCAGCATCATAATAAATTCCAAGAAATTTCATTTCTCTTCCTCAGTTAGTAATTTTAGAAACCAAACGTATGGATAATTTATTGAATGTCGTTGATTTATACGTTAATGCCCCAGATGCACTGATTGTAAAGTTTGGCTCCTCACGTCAATCAGTAACACATCGTATCCTGCTGATTTGATGACACATGAAATAACAGTTCTCAAGAATATTTTCCCTTTCACACTTTCTGTCAGTATTTGTTCTGTAATGGTGTAATTGTAACCACTTCCGTCAGAAAGTTACATCGCATTACGGTGTAGCATAAACGTTTTAAACATACGACAAAAAAACAGGTCTGCTAAATAACTAAAAATTTAGTCTTCACCAAAAATATACAATTCCTCAATAAATGCATTGTGCCAAATTTGATCCTATTACTTTCAATGAATACATGTCACGTGGAAGACAACGTTGTCAGGTAGTCGGGACTTTGAAATGTCAGCCGATTACATGTACATTACTTGGTTGCATAAAACGTACAGTTAATGTAACTGTCGAGTCAAATCGGTGAGATTTCCATCTCACAATACTAGTCTGGTTCCCTGACTAGCCGCACTACCTACAGATAGCAATCATCGCCATTAATGGCACATGACCACGGGAAGGCTTGGAATGCCCTCGTCTGAGTGCCTACCTCAAAGAATTTAACCCACTACCAAGAATTTCGTGAAACAAAAGCTTGCTCCCACAGGTTTCGGCTGGCAAACACGATGGCATACGCTTTGTCGTTGGAGAAAGCAATTTTACAACCCAAAACGGCCGAAAACTAATGATAACGTCGACATGTCGACAGAAAGCACTCAGTTTTTGGACATCGTTGGACGGCGGCGACCTAACCCTTGGTTTCGTTTAAAGCGATGTGTCAGGAAACCAGATCAAACATGTCCCTAAAGGGTCAAAGTTGGAAATGATTCTCAAAAATATGCATATGATTAAAGTATAAATATCTGATTTAAAAAAGAAAGTCATTATAAAAAGCTACAAATCACTGCTTGATTATTTCAACGATCTGTCCTGTCAACAAATGAAGGTGGCGTACAATATGTCACTGTATGTCCAATATATTTCAACCAAAATTATTCTGGAATGCAACATGAACGTCCTTCGCATAAAAAAACCACACTGGACCACTGGAATGCCCTAGTCAAAAATATTCCCCATGTGATACTCGTACACTACTCCCTTTTCTCTGAAAGCGGTATTTAAAAATATATTCTCTGTATAGCACAATAATATACACGTATACATTGTTCGCACAATACGGATCAACACGTTATGATCCGGTTTATATGGGCCGTGTTTATTTCACACAGATCTGGATTATGATCCGTGATCCGTTGTTGGTTTACGGACACCAAAACTCTCCTAATGGATGGTGCGAACCAGCGTTAGGATCACTGATCGAGATCCAGATCCATGTGAAACAAACTGACCCATGGTACGTAACGGTCTACCATCGTTCGTGTGTTCTTAGGCAAGATGTTTTACTATTGTGCGGTTGTCTTTTGTCCATTCAGGAGTTCAAATAGGTGTCTGTGAGGGTCGGAAAATCGCCCTGATCTCGAACTACTCTCTAAACTTGTTCTCACAGCCAATATCAACAAAGACAATAACCGGCAGGAATAATTTGCACAAAGCGCTTTGAGCACCACACATGTAGAACGGAACAGGTTTCGTCGAGCGAATCAGACTTGACCGAGGCAATTTCTAACGTAGTAAAGTCTTCAGCAGCAAATCTTCCAAATCACACAGTGCTGTTTGAAGGATGTGACACACGATGTCGAGTGCTAACTACCCTTGAATGCCAGATGTCGAGTGCTAACTACCCTTGAATGCCAGATGTCGAGTGCTAACTACCCTTGAATGCCAGAGTGGGAGGATCATAACCGAACAGATCGAAATCAACTCTAAACCTCTTGTAGAGATTCTGCAGGTCGACAAGTGGAACGTTTTTGTAGTACGACTCGAGCTTAGTTTGGTTTGAGCTGCCGGTGGGACTGCTCGACTCAGATCCTGGAAATGTCACATGCTCCGCGTGGATGAGCCGCAGGATGTACTCACTGTCCTCCCTCAGCGTCTCGAACTTGCCAATGATGTCATAGTCGATGTCACAGGGCAGACACTGATCAAAGATCTTTGACCAGTGCTTATTGGAGGAGGTCTGGGATGGGACCGCCGGGTCGGTCAGGTACCGGATGAACTCCTCGAAGGTCAGGTCGTAGCCGTCCGAACTTGACTGGTGGTTCTCCCGGTATATGCCCAGAATCCGATTGCCGACCGTCCGCTGCCACACACCGGCTCTTTCAAAAGTCGAATCCGGCGCCAGCTTGTTCCGGAACGCCGACAGCACGCGCGAGAAAGGGTGCCGGGCAAACAAAAACTTATCGTAGGATTTCAGCACTCTGCTCATTTCCGATGGAGGAAGGTCTTTCAACCTTGTCAGCATCTTCTGTCCGTCGCGGTTGGCGAAATACTGTGATATTTCTGAAGTGCTTTGGAAAGATTTGTTTAACACGAGGAAGACTTTTTTCCAGCTTGTGCAAGCTATCTTCGGCACGGCACAATATACGACCCGGTGCTCATCATCCACAAAAATGTTTGCAGACAGGTGCTTCCTAAGATCTCCAGACACCTGTTTACCGTAGTGTTGACATGCCTTACGAAGAACGTCCCTTCGAGTCTTCATTTCCTTACGTTTGGCGACCATAAAACTAACGGTCGGCCGAACTGTGTGCAAGTCAGTCAGAGAGGAATTGGCCCTTCCCTGGTGTACAAATGATAAAGACTCCATTAAAATCGTACGTCAGAGGTGCCT
Organism: Acanthaster planci; assembly: GCF_054643075.1. Taxonomy (NCBI): domain Eukaryota; kingdom Metazoa; phylum Echinodermata; class Asteroidea; order Valvatida; family Acanthasteridae; genus Acanthaster; species Acanthaster planci. The sequence continues at coordinate 2,001,493 of NC_141784.1, read as the reverse complement.
TAAAATCTTCTCAGTTTGACTTTGACAAACGAGATAAGTGCCCAATACAGGGGATATAGTTACTGCTTTTTAAGGAAGATGAACACACAAGTTGGAGTGTACAAAAAATGTACCACACGATGCAATTAAACAGACATTTTCCTGTTAATGTCGAGAACTTATTGTCAACATGTGCACATCTCATGATAGACCTGTGAACATGTATACATGTGCTTCCCTGTGGCAGCGAGGTGGGATGCAATCCATCGAGCTCCGATAGGAAAGCGGACATGTAAACACAGCATGACGTCATTATGTTTAAGGTCTTGTAGACGTTAAGTTTACAACAAAATGAAAGGTTCAGCCTAATAGTGAAACTGTGAAATATGGAGATGAGTAATAACTGCACCAAAACAATGTATTCCAAAATGATGTCTAAGCGGGCCTCAAAGACAAAACCCTAAATTCTTCTACCTTTTCGCTTCTACAACAATAAAAAATGCGGAGCGGAGATAAATATTGATATTTACCGTGCTATTACTCAGCAGATGGGGTAACAGTGTCGATCTCATAACGTCACTCACGTGCCTCTGGTGTGTTGGGAACTTCTCTGTGCACACAATTAGACAACCGAATATAGGAAAGTGAGGATTGATACATTTTGGCAATAGGTCACGCCTTACAACTGTTTTGATTTCTCAAAGATCTATGCCAGTAGTGGAAACTTAAAAAAAAAAGATAAGACCGATACAAACACGAAATAATGGACAAACCCAAAAATTATTCTGGGCGTCTGAATATTTTAAACAGGTTTTGGAGCTGTTCAGTCTTTACATCTACCCTGCATAGCAGTTTCGATTGACTTCTGATTACTTTTTGGCAGTTCTACGTAAAAATGGAAATCGGTCATGCTGTTACACCCACCTCACTGTCATTTATAATTCGTCAACAAAACGAAGATTTTCGAGAAATGTAAGAGTGAAAGGTACCAATACCTTTTAATTCCACTTTTATTTTCAGAAAACTTGTTTTTGATTTTGAATCATAAATAACGAGGTCGGTCACAGCGCAACGAGCTTCCACTTTATCGTGGATGCTGATTGGTTATGAAATCCAGTTGTGCATCTAGCCGCGTACACGTGACTCATGGGATTCCGTCGGTGAGATAGCGATGCCACGCGGCTAGACTGAGAAGGAAACAAGCCCCAGCCCTCCTGTATCTGGGTCACGGACTGACAGGGTCCTTTTCCTCTGGGACATGTTGCCATTTTAAAAATGGTATTAGCACCCCCCCCCCGCACTGAAAGGATTTCATTCCAACAGTGGACAATTATTTCAGACGAAAATCCTCTTTCCCCATTCAAAGGCTCGATGTGCCACTGGTGCTGCTGTTGTGGCACAGTCAAGAGTATACTAAGGTAACATCTGTCATGGCACTTCTTCAAAATGGCTTCAGTAGAAAGACACTGCCCACATGTTTGAATATCGGAAAACATTCATCCATGTACATGTATTTCCAACTCAGTCAATAGGATCTGCCCACTGCTGATTATTTCCAAGTCTGATTAAATCCAAAAGGTTTCTTTCCCCAAATATTTCACAGTATTTCAGGTCTCCCTTCACTGCAGAGGCCTTTGTTTCTGCTTCATAAGAGAACTTTCTGATTTGATGCCTGCACCATCTTGATGATCGATTGAGGCAAGCGCCTATAAACTGCAAGGCACAACGATTCTGTATTGTGTTGAGTAACTGAAGTTGGTAGATTTCCATTTTCAACCTCAAAAACTGACCTATATAGGCCCTAGAGAGAATTGTTTCATCAAACTTCTAGCAACAATGCGATTGTTGCAAGCCATGCGTTGTTACTAATTTTTATTTACAAAAGGGCACTTTCACAAATCCGACTTCCCAACTGGGTTAAAATGTCTCGATAAGAGTCTTACCTCCGGCCATGTGCTTGGCTAGTCCTATTTGTAATGGACTCTGCAAGTAGACCAAGACACTCAGCAACGTGAGGAGAACCATCACTAAGAGGACGGACAGCCTGGAACGTGACGTCATCGCTTTGACATCTGATTGGCTATCTCCTGTTGAGAACAACAAAAAAAAATCTCTAGTCGTTTGACGTCTGGGCACTAGGGCCTGATCAATCTAATTGACGTTCATACTGGGGATTACGTTTGAATACAAATGTGCACTGCAGACCGCTTTGAGCGATTTTACGTGCATCACGCCGTATCACAAAGCACTGTTCTCCATGTAATGATTGAACGTAAGTCGCAATGCATACTTGTGATTGAGTGCACGTTCCAAAGTCCCTATGGCGTCCACTACCATTAATATTCACGTCTGAAGAATGAGTGGTAAGGAAACTCTATATACAAAGACATCCACAGTTGAACAATACGGGAAATCTGTCTACACAGACGGCCTCTACACGACTAACACAAATACCATAATCATCTCGCAATTTGATCTACTGTCGCTAATATTTGGACAGCTTGAGAGGTAATTTTATTTGGACAGAAGCTCACAGCTGTTCGCTGTTCTCATTAACGCAAAGATAGACACCGCTATGAAAAATTCATTTAAAGTAATATCCGGAAATGAGAGGCAGCATGGTATCAATGACGAATAGCATGCATATTATGTAAACCTCATCTTCGGATTATTAAGCATACATATTCAGGGAGGGGCCAGCCACCACAGCGTCACGACTCATTCATTCAAGAAATAAGTAGGGCTGTGCCGAATATCCGAATATTCGATTAACGGTCGAATATTCCAATATCATTTTTCAACTTTGAATATTCGAATGCAAAATTCACAAAAAGGAAGGGGAAATTTTCTTTTGCTTTAAATGAGAAAAATTGCACTATGGCGGCTTGTTTCAAGCAGATTCAAATGAAAAGCGTCAGAAATCTTACAACGATTTAAAAAGTAAATTATTCATTAAACAAGTCAAAAGGAACAGAAATTTTCAACAGGGCAAGAAGTTTTGTTCATCTCTTAAATCTTGCTAAATCGTGACTTGAGATGTGAGAAGCTATTATATTGATCATAATGTACAATTGTGTGTGTTATTGCAACTGATTTTGTGTATGGTTTATTCATGAACAACGGTCAGTGCGACCGAATATTCAGAAATTCGATCAAATTGAAGGCCGAATATTCGAAAAGTGAATTATATGAATTGACTCAGCCCTAGAAGTAAGCACGTCGCTGTGTGTAGATTATAAACTTAAACATTAATGTCATGATTTGCACTCGAAAACATAGTGCAAGGCTATTAACTCTAACAGTGTATTTATATTAAAAAAATCTGCCATCCCTTTTAGGTTAATCTCATTGAAACGTACACTTTTTGACGCCTTTTTTGACGATATGTAATGACGGCGTTCTTTTTTCAGAAAGATACTGTTCTTAGAGGTTTGCTGATAATTTTTTTTAGGGATACTCTTATCAGTGTTCACACAAGGTCAATAGCGTGTAGCCTCCTGACTTGGCAAGGAATTGTCGGGAAAAAGAATATTTGAAGGGACACAACGATCTTGGCAAATTTAAGTCTACAGGAAAAAAATCCTTCAGATTTCTTCCTGGAATGGAATCCTACTTTTGCTCATGAATAACCCTGCATTTGCATGAAATCATAAAAACACCACAATGGTCTTGAAATGTCAAGACGAAAATTTTCAACAGGGACATCAAGGTGCATTTTTAAAAGGCCACTGCAGGGCTCTTTAATGAAGTTGCCCTTTTCATCAGCCAGCTCATTCATCATTACATTATCTTTTTAAAATGATCACGGCGTCGTTGCAACGTTATCAGTGAGTTCACAACATAGGCATCACGCCATTATCATCGCGATTTCACGACCGTTTTTTTTCTCCCCGTCCAGCGCTTAGAAAAACGTCATTAGTCATCACACGAGCCAAAATCTACGCTTCATTATTAATATAGGCCTATCACCTACAGGCAAATTCTCAGTTAAGCTACAACGCTTGAAGTAAGAATTCCTCATATCATTATCATTTTAGACAAATTGCAATTCCAGACAAAACATGCGCACAAATTTCCCGCAATAAACAACGAGGGTCGCTTTAATTGGCTTACAAAGCAAACCGTTCGGGCGCATCATTCTCTGTTTTAAAAGGTCGAGTTACTGAGCATGACTTACGGAAAAAAGATAAAGCGGATGATGTCATTTTCCATCCAGATAAAGACGTCATACTGATTTAAAGTTGACTTTCCACCTTTGGATTTTTCTCTTCCGCTTCAACAAATCGACAGCTTATACTTTTTGTCAAAAGTTGTGTCAAAAAAAAGATAATACTGAAACTGAATGGAGGACAAATGACCTCAAACTGTCGGCCAAGATAAAAATCAGACTTCTTCAGTGACATCAATCACCGGTACACAGTAGTGTGGCACTTCCAAATGAAGACCCCGTACCTGTCTCATTTCACAATTCATTGTCTCACTGAGATGGATATATGCTTTGCAGCTCTCGACGTTTCATTCGCCTCCTCGATCGAATGAATTTCATGTATTCGCGGCACGCGAATTATGATCGGATATTATATAATCGCTTCACTATATGGCTATTTCTCGCTGTTCGATTCATGGCTGGTTTTTCAACCATACGGTCCATCTTCTCAGAAGTGAGGAACAATTTCTGCATTCCTTTTCCATTTCAACGGAAACATGGAGTATCCTTTCCCGTTGTTTTAATGATCATATTAGGTCCCAAGCTTTGGTATCGATACATCCTTGGGAAGTTGGGTCGCTTGCCAACTTCCCAACTTCCATGACTTTTCTCTCTGGTAATTTTCTTGATTGTAGTTTTGCCATACGGGCAACACAACCACCCTAATACTTTTTGAGTGGTGAGCTATACAAGTACAAGACTATCTTTCCCCATGCAAACATCCCAGTAAAGCGCAGTGTGTCTCCACCGCAGCTGAGCACACTGAACAGGAACATAACAGATCATGTGCGGCGTGGCATACTGAAAAATACCGTACAGCTATAGTTCATCACGTGTTGAAGCAATTAACCTCTACTTGGAGCAGAAAAAAGGCAGGAATGAACTGTATCCTGTGATGGCCTGGCCGTGTTTACCGCCACGCACGCAGTACATGCGTATATATACCACTCATACTTTTCTTCCACTCCACCGTTTTGCCGCGTGGGTTCATGTCGTTTTCCACCACTCAAACGCACAAGATGTATTTACCCAAGGTTAAATTTTAACGCCACTCGGGAAGACCCATCAAGTGTCTTCGCAAAATGAATAGAGATCGTTTCCATGACAACTAAAACACTCTTCCTGCATCAGCGATCGTTCCATGGTTGCTCGGCGGGAAAACATTGGGTGTATGCGGTTGCCAGAGTGATGCCAGACCGACACCTCTTTGTGCGTTAGACGTTTCTGTAATGGCTAATTTACAGCCTCAACGGCAATTGCATTGTAAGAGACGTGCGTGCGCGCTATATTATTTCCAGTGCATGCACAGACAAAGCTGGAAACATAATTATTGGAAGGAGTATTGGATTAATGGGAGATTCAAATCAAGGCAGGCCAAGCCCCCCTAATCTACCAACAGCAATTGCAAGACAAGTGGCGAATGCTTTTTAGCACAGTGACTTAACACTTGACTTTTCATGCCTACTCTGTCTTTACTTCCCCCATTCGACGGTACAGTTTTTAAAAAAATACCATCGAAAGATTATTTGTAATATCTATCCGGATTAAATTGTATTTTTCACGCCATCATTCTAAAAAAGTTAAATGCTAAAACTTATTAAGAGAAGCCATTGCGTATATATTAACAAATACACGCTGTTCATATTCAAAGAATTGATTCTGTGACATTTTGATGGCTTGTCAATAGTGCCCACAAGTTTTGTATTTTTTTAATCTATTGATCGTTCACTTTTGATTTTTTATCTGATTACAGTTTCGATTAATCGAACAGCCGATTCTATCATGTTCAAGCAATAGAGAGCCTATCGCAAAGGCGCAAACGGTCTGCCTTGTTGATTTTATTTACTTTTTGGGGGGAGGGGGCTACATGTAAATGGGTTTGACTACTCCTGTCAACCACGTGTACGTACACGTGGTTGTGTCTGTCTCATATTCTATCTTACCATTCTTTTAAAAGGGGGGTTGAGTAACCGAACAGATGAATAATCGTTTGCTCTAAGTAAAAAAGTTACCAAAGAATCAATAAATTGACCGATTAATCGAGTATTAATATTTTCAGACATAGTGCATGAGTTAGATACGCTAACGTGCTATTTACAGTACCTAGCCAGTGGATAAATAAATGAATGAAACTCACCAAACAATGAAAGCATACCGTGAGAATCAACACCTGCAAAGCTAACTAATGTGATCAAAGTTCTCCTTTAAAGGGTACATCCAATACAACATATTTACTGCTTTATACCCTCGAGTTTTTACCTATGTGTTTTATATTAAAAAGCATATAGGTGCATTTTGGTTTTTATGCTATTGTGGATTTCCATATTCATGAGCAAAAATTGTGATGTAAATCCACGCAGAATATCTCCAATTTTGCATTGATTTATGCACAAAAAACTGCTGAAATTTTCCTTTTCTTTACAGTGATTTATTGCCTACGGCAGTAAGTCACCAAACAACCTTTCTCGGAAATGTTTCCGATGAGCAGATTTTGGGTTCACAATGTGAACATGAAAACTAGTTAAACTGAGCAGAGTCTGTCCTGAATGAAATCATGATAACAATGCCATCAATAATTGTTCAGGAAATTATGATAACAATGCCATCAATAATTGTTCAGGAAATTAAAAACCAGAGAATTTTAAATGATTGAAAAGTGATCTTTTCTATACATCCAATTAACTCCACAAGGATGTCAAACAGTTTTTTCATACGCGGAAATTTATGAGGAACGTTGCACAAAAAATACGTCTATTAATTCATCGCGTCAAGTACCCTTCAAAACTCTCGAGGTATTAGCAGGCAAGGACGCCAATTGCGCCAACAGCTCGGCACGGATCGCCGAGCAAATTATCAGATTCAATTAGAGGAAGGAAAGACGTTTGCTGGGGTCGAACAGGGTTTGGCACCGGCGCTGTCGTAGCACAAGGTTTGGCACCGCCGCAGTCGTAGCACAAGGTTTGGCACCGCCGCTGTCGTTGAACGCCTAGGTAGACAATACTCTAGCGAGTCAACAATTCCAATGTTATTACCACGAGAGGTGTACATTACGTCCGTGGAGCTATAAGGAACGGACTGGCTGTGTGTGTGGACATTATTAATAAATACATGTATTTAGGAAAACAATATTAGTTCAATGTGTACTTGGCAATTCCGGCGCCAATGCAAACGAACAAGACACTTAAACTTCACCGTTCTCTGGTGCACCATGCGCATCTTAAACCCCTTGCATGGAACTGTTGAAATACAAACGCTCCTCCGCTCGTATAATTTAACTTCGCGCACTGTTATAAATCGAGTCAAACATACAACAGCGTTAATGCAAATGTTGTGAATACATATTCCGTGGACGCGTATACGTCTGGTAACACTCCCTCGCCGAATCTTGGGACATGCATAATCTTTCTAGAGCACTTTATGCAACATAAATGAATAGAAACCGTCTTTGTGATACAGTACATCACGTAAGTATCTGATTTCCTCACATAAGCTCAGTGCTATTTCTTTAGATTTTTTTTTACTTTTCAATTTTGAACCAATTTAGTAGCAAAGCCCATAAACGTGTGCTCCTTTTTCCTTTTTATAAATTTATCTTCAGAACATGTTCATTTTTATTTAAAAATGAAAGGCTCTGGCCCGGGGTTGATTATTGCAACAATCGGATAAATTAAATTTAAGCAGTCATCGCCCGTAGCTTTTCAGGCCTTACTGAACCCATCTAAGCTCATCATCCCATCTTGTCACCGTAGCGAAGATTTCTATCGCAGCTGCATAACATTTGCATTGGGGTCTGCATGCAGCCGGACTTTCGTATATAATATACCTGTCAGTTTCCATGGAAACATTGAGGCGGGTTTTAAAGTTGCACAAAGTATGATCATGTATACACCACAATTGGAATATGTTTACTTTTTTGGAAGTTAGGAGCCACAGTGCATTACGTGGACACTGTCCAGAAAATTCGTTGAGAAATTATCTGACAGTTTTAAGGGGGACTCAGGCACTCCCAAAACACCGGAAACTCAGTCTGCAGAAGAGTACTTAGCCTAGCGCAGGCTGGCGGAAAGACACGCAGAGAAACACATTTCTACATTCGTCACTGGGTGAGGCTACAAAGGTTTCTCCCAACAAACACGCCACCTAAACTGAAACCGGAACAGAAGATAAAGATCACCACAAGTTTAAAAGATTCAAGATTTCCAAGGTTATCACACCACTCATTAAAAGAATGGTATGTGCGTTACTCAAGCTACATGCATTTCTAAATTGGAAGATAATTTATGCGTAAGATGACACGTACCTAGAAAGAGGGTCTATCCATGGAGTCATATGATAAATTTCCCAATAGTTATAAAACTAGGAAAACTGTGTGTCTATTTGTCAACGCCTATTGACCTACGTCCCAACTAATTTCAACTCTCCAGTCTCCATGTGAAAAAGCTGGACAGCTCATTCGCTATTCTGAGCTGTACCAACGAGTGAACTATATACGACTTGTTCCTCACCCTCTCCACTATAGAATATGCAGGAGGAAAATTACGGAACCAGTTTCACCACTTCAATTATTCCAAAAATGTTCACAAATACGTATTCGTAAAATAGCAATATGGATGACAGTGACTTCATGTACTTCTAACAATTTACGGACAATCCAGAGATTTTTCAGAGAGCATAGACCCTTTCCAAAAAGGTCCACAAAAAAGTCACATCCATTTGTCTGATTACAAATTTGGGAGCCATATTGCTCTGCAAATTTTCTCCAGAGTAAAAATATTCTTTGTCGATCAAATACAGCTGAGCTGTTTCAGTACATTTTTTTCACAAGTAAATTACTGTATTTTCCCACAGGTTCATAATTAGTTATTCCTACAGACTACATTGCTTTTCCAATTTTATTCCCAGCACCTACTTCTGGAATACTGTGGCTTATTTCAACATGACCGTGGCTTCTTCCCCAACAGAAAGCACGGGAACAAGGGGGAAATTGACCAAGCACGGAATACTTTTGTTTCGTTTGAAATGCTTTCCTTTCTTTTCTGTATCATTTTTGTGAATTTGAGGAGTTCAATAAAATTATTATGTTTTGTCCTTCTTTTATCATTTCGTTCCATGGACAAGTCTCCTAAGTGTCTGCACATAAACTTCGCTTCATCAAGACGTGTGAAGTGGTTACGCTGCTCAAGTATTTGAGTAGTAACACTACAGTACTTCCAAGTAAAGCGTATACATGAATACAATATACCAAGTCCGCACTGTATAACAAGCCATAATTGATCTATCAACAATCATTGTAACAGTGATCTATTTTCGGTAAAACATGCAAATCTTATTTAACAAGCCGATTCAACTTCGGCTTACATCGTGCATTTAATTTGGAGCACGTTTGTAGGATGCAGGCAGACATTTTAATTTGCTGCATGGACGGAAAATAACCCGGACCTGCCCCTATTGAAGATCCTGTTTCAGAGACAAGTACCCATCTGCCCTACGAACCCGAAAGGGGATATTGTCGTCCAAGCATTGCTACTACTCTGTGGCATGGTTCGGATTGTACTGAGGGATTGTGCCTCGCTGCACTATAGGTATTTACGATGCCGTTTTGAAAGAGAGCTCAAGGGTCTCTGGTGGAATTGGATGGCCGGCCTTTTTCATTTAGTATCCACCGTGTTAGCATACAAGCGGGAATAGTGCTAGTAATTATGGACATGCTCTATCGAGACCTTGGCATCATTTCAAACACTTCCTGTAAAGGGTTAGATAGTTTTGAAACTGCAGGACTTTCACTAGATACGTTGCATTCTATGTCACATCCTCTACGATCCACTGCAGTGTTATACGGTTAAGATCCAGTAAGATCCCCTCAAGATCATCACAAGGCCGACTAAAGACCTCCGGTCTGAATTCGAGTCACTGTAGCCTATAGGTATTCAAATGTATTAGGGTTCCTTTGTCTGTGTTTTCCCTGGGTCTTGTGACTAGTCTTGTATCTGGTCGTGTAACGTCTCGACTAAATATCGATCCACCGTTGTCCGATTCTGTTTTCCTTCCTCCATGGATATATTAAATGTCAGATCATGAGCACTTCTTGGATTCAAATAAATATTCTAAAACAAAAGGACGATATGTGTATATGTACCTCATCTGCAAGTAGACAGTGACACGATGGAGAAATAGGCCCTAGTGGCTGTGAGAGCTAGGTACATGTAAACGGGTGACCGACAAGCGCAAGGACAAACTTCCCGCAGGTGCACTGCATTTAACGACAGCGGCTGATGGACGCGATGAACCGCCTGCGGTCTGTCCAACACGTACCCTTGTGGGGTCCAACGTCCACCCAGCTCCCACATTCTAGGGGTATCCAACACGCTCGCCACGCAAATTTGCCTGAAAGTTTCCCATAACTTCGTTCATTGCGCTTCGACTGATCTCTGTTTTTTTTTCAGCCATGCAAAATCATGAGAAAGTCGACATGGTCGAATCGAATCAAACACTACCCGACAATCCTACATTGCCAAGTTCCACGTCGTTTTGCTAGATAACAAACTTGTCTAAGCCTTGGCCCTGGACATCGACACCCAGAACGATGGGAAAAGGTGTCCTTTTCGCTGGCGATGGCCATTCATGCATTGTAGTACTGCATGGCAGCCAGAATTCTGGAGAAATTTCTACCAAGTACACGATGGTGGTTTTGACATGCTACGGAATACTTCAATACAGCCAGACTTCTGTGCACAACACTTCGTATGGAGTTAACGTACCCTACTGAAAAAAAATCAATACCGACCATACTTTGTATGGTGCTATGGTCTACCAAGTATTATAGATTCATCGAGTTTTCTTGCTCGTCTATGCTGTGTGATTGATCATAGATCCACACTAACAAGTGCAGGCTATACACGCTACGCTGTGTACAGTACATGGGCCAGGCTCAACACACGACACGACAACGACCCCAAAACTAGTTCCACGGTTCCCATCGTCAGGGTTGGAACACGGAGCAATGCTTTCAGCCTGTATCCATGTCCCGCAAACACAGCCCAAAACATAAACATGTACTTACTGTTTGCTGTGCCCTCCCGCGGCCTAGCCATCCGTGGCACTAGATCATGGATGGTTCCGATCATAGAGCTTTTTTGTTTGACTACTGAACCATTCTCGTACGCTCGATCATGTCGATTGTAAAAGCTCAATGCAACTGACACAGAAGTGAGCTGGTTTCATTGTGACGACACTACTCTATGCGTACGTACATGTACATGTACACTGTACGTGCGTGAGGCCGGCCCATACATGTGGGTGTAGGCTGCATGGGCTACATGTGCAGGTACATGTATACGCAGCGCGAGGCTGTTTCAATTCACTGAATCATGGAGGTTTCCCACTAGGACTACCTCCATGAGTGAATCAAGAACACCGGATATGGCGTATCGTTTGAACTTGAAGGCCTGTGCTAGTACTCATTGTAGGCTTATACATGAGTGTACATCTGCATTCAATCATGATTCAATCACAGTATAACATGCGTGTACGTACATGTATGCATATGTGCATGTAATGTGTACATGTACTAAGTTATACGCTGAAGTACACCTACGTGTACATTTACAAGGGAATGAGTAGGCTGCACTACATGTACATGTACTTTGTGTGTTCGTGTTTTACACAGCGAGTCTTGTACAAATGCCTCTCAATTTTCCAACAGACATGCATGAATATGGAGCTATAAAACGCACCATATTAGGGCCCATGTACTTCTGGTCGTCAAATCCTCTATACGATATTATTCGCCCTTAGTATGCGTAAAGATCCAAGACTATCAAGAAGGAGGGGATTTAAACAACTTCCTCTTATCGATACCCGGCAAATGGGGACCGGATGCCAGTCTTTCTTTCGGCCGATTGCCCTGAAATGACACCACTGAGGTCTGTCAGCATATGTGTCCAAAGGTCACGACGGTTGTGCACGATGGACCACGGATGTAGGAACCTGTCCTGGACATAAACGGTCACTTTTTGACCGGGGTGAGCCATTAATTTGACAACACTTTTTTGTGGGCAAACTCAGTAAAATGCCATATTGTGGTTTTTTGTTGTTTTATTTTATTTATTTTTTTTGAGGGGTGGTCTTTTTCCACCGAACTTTCCTCTGTTTATGGAGGACGGAAAGTGGCCATCTGCTTTTCTGCTATCAGAATGGTAGAAAAGCAGATTTTATGTTCTGGTAACATGCAATTTTGACTTTTCTACTTTTCTGCCAACTCAAGAAGCAGAGCTAACACTGTTTGGTTTATGCATTTTTCTATTTTTCTTCATTCGCTGGCGGCCGAAAAGCGGCCATTTGTTTTTCTGCTTTCGAGCAGGCAGAAATTTGAATCGAACATTTTGACGACAACCGTGAATTCAACTTTTCTGCTTTTGTGATACCGGAAAAACAGATTTTTACAAAGGTGGCCGAAAAGTGGCCATCTGCTTTTCTGCCTTCCAAGGGCGGTGAACGGGCGTGAACCTCAGGTTATGACCATTTCCTTTCTTGGGGATTGAAGACGTATATAACCAATAATTACAGTCCACCCTATCTTTTATGATGAAAGATTCACATGTTTTCCTTGGACTAAACAAGCTTGTGTGTCTATTGGATGATAATTGTAAAACTGTATTTCCTTTGAGATGCTGTTTTCTTTGCCTCACAGGGACACTGATAGTGCAGTATGGGATTGGTCCATAGAGAGCATGGTTACGTAATGCTTTCCATACGTCTTCACTCCCCCAAAACAGAAATGGTCGTAACCTACCGGTTCATGACCCCATTCACTTCCCATTGAGGACAGAAAAAGAGGGCAAAAGTTTCTTTTTCTTGAGCATTTACAAGCACGTGCCGTCCAATAAGAATTGCAAAATAGCAAATGCCTGATTTGCATTTTTGAGGACAGGAAGTTGGAACAGGGAGCATCACTCGACACACGTAGAAAGTCTGGGACGAGATGATACTTTACCTTTAACTAACGGCCATCTCGCTAAATTAATATATGACAGCGCGAACAAAAATTCAGATGCGCAGAAAAATTATACTTGCATGCTCAGACGACCCCCTCTGCAATTTAACTACGGTATCCCCTCTTGATCCTTTCGCAGACCACACTGACATGGCTCCATTAGATCCTATCTCTTCATCATCTCATGTTTCTCTGATCACAGCCACTTCGCCCTCGAACTTCTCCGTTTGCGAAATTTGCATTATTTATCGCCTTCCCCTAACTCCCCATGGCCACCTAGCCTCATCAATAATATTCACAAAGAATAATGTTTATACACATACCTGCCCAAACAAGATATCGTACATTTACTCGTGCGTGAAGTAATTCTTCGTCGCCGTTCTTTCTAAATACGTTTCAGATCATTAAAGCGCATCGCTTTCCTACTGAGATTTAAATTTCATTTCTTGTTGGCATGCCTTCCTCGATGAGCAATATCCCCTGAAGTCTAGTTCTCTGCAAGAAAATGAAATAAAATTCTGCTCCCAGTTCCTATTCTTCCTACGGGATAACAAGATCTAGAGGTGAGTTCCAAGAGTGATAAACAGACCGTTTTTTTCATCCCGTGATCGGCACCACAATTAAACACTTAATTGGTTAGACTTGGCCAAAATAATTAGACCTGAGACGTTAATTATGCATACAAAATTGTGTCAAATACAGTCAGTTGGAAAAGAGGGATTAAAAAATTGTGAATGTGTGAAAAATAGAAACCTCGTACTATAGATATAAATAAATCAGATCAGACGCATTCCTTGCAAAACAATTTTCTCATGTCTCATGCAAAGAGAAACAAACCTACTTATTCATCTTGCCATTGTATCAGATTAGAATTTCTTACTTAAGATTATAGACAAACGGAACTTGACTGAAGAAACAAAACTGAGTGTCCCACCGTGCCCAATTACCGATCAAGATGTGTGTCTCCACTACCGTCAAGTAACCGGACGGCGGACTATACAATACAGACGGTCTGGCAAATGGAAACAGACGTACTGGCGGCCCTAAGCCACCAATCTGTGCAGCGGCGATCATCGCTAATGGCAGGTTTGAATCAAATGTACAACGACTTTACTCATTCCTATCACAATGGATCAAGGACCTGTGTTAGATGTGTGACGTAGGAAACAGGGCCCTCGATTCTACAGAGTAGAGCAAGTTCGACCGACGGCTATACTGAGTTGACTATAATAATAATGATAAGGAACATTTCTATTGTGCAGATAATACACAAAATAATATACTCAACTGCGCATAACAATACCTATAGACCGACTAACACCGCCCGAACGATGGATGGTTTGCACTGATCGACCATTTGTAACCAGGCCCCAGAGCACGGTCTTACCGGTCCGCTGGTTATCAACAGCCGATTTCATCATTACAGAGGGAACAATTCACATGAAAATAATTATACGAGGTTTCATTGAGGTTGCAAGAATGAAATGTGAGTAACGATAAGATTAAAAAAAATTGACCGACTGGGGTCGTTCGAGTGTAACTGAATTGCGCATGCGCACTGTTAAAAAGCCACTGACCACTGGTGTACAGTGGCGTAGCCATGGGGGGAAGGGGGCTGGGGGCACAAATTCCCGGTTCCCCCAGGTGCCCCCCCCCTGGAAAAAAACCCGGATGAATGGATATTGAACAACGCTAACAAAAACGTGTCCCAAAAAACCACACCACTGAAAGCTGGTGCTCCCCCATACGATGCTGGTACCCCCTTTGCGCCCCCCACTATAGTAAAATCCTAGCTACGCCAGCGCCATTGCTGGTCGAACTATAGTTTGCCTCCGAACTTGCCATTGCACCATTAATTCAGAACGTGCAGTTCACCCTTGCGTTTTGCATGAAACCCTGACAAGTGACATAATAATACATGTTATCATCGACCACCTCCCAAGCACTTTCAACATTGATAGGGGGTCGAGGTCAGTTTTCCCATATTCTTATGGTCTTATTTGCAGTGATAATGAGGGTGATACTTTGCTTTAATTTACAAGACAGGAAACCTTCGGTCAAATTTTTTAAAGGAACCAGGGAATAAATTTTTCTTAGAATCACTTTTTGTGTATCTCTGTACTCTTCTTCCATGTATGAAGACTGTTTGACATCTTTTTTGAGTTATGTGAACTGAACGGGGCACTTTTCCAACATTAAAAATTGGCCAAGCATTTCTGGACAAGTGAGGGCACTTTTGCTTTGATGTGAATACAGTGAGGAAGACATGGTTCAGGTTGCATGTTTTCATGTTCAAATTGTGAACCCCAAATTTGCTATCTGGGAACATTTCTGTGAAAAGGATTTTTGCTGGATTATTGCCATATACTTACACAGCAATATATTGCCAAAGAAAATAAAATCTGCCACAGCAATGGTTAAAAAATCTAGAAATTTTCTGTGCACAAATCAGTGCAACATTGAGATTCGGTGCCTTGGATGACATCATAGTTCTGCCCTCATAAATATGCAAATTACATCAGCATAAAAACCAAAAAGCATCAAAATATGGATTAAAATTGCAAAACAAAACTTAAAATCAAGTTAATTGAAACCCAAAGATGTAATTTCAAGGGTTTTTAGTAAAATTTATAAAAATATTTCTATTTCCTGGTTCCCTGAAAGTCTATTCTGGAAATAATCTTACCCTGAACAACACTTGTTAACGTGCCAGGAAGTCCCGCACATGAAAATCTAGTTGACTTTGAGTTCAATTTCCACTATTCTGGACTTTTACGGAAATTTTTCTGAGCCAGCTGGAAATAATTTCGATTAGTTTGAAGCATGAGCGTCGGGAGGGGGCCGATCCGGTAAAAACTGATTTTTTTTAAATGGGTATGGAGTGAAAGCAAGAATTGAAAAGTGTGTGAAAATCACCTGCTTTTATAGAAATACCACACAATTGACCCACCTTTCCCCGGTTGTTGGTTAATAAGTTTACTGCTTCTGCTAAGTGTCCTTCAGCCCCACTGGACAGAACTTTTCCCCTAGCAACATTAATGGTTCGAAGTTTAATGTAACGAGGTTTTGCATCAACAATTTCCTGCGGCTACATTTAATTAAAGTGCATGCGCTGATTAAGACAATACGGATCAACTGTCTGTCTTTTTAAACAACTTGGCTAAATGTCACCGCCCTGCAGTTTGCATACAGTACCTAGACGAGCCACATCTTAGTAATGAGCCAGTTTAGTATTTCAAAACGGTAAGGTCATTCGGGAACAACGTGTGCACATGAGTTGGCGTATAGCCGTGCTGATTGGACAGACCGTCGCGCGAGCGTGCTCCTTCTCCTGAATAACGTCGGACGCGCAACGGTTTAGGCATGCGCTGTTTGAATACTGAAATTGTTTACTAAGCCCAAATTCGATTCCTCTATCTTGTGGACAGTTCCATCATGGGAGACGTAGATCTAGCAGGCAATGTAGCACTACTCTAGAGGTTGAGGTTCCTATGCATGTATGCAAGCTTCGTGTTTAAAGGGAAGAGCAAAGGAATCAAAACACTGTTTTCCTCGTGACCTCTATAGTTGCAGTGAAGGGTAAATTTACAAGGTGCCATGACCGCAATTATGCACATGATCTACGAAAGAGGTCGATCCAAAATACTGTTTTTTTTTTTTAAAATACTCATTTTTACAAACTCAACGCCGACTCAATGGGCTGCGTGCGCGTTCCTTTGCTTGTGCAAGGCACGTTGGAAACCAACATAGCGCGGAAAGATCGCACCCAAGGGAACGAGGTGGGGTGAAACCTGGAGAGAATGACGCTCGGACCATGCTTGGAAGTATACAGCACAGTCGCTATCACGGTATAGGGATCATTATAGCTTAATGTATATCAGTCATGGAAATTCGCTTCCACGTTGTGCGTGGCCTGTAGTACCCAGAAAGTACCAGCAGAATTATTCAAAAGCAGCCAAACTAATGTACCATTATGACCCAGTACCCTAGCAACATGTTCACACTTTATAAAACTGGTGTGCTCAATCCCGTCCGGAGCTACAATGAACCACTGGTGTGTTTTGTTTATAGACCAAAGCTGTTACATCATAGAGCTACAAACCCATCAACAGCGCCTTTTCCGGCTCGTGTGTTTCCAACGGTGAATTAGCTTCGACAAAAGTAAAATACTACCACGAGGTCAATCTGAAGTTTAAATGCTTGTATACTTACACAATAATGTAATCTCGAAGAAATTTCACAGCTAAGATCTGGAATGGCAGCTTATTCATCGAGAGAACACGCACCGTATTCATATACTGCGAATCTACAGGGACAGGCGTCAGTGCCCCCGAACGCGGTGCAAAACTGGACTGCCTCGGTGTAGGCAAGATGATGGAGGTAATACCCACCTACTTTTCCACCCTTCAATGAAATGCACCGATCAAATTTCGTGTGTCGCACGTCGCATCCTTGAGTATGTCGACTTGAACCAGCTATAGACACATCCCTATGGTGCTGTTTTTCAAGTCTCATGCATGCGCGAGGTTCCTCAATTGCACACCCGCGGGAGACATTTGGCTAGTGATAATAATCCACAGCACTTCGATCGCATCTCTCCTCGATGGAGTCTCTACCATTGATTGTCTGTGAGCCCGGTACTTCAGTGATTCGCTCGGCTCCCGCCGCAATAGCAGGTGGCTGTTTCAATTGCTGTGGGTGTCACCAGGCATTGAGCTAGCTCTAGGCAAGCCAAGCCAGAAATGGTTAGTGATTGAGGATGTGTCCCCTCACGAAGCCAGGGGCTTGACGCAGGCCCAGGAGCCAAGCAATGAAGAAAAATACAAATGTAATTCACTCTCAATATGATGGACGGATATGATGGGCCTTAGCTCTCAAATGTGAACCTCGTAAATATTTTCAGCTCGCCACAGCTCAGAAATGCTGCTGGCCCGAAGCCGTCAGACGACGAGGGTTGAAGGGGTCTTGCGCTGAATTTTTCTCAAACGTTTTGTGCTGAAGCTATCTAACCCCATAAAATGCGTGAAACTTTGACATGACTCGTAGATTTGCAGCACAATTTCTACTGGAAGGTGCACTTTCTTCTCATGCTTTGCCGGGCCACTGTAGGCACGGTTGCAATGATGTCCTTCCGGGAAGACACTAGAGTATCATCAGGACAAGGACTTTCATTCTTGTTAAATTGTCACACCTAAAATTGGCTCGCTGAAAAAAAAAACATCTGAAAAGAGAGACTTGCTGAAATACTGCCATGAACTCATTCAATTAACACCAAAGATCATACAGAAAAATCATGACTGCAACATATTCAAATTCCTGGCAACTTTGTGTGGTGCTTTCTGCACAGAATGACGTCACGTTTTTACACGTGAATATGAAGAATTAAACTGACACAAAACAAAAAGGCTCCAGTATACTCTTTAGAAGGCAAAACAAAAAAAAATGATTAAAGAGATGCAAAAGTGTATTTCTAAAAAGTAGGATAATTTTTAAAAATCGCATTGCATATGCTGTTTTTAGATGGTCAGGCTTTCCAGGCTGACTGAAATTCGTAACACTAACAAAGACGCGTGACTCTTCGTGGTACTATTGCGACTTGTTAAATTCCTGATCACTCTCCAAAATACCGTTTTGTTTTGCAGTTTTTGCATAACTTGCTAGTTTGCAAACATTGCAAAATAATTTAGAGGTGAGTGGGCCTCATCTGGCATATTTTCAGCTCAACAAAGTAACTGCCGTACAAAAGGTGCGAAACTCACGCCCTTGTTTGTAAATGAATGTGTACACTTTAATAAATAGCCATGCGCAAGGGTAAATGTCGCAGCATTAAATGAAAAAGAATTCCAATCCATGTGATTGCTTTTTCACGCCTTGCAACCTTGAATCTGCCACCCATGCGTAGTATGGGGCGCCATCAGGGCTATCATTAATATTTTACAAAATGATTGCTTGAAACCAAAAACCAAGCTCAAAATTTAAAAACAAACAAAAGAGAAACTGCATAAACAAAGGACATCGCGAATGTCAAAAAGGTAAATTAAAAACGAATGACAGAAAAATGAATCAGAGTTCTAAATGCTGCTTTGCGAAATGCATTTCCGAAATAAGTAATGAAAACCTCAAACGATCTATATCAGAAAAACCTCAAACGATCAGAAAAAAAGGAAAAGATCAACGGACAAAATTAAACGACAAACGGACAGAAATAAAAACTAAAAGCACAAAACTAAACGATCAAAATACAAAACCAAGATCTAAAGAAATAACTAAATGATCAAAGGGCGGAGCCACACGATCGAAGGACAAAAATTAAAGAAACCACTAAGTAAAAGCAAACGTTGAGGGCGGCAATTGCTGACGTTATGATAGCGCGAGTAAATCAGATCTCGACGTTTGTCTTGCGCTCCGGGGTGTCTTGTCGTGAATAAAGACGGAGGCTCCCTCTAATGTCAATCTGGAACCGCTTTCATCGAAGTCCACTCTGTCACGAGTGTGCCATCTCACACTTGCCCGTATATTTTGCTCATCCAGTAGAGGCTTTGCCTGGTAGCCATCATGCAGGAACTGTTTTCGTGCCACGGGGACGCCTCCCTTGTACATATCCCGTGGGGGAAAAAGTACTGGCCTGTAAGATGGCAGCCATGCAAACCCTCTATAAGCCTATGCTAATTCAGTTCAGTGAGTTGCAGATTGAGAAACAACAATAGGATGAGGGACTGGAGGCAATGGTTGACAATAGGTTGGAAAGGAGTGTGACAGTTTGCAATTTGCCCATCGGGATTTGCGAATGCATTTAAATAACGTCGCACAACACCCCATTCCTCCAACAATTCCCTTTCCCTCCTGCGAACGTCAACCTGTCCATCCCCCCGCACATTTATCAGATCAGTTAGAGAGCAGTTCTTAGAAGTTACTGATACATCGTGCAGCTACGCGAAGACTTCAAGTTTCTCTCTTTGCCAGCGATCTAATCGACTGTTTCGAAATTTATTGCCAGTGGTTGGTGTGTCAAGGGTAAGCTGTGTGCTGAAAGCCAAATGCCTTCAATCCATATGTTCAGTCGGATACCAGTGTCTCAAGCAATATTGCTGGAATGACTGATATAAATCAAGGGCTGAAGTAGCGCAAACTTCACACTTCGAAACGATAGTGGCTGTTCATTAGGTGTGCAGCTGT
Organism: Acanthaster planci; assembly: GCF_054643075.1. Taxonomy (NCBI): domain Eukaryota; kingdom Metazoa; phylum Echinodermata; class Asteroidea; order Valvatida; family Acanthasteridae; genus Acanthaster; species Acanthaster planci. The sequence continues at coordinate 1,981,139 of NC_141784.1, read as the reverse complement.
TGTGTGTTGATTGTCCGTGTGTATTGACGCATACTCCACCATTTCAACCGTCAGTGCCGCAACTCGCTATAGACAGCTTTGGCCTATTTAGGTGTGTTTCATATACAAAGTAATGTTGACTGAAATCCTTGTGCCATTCATTAAAAATGACAAACATTAAGCTTTGAACACACGACGAACACACGCACTGTCTGTATCTTCCACTGTACCAGCAAGTTTATTATTATTATTATTTCTTAGGCTGGCTGATAACCTAATGAAAATTTTAACACAAGTCACACTGAGTAAACTACACGTATAAAACTCAATATATGGCACAAATCATATAATTAGGTTTTTGGATTTTCAAATAGAAATCAGAGATCAGAGATCAAATTTGCAAAAAAAACTAATTTATTCTTGCTTTGCAATCACTACACAATACACGGTAAATACACGGATAATAAAAGATGGAAACGCGACGGGAAACGAAGTAATAAAATGCTTCAAAATTCATGCTTTCCAGAAACAACTGTTGTTGAAACTTGTCAGCAATTAGGCGAATATTAATTTAATGCAAATATGAAACAAAAGCGGCTGTCATTAATATGCACAATCGCGTAGACCAGTGAGAACCTGATAAACATTGATAAAACGAATAGTCGTGCAATTAATACCATATGATCTCTCTGAAGTTAGATCGGAGAGGTAAATATTGTAATAAAGTTGATGAAGAGACAAAGGAAAAACATGAACTTAAAACATTTCAAAGAGACATTATAAAATGTGTCATGAGCAAACAGCCAGAAACAAATCCCACAGACCATCTATACATCTATATTTTTTCCATTAGTAAATGCATTTATACGACTATATAGAAACTGACGATTTAAAAAAACATATTGCCATTCCCCTGCGGAATTAAAAGATCGCTTCCATTATAATCTGCATCCAGACATAAGGTCCAGAAGTATAAATTGACATGCACAAATTATATACTCGCCGAGGGAATAAAAATTGCTAAAATAAATGTTAAATATCTTAGGTATCAGGGCGTCCCTTATTATCCGTCATCCTGCTACCATTCAGAGAAAAAGAAGTCCACCTCAAGGAGTCGTCATAAAGCAGCGTTGGGAGAGTAATGCAGAGTGGAAATTTAATTGAGCCGAGGCAGCGCACTAAGCAGACGTACATTAAAATCGGATCGAAGTGTTCATGGGAATGACCATAAATTCTTGGAATTTTTATTACACGCCTTCAAAGACAGATTCCTCTGTAATGAAGAGGTGTTCAGAAATAATGGGGTCGCGTGTATACTGTGTAACCGCGTTCATGTTTCTGTCTCGCTCTAACACAGGGTAGGCTTTTAATATTGGGAGACACCATGTGCTGCCATGTGAATGTAGTGACCACGTATAATTTCAAGCAGTACTTTAGTAATCGGAGACTATCTATTTCTACGGAGACTTAGGCTACTTCTTTGGTCCTCATGGTAAATTTTTAAAAAGTACAATCCATCGTATTTTGAAAAGTAAATTCAAACTTTTCAAGCTACTCATACTTAAAAGATCGATTCACTTTTGAACACTGACAAATTGCATACTTCTTACACATAATATTTCACTCACCCTCCTTCCAAAATGGTCAAGTTGTTTAGCTTGAAGTCGTTGGTGGCGCACTGTCTAACGCTTGTCGCACTCAGAGGAGGATGGTGCAATGGGGGCAGTGGCGCCAGTGAACCGTTGAGGAGTGGGAAGTTATGCCTCTGCACTGCCGGAAGCTGGAGACGAAGCTCGCCCCGTGTGCGTTTTTAAAGCAATACTGTGTCATGCTTCATTAAAATCGTGTTTCGCTCCGCCAATGCATTGCAGTCATTTTGACACGAGAAAATCGGACATATTCCTACCGCTGCACGCAAAAACGTCAATTTTTCAAAGACAAGCGTCGACTGTCTCAGGCGCAGTGACAAGCTTAGGAATGGGGACATTATGAATATACAAACAACACCCCATTTTGTCCGATTGAATTGAAAGTTCGCTCTCTTTTTGGATGCTTCTGTTTCAAGATTTGTCATTGGATACATATATGGGTCCAGTCCACTAATTCAAGCCTCATTGAAAACAGTGTAAAATCAGCACTGTTTAGGGCCCATAGCATGCACGCCAACCTCTCTGAGATTTCTGAAACACAAATGAAATTCTTGTCTGGTCACTTATCTGTCAATTTCTTTTCAATTTTTTGTGGGTTAACCAATTACATTTTTAATTATTCCCACAAAACAAAATCACCCCCCAAAAAGTGATTTTTCCGAAATCTAATTGCAGCCATTTTTCAAGTGGCAACCCTCAACTTTCTGGGGCACTTTGGACCATTTTTCAACTGTGGTTTTTAGCCCTTCTGCTCTCATATGAAAGCTCAAAGACCCAGGGAGTTGATCCTGGCAATGATTTGCACAATCTCACCATTTTGGGGGCCAAACAATCTCCTTTTTCAAAAGATACTGTGGGGACACTTTTAATGCTAATGAGCTGGCCAGAAATTCTCACTTGAATTAGTGGTCTGCACCCTTATACGTGCAGATCTGGTTATGGGTGGGGTGGAGGCTGGCCGACCTCCAGACTCTTGAAAAACGGGTATGGTATTGAAATGGTTTGGGTTGTCACCTGAAATGAGGACAAAACATTTGGCACCGTGATCCCTTCTCTCCCTGCAGCGTATCTCATCAATTTCTGTGACTAACTGGTTCTCTCTGGGAGCAATAACACCCACCTTCGGAGGTGAACTCCATCAATCAATAGGCACAAGCTGAAAGATTCACAAAGCTTGTACCTTGGGTTAGAGCTGTGCAAGTCAAAGTTTTGTATGACGGAAAGTTTCATGCTCGAGATTAGTTTATTTCAAAGGTCGGAGCCAACAAAATCTATGTAATTTATTCAATGATGAAAATTCCTGGTTTTTTTTACATATTACACGACAGTAGTTTCGAAGCTCATAATTGCATGTGCGTACTGAGGCCTATGTACAGCTGCGCAAAACCATCAATTATGAACTCATCCCCAGTCAACATTCTCCTGATGGCGCCACACGGTGTCAAATCTTGAGGCTCAAAAATTCGCCCCACGAAGTAATCACAGACCAAGCATTTTGAGGGGACTTTCGTTTTAGATCCCAAACGGGCACATCCAGAATGGTGTGCCCAAACTGTTCACACAAGAATATTTAGGTGGAATAGGGCCTATACAACCCGATAGTCCTATAGGGCAGATGGTAAGCGCGCTATAGTGAAGCATGGAGGTAGAATGAGTGAAGTGAACGTTGCAAACTGGGGGGGGTCTAATCCCCGCCTCCTACTTTCCCTGTGGTTATGACACTGGCCTAATGGGCATGCACGGCGCCAAATGTCCCCTCTCCCAGCTACGAAAGTCTGTACACTGCATGCCGTGTAGCACCAGGTTAGCCCCGTGGAATAACACCACACCAGTTTGTCGACCAGTCAGAGGTCATCAGCAGAGTATGTGGGAATCGCAAGACACAGCTATATGGTTTTCTACAATATTATAACCATGGAGGAAGGTAAGCAGGACTTTGGCATTTGAATCACCAGCAAACCCTCCTAGGATTTCAATTCCTGGAGCATGGCTTCACGTTTTCAAAAGCGGATACGGTTCACTAGAGCTTTACGTTGAACACCGAGGCCCACACTGTACATGTATGTCCGTCATCAGGCATTATTTGGGATGTATTGTATATTTTTGTACACCGTACAAGGAAGTAAGTTTATAAAAATCGACGAAAGGCCACACTTCCCGCTGCAATCAAACTTGAGCGCATACAGGAGAGACAAGTGTTCGTGAAGTCCGTATGTGAAGCTCAACCGACACTGCCGATTCTTATACAGATTGCATCCGGTATCATACTTCATAGGCACTCAGTACTTTGCCGGGGGTGTCCCGCTCTATCCCTAAGCAAGACTCTCCCGCTGCAGCAGGCGAGGTGACGGGGTGCACCGGTGGCTTATCCAGCGATGGCCCGTTGTTTCTTTGTGTGTCTACCTCCGATTTTGTTGGCGTACCTGTGCTGTATTTCGGCGGTCTCGGGGGATTCACACGATTTGTCATGCGACAGTTCTGAACACCGGTGCTGGTAAGTTGACCCGGTTTACTTATATCCTGACTGTGGCGTGGAACTCTCTAAATTCCAAAGGGTCCAGTCCACTAATTCAAGCCTCATTGAAAACAGTGTAAAATCAGCACCGTTCAGGGCCCAATAGCATGCACACCAACATCCCTGAGATTTCTGAAACACAAATTAAATTCTTGTCTGGTCACTTATCTTTCAATTTCTTTTCAATTTTTTGTGGGTTAACCAATTACATTTTTAATTATTCCCACAAAACAAAATCACCCCACAAAAAGTGATTTTTCCGAAATCTGATTGCAGCCATTTTCCAAGTGGCAACCCTCAACTTTCTCGGGCACTTAGGACCATTTTTCAACCGCAGTGTTTAGCCCTTCTGCTCTCATATGAAAGCTCAAAGACCCAGGGAGTTGATCCTGGCAACGATTTACACAATCTCATCATTTTGGGGGCCAAACTATCTCCTTTTTCAAAAGATACTATGGGGGCTGGGCACTTTTAATGCTAATGAGCTGGTCAGAAATTCTCACTTGAATTAGTGGTCTGCACCCCAAAGAGTGAAAACTCAATCTTTTCGAGTGAAGATTCCCGCAGTCGGAAACTAGGGACCAGACTTTTTAGAGTGAAATTTCTTCAATCGAAAAGATCGAGTTTTCACTCGAGCTCTGACTGACGTGAGTATTTCACTTTAAATCGAGAGTGATTTTCACTCTAAATCGTCTTGTCCCTAGCTTCACTCTATTGGATTTAGAGAGAACTGATGGGACTGTCCAAAACGGACCCAGTGACCACCAGGCACAGACAGTAACTATCGCATGTACTGATTCTAAATACATGTATTAAGCCAGTGTGTCCCTCAAGATACACCGATTATGATCCTAATTACGCCATCTGTGGTTTAAACGTGAATTCGAAACTGCTCCCTTACATCATTCCCTAATCAAAACCGACTGCCAAATTACAGACCCTGGACTTTCGTAATATATTTGATCCCTTGCATCGTGTTTGAAACTAAAGCTAATTAAAATTGACGATACACCAGTAAAAACCAAGTGCCACCCCTCCCCTCTAAAAGAAGATGGGGCATCCCTTCAAATATTACCTTGTACCCTCCCAAAATTTAATGTGAGTCTCTTTTCAGTAAGTTATTTACTGCAAACATACACTTGAACTTTGGAAGAGGCATTTTAAAAAGCCTGCCGTGAGATAACGAAAGTGAAACATACCAATAAATAAATGGTGAAGGAAGAAGTAACTGGTTTATTTCGCAATGGCTTTGTATAGCAGTTTCGGTTTACCGCACAGTACTGCTCTGACCTAAACTTCTCTTGATATTTGGAATAAAACTTGATGACATGTTGATCGATGGTGACAAGGATAGTAAATGTGTACAGTTTAACAACTGTCATCAGAAAGGATGTGTTTACTCAGACCCCTACCAACATGTAACAACCATATTACACAAAATGGATAAAATAAGACATTTTCATGAACATATAAAAGACAGGATTGAAAACAAAATTGTTTTATTCGCATAGAGTTGACAAGTCTTGAAGTGTTATAGCAAATGATGTTAGAGCAAACGGCAGAACCAGCACCTATCTAGAACTGGATTTTAACGACAAGTAACATGGCACAGATGATGACAATGCATCATGTCATTTTTTTGATAAAGAATTCACGGTTATTAAGTTTCCGTGAAAATGAGCCCTAATTTCGAGTCTCCCGCGTGCGTCGTTCACTTACTTTGAAAGGGTGGCTGCCGTCGGTAATGGTGGCCCAAACCGAGTGGGCACGTGGTATATACTTTGACGTCTTTTGGTCGCCCATGACACAAACTTCATGCACCCTGATGTCTTTATATTAATGCAGGTATAACAGGTACGTTACTGTCAGCACCAGAACTACAAGGCGACCGTGGTATTGTCTGTGGCTCTGTGAAAGGTGTGGGCTGAATTTCACTTCAATTTTTCTCCTTTTGGTAGCTAGAGGGTTTGTTTACACACTATTGTCGGGGTTTTAAGACTCCAAATCTGGGATAGAGATCACGATCAACACCATAGGACCAACGCCTCCACTTTTACGGTGAAATGTTAAGCGATGCTGGAAATGACATCATCCCGTATAATGTGACCGAGTGTTGGGTTGAAACTGTACAGCGAAAGACAAACACTCGAGCCTTGAATGCAAATCTAAAGTTAACAATGCAAGCCTCCAAAGTGGGAAGTAGAGAATACGTCATGCTATTATGGGGTTTCCGCCATGATGACTCTCTCTCATGATGTCAACACATTCGAAGTGATTTGAAGGAAACTTTAACTGTGATTTAACTTCTAATGAGAAATCTACCCCCCGTTAATTTAAAACAAAAAAGAGCCTGGGTGGACGAGTAACAGTAATATCAAATAAATTGGAAAAGTTTCCAGAAAATGTTTGAATTTTTCGGAACTCGTTCCCCACAAGGTTCGGAAGCTATGGAGGTCGCAATGATTGTGCGTTTCCATGTATATACTGTGTGCAACAGTAGCAAGAAATTTTACCGGCAAAGCAGTCTTGGATTTTAAATTACATATATCTGCCAATATTCTTATACCCCTGTTGTCCTCTCCTTTCATAGTCTTCACGTTTTATCCTTTCATTAGTGGCTATGAGGGCTACGTGACCTGATTGTTACTTTCTTTCCAGAGAGTACATCGAGTACAGATTGGAGAAGAAAAAGCTGTGTGATTGCTGTCCTGGAAGGAAAATGGAAGGTGGAGTATGCAGAGGTAGGTCTTAGAATCTTTCTCCTTCATCACTTAATTTCTCAGGGTCATCGTATAACAGAGATCTTAATGCTCACTTAGATGTAGAACAGAGAACAGTGGATACACCAATTGGACCCCAACAACTCGCAGCTTACCTCCTTTTTTTTCCTCAACCAAACCGACTTTATTCAATTTCGGCAGAAATTTCAAATAAATGTGTTCGAACTCAATGCAGTGCATGAGATACCATCACTAACCTCTTAGTTTGGAGCGTACTCCTCCCAGTCTCCAGAAATGTAAATCGGGGATTTAATCGAAAATTAGGATTTGATTTAACATAATACTTATAACTTCTATATTGGGGCAAAGACAGTTGACACACGTTTGTATTTGGAATGTCTCGTATTCAAAACACTCGTTGAAATGTAACACACAATGAATCGGTGCAAAAGCTCGAAGGAAATGCAAACGAGCATGTTCTTGCAACGATGGCTTCTTTCACATTGAGGGCGCTATGAGTTCTGAAGAAAAGAAATATTCATCAGCCATTTTGTTGACAACTGAAAAAGACATACCTGGTTTTGCAAGTGTGATTATGTTGTGGTTAAGTGATATATTCGAAGAAGCCGAAAAATCGCTTAGTGGGCTCAGAGGCATAAAGTAACCGTCTATTCCGTCAAAATCGGTGTTTAGATAAAGAGGCAATATACAACTATCCAAATCACTATCATACATGTTGGCCCATATTCTCCCAATGTTGGGCTTATTCCTGCAATCCTTTCAGAATGTTTTATAAGCTGTATGTTGGCTATGCTTGGAACCGACTGATAAGCGCCCCCTCACCCTTCAAGGACAGGGTGAAGACGCAGTCGCTTGCTTGAACTATCACAAAACCGTTTACGTGTAACTAACAAACACATTAAGTTTTCTTTAAAATCGCAACCACAGAATGCGACGAGGGACAGTATGGCATGAATTGTGCGAGCGTCTGTTCGTGCGAGGAGGGATATCACTGCGATCCGGTGGATGGCTTTTGCACGTGTAGAGAAGGCGTTGCCGATGCAAGTTGTCAACCGCTCAACAGTAGCTGTTCTGGAGTAGGGAGTGGCCGTCTTTGCAGCAACATGACCTGTAACTATGCCTGCGTGAACGGCCAAAAGTGTAACCACCACACAAACATGTGCGAATGTCCGCTGGACTGGCGCGATGACTCCGGGGGAACCTGCAATTTCTTGCCTGGGTGAGAGTCAATTAACATATAGTCACTTTCACGAGATATTAAAGATAGGAGTTTCTTTCATGATACGTACCGCGAGTTAGATTCGTTCATTGACGTGTTCCTTTATTTCCTAACTTGTAAACGTCTTGTTCATGTATGTAGCTGCCCAGATGGCTACTTTGGGCCCTCCTGCAACCAGTTGTGCCGGTGTGAGCACAACGCGACGTGTGATGCTCTGGGCGCCTGTGAATGCCCGGCTGGCTGGAGCGGCTTAACCTGTGGTGACCCCTGTGAGCCCTGGTACTACGGATCCAACTGCTCCCGGACTTGTGACTGTCCCGAGGAAGCGCTGGAGTGCAGTCCCATAGATGGAAGCTGTTCATGTCCCCAAGGATTCTACGGATTAAAGTACGCCGATTTGTGAGAGGCTTTCATTTCTCCAGTCTCTCGTCTGGAAATTTCCCCTCCCAATCATTTTTTCCCTGAAACCACTGCCACACATTTACTCCCTCAAACTGTTGTGTCGAGCTTTACTCAAGTGTGTGACGAGTTCTCGACTATTACTGCGAAATCTGAAGTAAACTATTCCTTAGCTTATAGGACCTGTGTTTATTTTGATTATTTCAATATAGTTGTTCTCGTGAATGTCCTGATGGTTACTTCGGAAGTAACTGCAGAAATGTATGCAGTTGTGATAATCTAACCGAGACGTGTGACCGCTTGGATGGAGCGTGCAAAGGTGAGCTTTTATTTAAACGTGGCACTGTATGTTGTCTCCTTATGCATAACAAGATGATAAGCATCATGAGATTTCCCCAAATCCCAAGACCTTAACGATGCCGGTTCATTACAAAAAAAATCCAATTTGTATGTATACTATATTATATTCTGTTTCTCTTCAAAGAAATTTATTTCAGCAAAGAAATTTATTTCAGCCTCATTTTTTTTTCAAGTTAGACGGATGGGCCTGACACAGCCCTGTGTTTCCTTAAAAATTCCGGTCTCCAAAGGACGGTTCTACTGTGAACTATAAACTGGATATTTCAGGGTTGACATTAGAGGAGAATGGAAATCCACAATACAATCACCAACAGTTTTGAGGGCCCCACAGCCGGTGGAGTGTCTGTGGTTTACTCTGAATAACACTCCCATCATGGAGGATTTTCCTGATTTTAGAAGACGGAGATTGTTTGAAAATCCTGAATTAGGGAAGAATCCTGACAAAATTCTGCCCTGGATATTTACGATTTCAGCAAAGAAGGGACCACCTCCTTCTTCGGCTGGTCCCAACCCAAGAGATCCCGGCGGTCGAAGCTCGTCTGCAACAGGTGCTGTAATTGGTTCAGTAATAGCTGGAGTCGTCCTGGTCGGTTTGATCGTAGCTCTGGTGTTCTTTCTCCAACACAGACGTAAACAAGGCAAGGAGAACAGGTAAGTGCACTTGCTGAGTTAGGTGAATTGAGGATGTTTCGCGCTGTAGAAAAACAGCGCACGTAAATTGGGGGCGCACTTTCAGCGGAAAATGGACAATTGTTGGCAAATGTGACCGACTACCATTCTGGTCGCCTCACTGATCGAGTTTTCTTGGTAACTTATCCACAAAATGCAGCCTGGACACCTGGCAAAGTTGACCAGTGGTTGACAGATGAAGTAAGGCCATGTCACTGTGCCCTGTATCTTACGGTAGTTGTGGTTTCCTTTTCTACTGCCTGTAGCGACTGCAGGCGATTGTGCCATCTTTTCACTTCTTCCCGGTTGTACGTTTTTTACACAATACACGTATAAATACACCTGTACTGCTCCGTTGAAATCCGAATTTACTCCCATGCCCATCTACCAGTGTTTCGGATGTTTTTTTATACAAACTTGCTATAACTAGATTTGCGGGGAATTTTATCTTCTGATGGTAGTCTTCTGCATTTGGAACTTTTTTGCAGGACTGATGCTCTCTCCATTTCGCCTTATGTCTGTTATAATACTGCAGCAGGTAAACAACTTTATCTCCGTTGATTTCGGTGAAGAGCGTTAGCCTTTTGCTAAAATTAAAAGCGAAAACACAGAGTGAATGAAGAATTTACAATACGGCAAAAGGGCAAAAGTCTCGGGCTGAAATAATTGTGGGTTTCGTCTTTCACACAGCTGCTAAAGACGAATATACCGAGCTAGAGGAAAGGCGCTATTGTGGCAACACGTACGCCGAGGCAATCGACACATTCAAATCTAATCCCCGGCATTGCATCGTTGGAGGCGCTACATACGCCATACCCGAGAAGCCAAATCCGCCGCCTGATGCCGACGCCGGGGATGTCAAACTTGATGAAGACTACAGCCATCTTGATCGTGCTGTGATCACGCCACCCACAGCAAATGCTTTGGGTAAAGAACACGACTACGATGCTCTCGGGCTGACGGCCCCCGATTCGGGCGATCAGTACAGTCACCTGGAGAGAAATCAAAGGGCGGCCAGCATGCGCAGTGCGGAGGACGCTGACAGGAAGTACGGGAGTCTGCTCCAATCAGGAGAGCACGAAGGAGAGTACAGCAACCTCGATCGCAAGACCGGGCGTTCCCAGGAAAAGGAAAAAGATTACGGCAACCAGTATGAGGTTGTCAGAGTTGAATAAGAAGGCACGAATTTGTTGTACAATGTTTCTCATGTCAGTCATACAGCTCTAAGCAGGGCACATTTAAACCTCTTTTTACATGCGACCGCCACTCCTTGCTGCCTGCCAGCCGCTTTCACAATATATTTTTGGGGGTATACAGCGTGAAGTACCTTTTCAAATCAATAATCAAAGCGAAACAAAATTCAAGTCCACACAAAAACCGAATATCAAACTGAAAACAGAAAGCAAAGTTAAAAGTTACTTTTGGACTTTGGAAAATCTCCATCTACATGGGGGAAACTGAGAAGCATATTGATCAGCGGCTGCAATTCTTCCTAGCAACGCCGGGATGTATTAATGCAATATCTGTTCATCATTCAGAGAATTAATTTAGAACAGGATATCCATGACTGATGAAGGTGGTGATACGTGTGCCACTTGAGATGACGTTCATACCGATGACTAGTTTTAGAGAATGGTGAAGTTCCACGAGAGAGTAGAAATAAGGCATTTGCGAGTTAAATTTGAATAAAATCTGGTACAATAAATTATTTAAATTCACGTGAACATAAAAAATTGAATTCTCCATACTAAAACCGCTGTTGCAATACCTTGTGATTCGGGGCAAGCTTTTGCTTAGTTACACAAGAGACGCCTTGCAACAATACACTGTTCTCAATGGATAAGAACGGCTCAAAGGAACCAGTCCATTCCAGAGATGGTGGTCGCTATGCAAAAGCTTGCCCCGAATCACGAGGCATAGCAACAGTGTCTTTAGTCTGGGGAATTCAAATTGTTACGTTTCTGTGCAATCAGATAACACAGTGTACCAGATTTTATTCAAATTTAACTCGCAAGCGGCTTATTGGCTACGCTATTCCCGACCCTATCATTTTGCATAAGTCGTCAACAAAAAAGACCTTTTCCAAAATATTTAGCTGGAAATACATGTAAAAGGTAGGTAACGGTTCTACCTACAACTTTTGCGTTTTCTTTTTTAAGGGGAGAAGAATGTGTGTTTCTTCACGACTTACGAATAGCAATAAGTTCAGGAACGGCGTTACATATTTCCGTTTATGAGTGGAACTCTTTAAGAAGCTTTTGTATTTTTTTTATGGTGGTGTTAGTCCTTTGTTGGAAACAAAAAACAAATCGATAGTCGGTACTAAAAGATAGACAGAGTACTTCACCGGAAACACACTCAGATAACCAATAATTAATTTAAAGTTAGCACAATTTACGCAGTAGCACAAGGGATCCATCCTGCATGATTATAAAGTAGATACACATTGTACACTGTCTTCTGTGAAGTCTTTCACTTAGTCTTTTATTTACATGTAGTTGAAAAATTGGTTGCAAGTTTTGTTTAGGGTTCTGTTTATTTTCAAAAAGCATTTGTGTGGAACACTTTTTTCTGGAGTTAGTAATCATATGGACCTGTTAGTGTGTATCAACAGTACATGTGTAAGTGTTAGCCTTGCGTTTTTACTGGTCAATGATGGATTTAATTTCATCCTGATTTTATACTGTAATTGTACCAAACATTTAACCATACAGGGACCTAGTGAAACCCAGTTTGTACCTTTTTATTGGCGTATTTTGTATAAAACAATAATTATAATAAACACGAGATAAATTTCCATTCCCTTTTCAAAATTTGCAATTTGGAAAGATGATGAATCCAAACCCAGCCCCACTTTTTCATTTTAGGTGTGGGTGTGACAATTGTTATTTCTTTCTCCGTCTTCGAAAGACGATGTGTATTGCACATGCAGTGACAAGTTCAGTAAATTATGAATATTTCTTTTTGATCGAGTCAGGCTATTGTCAAAATTCGAGGGAAATGGCGGATCAAAGTTTACACACGTATACCGTCATATAGTCACTTCTAGCCGACATGCCTCATCCAATAACTGAACAAAGACGAGTAGAGAGGATTCAGAGAAATACGAGCAGGGTTGCATACACGTACAAGTGAAATTACTCTTCATTTCCACTCACAGCTATTGGTCACAGGCCGTTATTATGACCAGACCAACGGCCTTGTACGTCTGGCTTTTTCTCATAATCATAAACACGCTGGCCAGCTTCACAGAAATCCTTGACTGAGTCATTTGCATAATTCAGCCAACAGGTCCAACCCCCCCCCGAAGGACAACTAGCGTCCTCCAGAAAAGATGACCATTTCCATGCGCTAAAAATCATGACGTAACATATGAATTTTGATCCAAGCCAACTGTTCGGCATATTACCATCAATGTTGTCACCTCTCAGACCTCGTCTTCAGCCCACGGTCTTTGTTCGTGGCCCGATAACATACTTGTGGTCAGTCTTGCATAATCAATATGTAATGTACGCGTAGGCTGCACGTTGCATTGTATGTGGTGTCATGCATATGCAGATTCAAGGTCCGGTCCAGCGCCCCCGTAATCAGCAGACGTACACGACCACCTCTGGTCACCCAAACCAAACCACGTAACATTCAGGCTATGTAAAAATGTAACCCTCGCCTATACAGTGCAGTATCGTGCATTATACGCAGTGCCAGAACTCGCCATCGCAAAACAGAAAATGAGTGAGAGGAGCCCGAACTACGGGGCTTTTTCTCAGTTTGATGAAGCCCAAGATACTACGACTATCCCACCCATCAGCTCATTCGCTAAGAGAAACACTCGACTTTCAACATCGGCAGGTAAGTCGGGGTTCCGATGGCATGAATGGTCCTCCACTCGCTACAGTTGATCAGTAAAAAGCCTCAAGGAAATTAAAAACAGAATTAACAGTGCAACGGGTTTACAAGGAACTAATCGATGTAAAATAAAGGTTCTCACTTCATTACGCTTGACGAAAACCGGCTTTTCCAAGTTGCCTTAGTTCACAGTCTGTCCATGCTCTATGGTCCATTCAAGATACGAGTCTGTTCGTGGTGAAAATGCCCTCATATTTCACATGTGTCTGTAGACTCTTGATGATCGAGTACGCGTGACGAGGAAACGCAATGGTCATACCGGTAGGTTCATGCGATACCTTCCCCAGCGGACACCCCCAAATTTTCGCCGGTTGTTTCTCGGACGAAACTTGCTAAGAGACTGACCCTCTCTCAACATCATCGTGGGAGCTCACGTTCGAATCTGGCCTCGTGTCTTGCAAGTGTGGTGTTGTGGCTGCTATTTCAGCAGTTTCATTACGTAATTTGCCGTAATTTTCTCTCCTTGCGCCTCGACCACGGCCATCGGGCCGCGCGGCTTAGAGGATTCGCCTTGGATAACCGCTGTGTTCAATAAACCTGGACAAACAATGGACGCCATCTTGCGTAATGTTGCCTAACACATATCGAATTCTGTATACGCCCTTTTCGGCCCTTCCGTAAGGTGCCGCAAGAGCATGGAATGGAGGGAGGTCGCTGTTATGCAAGCCCAAGGGGATTTGTCTAGTCATAAGTTGTCACATGTCTCAGAATTGTGTTTTGAGAAGCTGAAATTCGTTAACAGAAACATCTGGCCATGGTCCGATCTTAGTCTAATGTGATACGATGTATGTTAGAGCACGGTTGGGCAGGGACAAAGCATCGTGAAAACATACTGTCCCTGGTCTACTTAAAACCTACATATGTATTCATGGAGATGGATCCCACTGTGTTCGTATTATAAAGTACTTGTGCAAAATTGATATATATGAACATGTAAACTATGGATGGTCAGTTCTGCATTTGGTGACTTTAAAGTATTTTTTTTACCAGTTTGGGGGCTATTCCTGGAAATTCACACATTCGTAAATGCAAGCTTAAGGTCTGTTTGGGTTTGATACAAGTGTTACTGATGTGGTGTGTGCATTTCCACCACTATTTTATGTTCATGCCGTGTGTCATGAGCAAGAATCAAAACAATTGAAGTAGAATGCAACAATCAAAAAGGAAACATCGGGAATAGTCTTCAAATAAGCTGTTGTTTCAGTTTTACATTTCTGAGGATGCTTTGTAACTATGGAGAAAGCAACGCTTTTCCCACTCGTTATGGTTGGAATTGGTCGGACTCAGGAAGTCATCACAGTGCGTGATTTTTCCTCTGGATACATATTACTTGGTTTTATGCGTACAAGAAATTGTTATTTCTTTATTTTTGATACCAATGACAAAAATCGCCATTTTAAAATTATAAATGAAAGATTTATCCACTCGATTCGAATGTTGTTTACAGCTGCTTACATGCGTGTATCTCCACGCGCACGCTTTGTAAAGGGGAGCATGGATGTCCAGTGTTGCTAGCTCAATGATGAAAGCGGGAAATATGCGAACAAGGGGTCAGTGAACTCATGCCTGAGTCGAGGGATAAAAAACGTGTCTGACAAGCTATAGTCTGGCCGCCAATGCTCTCGACACACATGCTATTCTCTCTATGGATTCGAAAGTGTGAGACAGGGAAAAGACGATTTTAGACTGAAATCACTTTGATTTTAATTGATAGAAATAGTTTGAACAAGAGTCCCTGTCCGTGGAAAGCCGAGTGAAATCTCGATTTATATTTGGAGTGAAGATTCACTTGAATTCGTCTGGTCCACATAGTTTCAAACGGAAGGAAATGTTTTACTCGAATGGGTGAATTTTCACTCTTTGGAATTGAAAGAGTTCGTGGACATGATGAAAAGTCACCAAATAATCGGTTTTGGCGTCGTCAGTTAAAATACATCAGCTTTACGTCAGTAGAAGTGATATGCTGTGTCGGGTTAGGACAAAACGAACGACTTGGTAATGTACTTAATAAATGTCTACCTCTCTCCGTTATTCATTATAATTACATGTGTTAGGCGAACGGCGAATTACATAATGCAACGCATTTCTGAGGTAATACCCAATGGCGGCACAGGGCTATGCAGGTTGGGATTCATTCACTAGTTAATGGAATTTCTTCGCCACACCTGGGTGCCCTTTGCAGATCTGACGGCGTTAAACGATGAATATACTTGATTTGCTTTGACGGCTTTCTCTTGAAATAAAATGTATGCTAATTCTGATATATTGTCTTTATTTTAGTCATTTAACTCTGTGCCCTTACAACCCAGACTACAAATCCTCGGAGTAATGACTATAATACGCGTAGTCATACTGTCTTCAGTCAGTTAATTAGTGCACAAGCCAATTTCAAAATGGCCGACCTGCTAAATCTTTTCGGCAAGTTGACGGATGTGATTTTACTGTTGTAGTTGCTCAGTTGTTTGTTTGTTTGTTTGTTTGTTTGTTCGTTTGTTTGTTTTTTTAACAGCGCTTGTTATCCCCAGTATCTCGGTGGCTTGTTCTACCAACAATTACATCGTCTCTTATATTTCATTTCGAGTCGTTACGTTCATTCAGCCCACACTATAGTTAAAAAATCGATCGATTGCTCATAAAAATGTATCCACTCTTAGCATGTGAACCAATCCCCGGCTCGCACAAAATCCGCTGGATCGTCCCACATAGGTTGTGTACAAAACTGACGTTTTTCCCATCAAGTCGATCATCTACAAGTTGACGACGAGGCAATCAAAGTCCCCGCGGAAAGATTGGGCCTACATGTAGAAATACGTGTACATATACATGTATATGTAAATCGGAGCGATATTGCGCGTGGCTATCAAAACCCAGTCAATGACCGCGCGACGGATGCTGAAGCCATCATCCTGACGGTTTGAGTGTTCTCGCCTCCCAGTTGCGCTTGCAGTTTAGATGATCAACTACAGGTCCCGCTGCTGCCTATAGTCTTGTAAATCTGACAATGCACGTTCACGAGGTTGCTCATAGGCCTCATGCTGGACCTATAGAGGGCGCTATTTTCTTAGTAACGTAGGCGCCTTTGGTCAGAACTGAACTTCGCTGGTTCACGAACGACTAGGAAATGCACGCGTTACGGTCGCGTAACAACCAACAAAATGAACATTCCTGACCAACATCGCTCTTTCAACCGATGAGTGGGTGCTTCTGCTCGAGGTGGATAGCATTTAAGCTGCATGGTGTCGCCGTTTCTCCTGAGCGTAACGCGTTTAAGCATCTGGATGCCCGGATAGATCACAGAAGAATAAATGATGAAAACCCTCTTTTTAAAAAATCGAAACAAAACAAACAACAAAAATAACGCAAAATAAAACGAAATAACTGGAAAATATCAAATTTACACCTTTCTCCATATCTTAGATTGATTTTCTGTTCAGTTTTGTCAGTTTGAAGTACCAGGTATTCTTATCCCTGTTACAAAACAGAATCCCTTTTGCGCCCAAGTTTCGCGAAGACCAACCTAGCACTTCATCTATTGCTTCCGTCATTTTGCCGTGTGCAAACCACCAAGCTCACATGCATGGGGGGTTGCCGACGAATTTCATGCTGAAATGCCTCATTAATTTCCAGCATTCATGTTGTCAGTTCAAGACAAAGCTCTCCGATTCAAAACGACGTTTGAGTCCAAAGCAAATCGATGCCTCGTCTGAACTGTGGGAAAGGGCCGCTTAACCTCAATGTTCCCCATTACTCCTGAAAAAAAAATCATAAACTAGGACTAGACAGATCTAGTCCACGAATCGATCATCTTGAATCGAGACAAGACAAATCTTAGATCTAAGGAGGTAAAATTTGGAAGACAGATCAAATTATAGATGGATCAAATGAGAAGGATCTCATTTACAGAAGAGCGAGTGAAGACAATTAAAACTTCAAAATAATAGAAAGGACTTAGGGACCACAAAGCAATGTCGAATAATGGCACATGCATGCCCCACCCCACCCCAAATGGCCCAGTAAGGCACCTCCCCGTTGTTAGGCAAGAGTCATGTCTTCTCCTGGCCTTCAGTTACTATGCAGCATCGGAAATGAAAAGAATCCTAAACCCCCACGATCTTACATGTATGAATGTGACGGTTAAAACTTGTTCAACTAACCCCCACCACACCTACAGTTCTTGCAGTTCAAATTACACTTAAAAAATCGCAGTAAAAAAAAATCAAGTGAACGCGGTGCGTGTAAGCTATAGTCCAAACCACTCTTAACACGTCACAACTGCAACTCTTTGTTCCCTATATTGAAAGAGAAGTCCAATCGTTTCCTGCGATCTGAAACCATTTCATGTTCATTCGCAAACTCCAGTCCTTTGTCCAGAGGATTTAACGATGGCCTTCTTCCTTTCTGTCATTATTTTCTCTTAGACTCGGAGGAGCGTTCCCAGTCTACGGGGTATTACCGAGAGCTGACTTTGGAAGGAATGAGCCCAAACGGCTCGGCGTCAAATACAAGTCAGACTCCAACTTCACCCATCGCTATGCAGCCACAGTCCTCACAACCCCAGCAACAACAGCAGCATCAAGGACAACAGCGGCCAGGATCCGAGCAGCAGTATGCCAAAGCAGTGGCAGCCGCAGTTGCAGCGGCTTACCAAGCCCAGGCGCAGGCACAGGAGATGAGCGGCATAGCAGACGGCGGCATGGTGCCGGTGCCGGTGCCGGCTGCCGCCGGCTCGTCCGGCACCAGCATTAGCTCCGTGCCGGGCCTACCCGTCCAGCCCGCCACATCGGGGGCGGTGTCCGTCAACATGGCTTCCCCACCGCCGCTGCTGCCCATGCAGGTGGCCAACTCGTCCCTCCTAGGCCAAGCGCTCCAGGCAGCTAACGATATGGGCGGCCTGTCGGCGTTGCAACTCGCCGTGCAGCAACAGCAGTTGCAACAGCAACAGCAATTTCTACATGCCGTGCAAGCGGCTCATGCTCAAAACGCTGGGCACAAGATGATGTCGCCTACACCATCTAATGAGCAGGCCTTGACGCTCAACAATCAAGGTACATGTACATGTAATTAGCGTCGGTGTGGTGGTCACTACGAATAAAGACGCATGCAGTCAACAACAAGAAAATCATGAGCAAAAATTAATTTCATCAGCAATAAAATGAATCAGTGAACTGTGTGGTGTTAAACTTAAGTTTTTTTTTCTAACTGAAAAATGTTCACGTACACAGTTTTACGTTTGTGCCTTTTTGCTTTCCAGGCGCCTCCCCACCTGGTGATACCGATTCAAGAGATGAAGAGAAGACGGCCCTGGTTAACCTGATGCCTCCCTCCAGCCTCGCCAGCCCGGTATCCATTCAACAGGGTGACCAGGCCGACCTCCACGCCATGGTGCCGTCCTCCCAAATGCAAACGCCGATCTCTAGCCAGCTGTTGACGACCTCTACCTCGTCAGACAACGCCTACACCATGCCGGCCACCGCTGCCGCCGCCCCTCTGCCGTCCATCAACATGCCGGCCGGCATGATGGCCGGGACCAATCACGTTTCCAACCTCAACATGGGCCTGGCGCCCCATCTCATTCAGCTCAACAACCCGCAGGCTTCAATGCCGGTCCCACAAATGGTCATCCAGCCCGGAGGCCCAGCAGGGCAGGAGATGGTGTCTCCTGAACAGATGATGGTCCAGGGTGTGGCAAATATCACGAACAACAACAACATCGACATGATGAGTAACAGTAAGTCACGTTTCGTGAATCTATTAATCTTTTGTTTCAACTTTGTTTCTAAGGTCGATTCACACATAATATGCAACGATTTGTACTCATGTGCACGACTCGTGTTGCATTTTGTTTCAGTGCCGACTCAGTGCACGTCCTCCAGCACCAAGAGGAGAAACAGCAAGAGGCCGGTCCCCGACACCGAAAAGGACGAGAAATACTTTGAGCGTCGAAGCCGAAACAACATGGCGGCCAAACGATCGCGAGACTCTCGTAAGCGGCGAGAGGACCAGGTGTCCATGCGAGCCAACTTTTTGCAGAAGGAGAACGACATCTTGCGGGCCCAGCTGGCAACTTTGCGACAGGAGGCCAACTCCCTAAAACAGTTGTTGACCCAGCAACGGCCTATAATGCCTGCCCAAATGTCCATGCAAATGCCCACCCAAGTGATGCCGAAAAATATGCCCGAATGATGACTTCTGCCATGAAAGGAGAGAACATCGGGCCTGATGACCCTTTAAATGGGGTGGCCAAACCACACGGGTCATTTCATTCCTGTCTCTCTCTCTCTTTCTCTCTTCGATATCAACGCCATGCGTTTATTTTCTAATTGGGCATCGTTGGTTTCTTGTGTAATGTCTTGTATAAATCGTGGATGTTTATAAGTTCATTCCAAGTATCAAAAAAATCAGGCGTTGTAAGGGCTAGATCCAGACGAACGAAATTCACCTACTGTGGCTGTGAGATCGTTTAGTTAAAAAATGATACATGTATCTGTTTTTTTTTAAATAGCCACAAATGAGTAGCCTATGCAAAAGAGAGAGGGCAGGTTCAATTGCCCCGTCTTCTGGTGACCTTTTTTGCACCCACATCTTTATTAAGATTTACCCCCCCACACACACACACACACGCAATCACACCCATACATAGTTACCAAATTATTTATCGGGCGAAGAAAATGGGGTTAATTGTTCGGAAACTTTTGTGATTTTGCCCTCCCCCGACCCAAAACTTGGATATGCCACCGGCGCACCGCTGCTAATTACATGTAGACGTGTAGCATGGTTTAACTGGTTTCCCTTTCTGTGTGGCCAGTATTTGTATGGCATGATTATTTGGTTTTTTTTTCTGGATACCAAGAACAACCACCACCAAAAGGATCAAACCACGAACAACAGGGTACCAGCACAATACATGCACAGTGTTTGACATTTGACATTACGTAACGGAAACAGTCACGGCGATTTAGCATCAAGCACGTGCGTGTGCAGGTATTACCAGTGGTGTTTTTGTTTTCGTAAAAGGCTATTTCAAATTGAGAACTCGTCAGAGAAAGTATTCTACGGTGAACGCGCCAGTATATTATTTTAAGTATGAATCATCTAATTTTATTCAAAGTGTCTTTCGATATAGAATATCTTCGAATTGACAGTGTTAACACAGAATATTTTTCTGTAAAGCAGCGCATGTACATCTTAGTTAACCATGCCAGAATCCTTCGATGAATGTCTACACGAGGAGAAATCGCTAACTGCTACCCCTCAGAAAGGGCAAATTGTACCGAGAAATGCCTTTTTGTTGAGAGTGAAATTTGTAGTGAAAACTGTGTCTGGAACTTAAAGAATCAGGGTAACACTACTGTAAATATATCTATAAATACTGAAATTTTGAACCAAAGAGTTAATTCTTATCCACAGGGCAGTGAAGCAGAAAGCAAGCTGCATCCAAGAAGCTGCCTCACTTCGAAAAAGTCCCACATTTTTTATTAGCAGTTCCCGAGCACACTGATGGAACCAGGACAGATATGGAGGCGTGGTTCTACAGGGGAGGGGCGGGGGGGCTCTTGCGCCCCCAATCTTTTGTCTAGCCCCCCATAAAAACAATGCTAAAGAAAAAAGAAAGAAATTAACAGAGCAGTAGCAAATGTTAATAGGTGACGTCACGTGCGAAGAGTCTTTAAAAAAACACTTCTGGCTCTAGAATCGCGCCTGGACCAAAGCCATCTTATTTGTTTGTAACGTAGGAGGATTTAAGGACCATTTTATTTCCTTTCCCTCCCCGAGCGTGTAAAAAAAGCCTCCAGAAGCAACTATCACACCTGTGGACGCCCTCAAAGAAATTTTCATTTTTTGCCCCCACCAAATTAAATTTGGCTTTTCCCGAAAATGATTCTCTTGATCTTCTCTTCCTTGAGCGTCGATTGTATGGTTTCTAAATGCAGCTGTATACTTGTGCATGTATTTTGCATCGATTATATTTGTGTCACTGCATATTCACATGAAATTAATTTGTCGATTTCCTTAAAAAGAAATCAGAGAATAAAAGTAACCAGGTGAGACACGTTAAGAGTGATACCTTTTTGTCCCTGCTACCTGTCTCTGCGTGCGTGTATTGAGTACCGGTACTCCTCAAAAATCATCCAATAAAGGCCGGTTCAAACCATAGGCGAACCTGACACGGAATAATAATGGGCGAAATTCGCTCGAGATGGTGTTGTGTTCAAATGTTTGAACTGCAGCCCTTAACAATTTCACGTTTATGTTTGCTTTCGTGCGAAGTTGACAAACCGGCCTTTACGCATGTGCGTGCATTGTCATATTGAGGAAGGGCGTGTGTACCATTCTAAATGTGGATGTGTGTGGGTGTGTGTGTGTGGGGGGGTGTCTTCCTGAAGTATTGGCACAGTTATCAACAGCATGGTGGGATTGTTGGTTGGTTCGCCGATGGCAGATCCTTTCAATCACTTTAAATCAAAATGACGGGCGTTCTCCATTCAACCTTGTTACCACAAAGCCCCAGTCCATAGTGTTTACACTATCACGATGACCCATGATTTTGGGTCCTATACTCCTGTCAAAGGGAGTAACAAATGGTACTCCAATTATTGTATAAACATACAAAAGGGAAAGGTCCTAGGTACCACAGATTCTTGATCCTCTAGCCCAGGGCATCCTGGTTGATGCTAACTTGGACTGAACTATGAATTACATGTACCTAGTTTAAAGCTTTCATAAAACCGAAAATTCAGAAGAGAAAGGCAAAAACTTTCTTTGCGTGTCCATGAATGTTCGTGTTTTATGATAGGACCTATTATTATCCGTAGGCCTTGCCAGCAGTGCTTGTTACATAATCTTTCGAATCAACACGTTCTCCCAAAGCGAAGGGTATGAGTTAGACGATCGAAAAATCCCCCTCCGGATTTCTTTTTGAAATTTTAAAGGGCGGTTTTTGAACAATTCCATTTCCCTTCCTTCCTAAAACAATGAAAAGCTCCCACATGTTGCCTAACCGCTCATTAAGCCATTACATATTTAAATATATTTACATTGATTAAAAACTGTGGTATCAACAACAAACCACAATGTTATGGCCCCAAAAATCTCATCACCCTCCCCCCTCGAAATCTCGTTTTGGATCTGAACTTTCTTCAGAATAAACCCAAAGGAGTTCACATTCGACGGTCATCAGATCCATACCTCTTCTAAAAGCGATCCATCCACATGGTGTTACGGCAAAGCCTCTCTTTCAACCCAAAGTACTGCTTTTGTCTAAATTACCCTCTCCGTTGGCATCCCATTGAGCCAGAGGCAACAAAACAGGTCTGACTTGTGAACGAAAAAAAAGAGATTTCTCGGTCTGGAAATAAGGTTTTGCAGGAAAGCGACACAGAGCAGCACGCGTAAACTTCTCTGCAGCACAAAAGAAGTCACGCCAATGATGGAGTAAACGGAACGTGACAATGCAACGTGAACAGCATTACTGATTTATTACTAAGTTAAGATCAGAGCAAGACAGGAATGAACTACCTGTCGGTTCTACACTACACATTAACGTTGCCATTTTAAAAGAGACTGGGTAATCGGTAATGCCTCGCCACAAAAATCGAGGCGTTGTTATGACAAATCTGACATTTCTCTTTGGCCTCTGAATGAACCAGCTTCAACCCTTCCAAACTTCCCTTGGTACATGACACGAATTACCGTAAACGGGCCAAAACATTCTACCATTTAATATAAAAGTACATCTCTTAATTGTTCAATTATTACAAAATGTACATTGTACACGTGGTTCACATATTAACAGTGACACAAAGGAAAGAATTGTTTCTAATGTTAGTGACTTTGCGAACTAAAGAACTGTCACCTGAATGGATTTCTCACATCTCGTTTTCTTTTGAACTTGGAATTATAAGGGATGAATAAAAACCAGTCTTTTGGCAGCAAAGATTACGTCAAAGAAGAAATCAAAAAAATGCATATATTAAATGTGCTAATATTTGGAGAAATAAAATACTGTTTCAGTCAGTTCACTTGTATTTTTATGACGAAAAGTCTGTCTTTAAACTGTACAATGACTAACCGAAACACAGATTTTGGAGTTCCAGGATTACCCGGGACTGTGTATGAGCCATATAGTTATTCTCCTGAACCAACAGCTGCGAAGGTTTTCAACAATCAAAACCGATCCATCCCACAATAGATTGATTCTTATCCACAAGTAAGCCAACAAAACAGGAGAAAAAAGAAAATACGCACCATATATACTTAGTTATTTCCACTGATTCGAAAATGGCAGAAGGTATGTAACACAGTGATTTCTCTCTCAGAGGTAATACCTGTTAAAAAGGCATTCGTTATTTATAAATTGTTTTTTTTACGTTTAGAACGGAGCTGTTAAAAAAAATAGTTTTTCTAAGACAATGCGCCAGATTCAAACTCATCGAGAAGAGAAAACGATCAAAAGAAATATTTTTTCACAAAAACAGCCTGTGCCTTTCTGTGTTTAGCAAACTGAAAACAGATTTGATGATGAGGGAAAAAGAATAGCATAATTCCAACTTAACCTTCAATGACATGTATTGAGAGAGTCCTTAATTGTAATAAATAGAAAATACATGTACATGTGTCTGACGTGATTTGAGATTCTTGGTAATTCATTCACTTTCTATATCTCAGTGACTTGTTTTAGCAGCTTTGTTTCTTGCTTAATTTCCAGTTTTGTTTCTGACAACTGATTAATGCTTACATTGATTCTTCAGTGACTGCAGTTGTTATCCGGCCAACCACAAGCTAATGACACTGCAGAGTGTGAGTCAAGTATTGAAGAAAGCAGGGGTCGACCAATGACAATTGGCATGCCTTTGTTACAGTTCATCTGAAAAGCTCATCCCATGTCCCGAGACCGAGACTTGTGAACAATGACAAACACGTGAACCAATGACAAATGGCATGCCTTTGTGACAGTTGATTTGAAAAGCTTGCCACTTGCCCAGAGACTTGAGGTGACTTGTGTCACCTTGACTCTGGCAACTGCTGAGGTAAATCCGCTGATGTGTTCAAAATGGTGACCACAGCATTGGCAATGGGGACAGTGGTGGGTAAAAGAAATCACGGCCTGGATTCGGTTGCCTGTCATTATCCCTGTCGTGACACCAGGGGTGCAAGAAGCTCGTCCAAGCTAGTTCTAGTCTGAGCCTGGAAGGTCATCTTCCGTCATCAGACTGGAGAACTTGTTTGGTTGGCTCCAATTCTATGGAAGGCAAAAAACAAAATGATAACTGGCCAGGTAAAATTCAGTTCTCTGGAGAGCAAAAGGTGGAAATTAGAAAAGATTGACAAAACCCCACCGTTGAGCAGCCAAGAAAAAGATCTGCTCACAGAAAAATTGGAGCTCAAGATGAGACACCACTTGCAGGTTTTTTTTTTCTGGTCAGTGGAGGGTAAAAAGTCTTCATCAAGACAAGATTGTATTCCGATCTTGATGAGGCATAAATGGATTGTTTCAAACATGATACGCTAAATGAGACTGCACAACCTGGTTTTTTGGGACCTTTAAATCTGACTTCAAAGTGATTTGGATGTAATGCATAAGGCTCCCCTGTACTGATGTGACTGTAATGTTGTTCACGCCTGCGTTTCAGCGTTTTAGTTTTCAAAGGACTGCCTCATAACATAAACCACTGATGTCATTTCCAGACACTGTTGAGAGCTCATTCAACTGGGGAAGAAGATAAGATTTAAACAAGAGGTTTACCTCACTAGTTTACGAGGTTTATCAGGGTTTTATGGAAAACAAAACTCACGTTAACCCGTTTGATCATACATTCTTCACAAACACACTCAACCCATTGATTATGATTAATTCAGAATTACCACCTATTTCAAAAGAGTGTAAGGTGGTCAAAATATCTCATGCACGCAAGGGTCAAGCACTTCTCCGCCACCTCAACCCCTATGCTATTAAGACGACCTCTTGTACCACAAGTTATAGGTTCACGCTCCACTCCAGTGTTTATGTGCTCAAGTTCTGGACAGCCACACAACACCAGCATAAAATAACAACACCTTGCATCTGTACTTCCACCACCCCCAATGCAACCAATTCCCTAAGATGTTCCCTTAGTTGAAAGAGATCAAGGGTGACAGAGATACTTACTGGTGGGGCGGGCTTCTCGTATTTGGGCATTTCTGACGGTTGCTTCTTGGCAGGTTTTTCCTCTCGGCGTCTGTTGTCCCGTTTGTCTTCCCTCCCGGGCTGAGCGCGTTGGTCTCCGTCTTTCCGTCTGTCACCCCGGCCCGCTGCTGGCACTCCTTGATCACCTGGGAGGGGGGGGGGAGTGAAGATAGAGATAAGCCTCCTTACTATTTGTGTTTCATTTCGCCTTTGGCTCGGGCACTAGTTGCGTCCATTCTCAGTGCGTTTAAGACCAGCCAAGTACATATTTATTCCCTAAATTAAACCCTGATTCCCTGTATGCAGTTTAATAATACGCCTCTTCTGAAACTTTAACAGTGCTCGCACAAATTCGAAATGAATTGAAAATCATTTGGGATAACAAAAATGGTTGGATGAATTTGTCCAATCCGTGCAGCTGACAGATGACTCAAAGTGCAGATTTAGCGCGCTCCAGCTGTTACACAGACCACTGTAGAAAGGGGCATTAACGGTCTCACCTGGTTTCCTGGCATGACCTCCTCGTTCTCCCCGGCCAACCGGCCTCCCATCTCGCTTCCAGGCATTCTCCTTGGGCGGCCCCGCCTCCCGGTACTGCTTGGTGCCATCAGGCGATGATAACTGTGGCTCCTGTCTGCCTTCCCCTCTGTGCCTCTGGACCTCTGTCTCCCTGGCAGGGGGCGACGTCTGCTGGGGCACCGGCGCACCGGAGGGCACTGAGCTGGCCGGCACTGGTGGGGGAGAAGTGACCGTCTCGCTGCGCTTGGCCCAGGCGTTCTCCTTGGGCGGGGGTGCCGGCACCACATTCTGGAGGTTGATCTCTTCGCGGGGTGAGATCGGGGTCTTTGGGGACTTGGGCGCCGTGGGGGACGTGGGAGACAAGGGTTCTTCTTTGTGAAAAGTAGAGTCATCCTCATTTGAGCGCTCACTCTCTCTCCTTGCGATGACTGCGGCCAAAACATTTTGTTAATTATTTATTATTTAAGAGGATTCAAAAAGTGACCTTCCCCAACTAATGATCAAATAATTTGATGGTAATTTTTTTGAGGTATTTCTTATTTGACAATATTACAGCAAATGACATCTTGGGGTGAAATTGAAATGCATTTTTCATTTATTTTTCATTTAAAGCATGAAATGAACTTTCAACACCAGTGCCTACACAAAGGCCCAATTTTACCAAAAATCTCATGGAACGTGGTATGCTTTGCAATGTATCCATGAAATGCACTCCACAATTTCTCAATTGGTCTCCCTATTCCAATTCTGACATTCCTGGACAAAAACAAACGCTTACTTGGCCTGGGCCCTCCTTTCCCAGAGCTGGAGCTGCTGTGTCTTGTTCTTCCTTCTCCTTCACTCTCACGCCGGGGGCGCTCAGGTCTGGGGGGGGGAGGAGAAATAAGAAAGCTTCATCAACATTCACTGAAAACAGAAATACCGTCGTCGCACAGTGAATTTCTTAGGCACAAATTGGTACCAGGGGGTGTGATTTGGGGAAAATGAAAAATCCAGGAAACATTCGTCGGAGGGTTTTGCAAGTCGCGTTGGCCACAGCTTCCCTACAATTCGCGGCATATCTATTTGATTATAGGAGATCCAGGTACTACATGTAAGCCACCACAAGAGCTGTTCTTACTTTGAGGGATACAATTATAACATTTACTGCAACAAAACCCTTGTCCTCATTCACTTCAATTGCAATTATACACGTAAGCTATAAATGTGGCAATCAAAGACCTAGAAGTGTAATACACATACACAAAGTAATCAGTGATCCACAAAATTCTATCACAATTTATGAAAACTGAAAACTGTCTCATACAGATGATTACTGTGACACCACGTGCACTTGCAGTACCCTGGTTAGTCGATTTTTACGAGAAAGTCACAATAATACATCAATTTCCCCTTGGTTATTTAATTCTCTGTCCACCTCGGTTTCCAGCCAGGAAAATGTCCATGTCTACATTCAGATCTCCTTCCTTACCTACTACATTGTATGACATATTTGATGGACATCGACGACATCAGACCACCACGAGAACGAAACGAAACGCAAGTTGTACACAGTGAATGCAACGACAACACGTGTACCGTGCATACATGCACACACACAGCAAACGTACAGTACGTAGAGTACACGTACATACACACAATGATCATACCGCTGGCCTGGGTCCCTACAATTCGCGGCATATCTATTTGATTATAGGAGATAATCGGAAAAATCTGGACAAATCACACCCCTGGGTACACTATTTGCGGTCCCTTCAGCTACTGCAAATGCACTCTAATGAATGTGTACCTTAAGGTGTCTCCATAGTCTTATATGCCCATCTAGGATTTCAGATTGTATCCAGTCATTTATTTTGCAAGAAAAAAGCTCTTTTATGTCCAGGTTTTGACAAGTCAGGAGCCACGCGTGAGAGCCTTTGTAGACAAACTCAATTATGTATGAGGAAAACCTGGAGCTTAGGACAACCTGCTGTCTGTGCCATCCCACACATACCCCGCAGACTGGTTAGGTCTATGTATGTGTAGTTGGGCTGAAGTCACTTCATAATCGTACGTGTTGGCCGTCAAATGCACAGTCCAGGGTCTCCAAAACTCACGGCAAGCTCATTTCCAGGTGAGCGATTCAATTCTAGCACGTGCTTCCTGTGCAAACCCCCCTCGAGATTATGTCAACATAACCAACTGACATGTTCAAGCAATCACACGCTGTTAGTAGATTTCTGCTCAAAATGACTGAGTTTCTACAGTCAACTCTGGCTAACGAGCAGGGCCAAATGAAACGTGCCTGCTCACATATATTGGGCATTGTTTCCACACCTCAGGAGGCACCGTTGACCCAACAGATGATAAATCGTGTTTAGACTGCCCCTACCTTTCCCTCCTGATCATGGTCTCTTTGTCCTTCTCCGATTTCATCCTCTCCTGTTCCTCTAGTCGTTTCTCCCGCTCTAGCCTCTCCTCAATCGCCCGCTCGCGAGCGGCAGTGTCAACCGGCTTGGCTCCGCCGAAAATGGACGAGGAGGACGGCGCCTTATTTGGCGGCACCGTTTCAGTGGTTTGCTCCGATCGCTTCGTCAGGACAAGCTTTTTGCGTTCACGAGGGCCTTCTGTCAGGAGGGAAAATATTTGCATGTAATCACTCGACCTTCTCAACTAGTCTTGCAAACATGAATTGTTTGTCTGTTCACCTGCTCATCAGTCTGACCGTACCGATCTGTCCGTCTACAACCACTTGTGTGTCAATGTCAAGTTGTCACACAAAAGGCTGGGAGTTTTAAGATATGAGGTAAACGACAAGTTAAATTTTCTGATTATATTTCACTGTCACATTATGTCAGGTGCTGAAAGAGTTTATGTCTACTGCCACATATTACCTATGCAAGGTTGCTTTCAGCATTCCATTGACTCCAATTCGGCACAAAAACCAAAGGCAATGACGCGGTGACAAATTGAGCACATGGGCCCTAATGACCAGCTGAAGCAGACAGAAATATTCAAACAAATTGTTTTGAATATAATTTATCTACGAGCATTTCTTGAGTAACAAACCCTGCTCGCTGCCGCCGCCTTCCCTGGAGTCTTCTCGTTCCACCCCTCTTGGGAAGCCCCCACCCCCGTATGGACGTCTGCCATCTCTGTCCCCTGTTAGCAAAAAAGAGTTACTTGCAATGAAGGCCCACATTATCTGCTTGGGGCAGGTTCTTGAACTAGAAAGGTGAAGACAGATAAACCTTGGACTGAAGTATCCATCCTTGGGGAAAAAATTCTGGAGTAGCATGTGCCCTCAATGATAGTCTAGGTGAAGTATCTAAAACTTATGTTAACATTTCACAGGAATCCTGATATAAAAAATGCTTTTTTGATGTTAGAAAAAGCAACATCTGAAGAAGAGTTTATCTGAATGTTTTTTGTTTTCTTGGCTCTTCTGTTCCTCTTAGAATAAGGCTCTGGTTACGATAAGGTCATTTGCCTTGCGTGAGTTAACGGCACTGGTGATGTAGTAACAAACAGATGGACCAAACAAGTGGCTATCATTACCCACTCAGTGCTGGGGTTCCTGGTATCGGAGACCTTAGGTTTGTACGCATAGCCAGGGTGCCCAAAATTGGACAAAGGAGCTAGGCCTTGCAACAAAAGACTGTCCCAGTACTCAGAACAAAAGACCAAGCTGCTGGGAATCGCCAACATATTTCAGCACAGATTGCTGGCATTAGCGGAGGTAATCCGTCACTGTTTTGAAATAGTATACCACTGTTTGTGGCATTCAGTGCCCGCGGATTATCGGCGGGGTCAAACATGCTCCAGCACTCCGGCGATGAGCGATACAGTACAACGCACGCTAATCTGGCCGCATTTGAAAAGACACCACTGCCATTCAGCAATGCACAGGGTCAATTTTGGGAACAAAAGAAATTACGCAACACTGCACAATTGTGAGCTCTCTTTACTGGGCAGCAGGCCTGGCTGCAATACTCGGGCGTCAATGGAGTTTGCCTGTCAGATTAGAGTAGCCACCAGACAGTCATTCAGTGAGTTTAAGAGTCCAGGATATGAAGTTATGAATTTTTGAAGAATTTTGAGAACAGGAAATTTTGAAAATCACCCGGAAACTATTCCCACATATGCAAATTCCACATGGCAGGAAGTGGTTAACGACAGCAAAAGCCCTGTGCCTGCTACCTGTCCGGGTCAATGACTTTGTGCGACTGCCATTACAACGCTTCCATCATCACTACTAGCCTTCCAGATGAACTGTGCCTAAATTGACCTGTAGTATACCCGTCAAAGGTCAACATGGGTGATATCTATCTATACCTCCTTCCTCACAGGAAATCTCCACTGCGGGAAAATGAAGTGTGTATAACTTACCATAATCCCTGTCCCTGTATCCCCCTCTGTCACGATCCCGGTCTCCGTAGCCCCTGTCACGAGGTTCAGAATAGTTGTCAAATCCTCGTGACCTGCCCCCTCTGTCACCCCAGTCGCGATCACCTCCATAGCCTCCTCGGTCGTTGGCATATCCACGGTCTCTGTCTCCACCGAAGCCCCCACCACCCCTTCCCCTGTCGTCATGGCCACGGTCATACCCGCGATCCCGGTCACCACCCTGGTAGTTATCACCACCATAACCTCGATCTCTATCACCGCCATAGCCTCGATCTCGATCACCGCCATAACCTCGATCTCTGTCACCACCATAGCTGCGATCTCTGTCACCCCCGTAGCCACGGTCCCTGTCAAAGCCATAGCCGCGGTCCCGATCTCCGCTGTAGCCCCGATCATTGCCAAATCCGCGGTCTCTGTCGTTTCCAAAGCCTCCGCTTCGGCCACGCTCATCGAACCTCCAACCTCCCCCACGGCCCTCACTGGGACCACCCGACTGTTCAGCAGGTGGACGCCTCCAATTATCATCACTGCTACCACCGCTGTTACCGAAGCCATCTGTAAGGAAATGTACCAAAGTGGTACATTCAAATGTATGCATCCCAAAAAATGGACTGTTAAAGTGGGAAGTTGGATTTTGAGTGCCGCACTGGACCACTGGACCATATCCGATGAATCTCTCAATCTTGTGTGGCTCATGACCAAACAGGTCCAGTGGTCCATTTTTTGGGGGGGTCAGTCATTCTCACGATAAACACTTTCGAACCCCTACACAGCCAATACTGCAACAGTTTTCCAAATGTGTTTTGTCCAGTGAATTTTAGGAGCCAATGGACCAGAAGTCATGGGCCTTTTTAAATGAAATTCAAGCCCTAGCAGTATATGAAAAATACAAGTAAGACTAAGCAAAAGCTGTCCTGTTTTCTGTATCAACAGATCAAAATAAAAACAATGTGGGTGCTACTCCAATTTCTGTGTGCAATTTCCCGTTGCCAAAATGCAACAAGAATGCATGATTTGTCCTTTTTGCTCTTTCGACGCCATTGGTGAAATTTCAGTGGATTCTATCCTACCAAGTCATAAGTGATATTCTGGTCAAATGGCTCAAACATGTACGTATACAAAGGTTGCTGGTAAAAAAAATATAAAGAAACACATACTGATTCATGCAAAACTTTCACTTCCGGACAACCGCAATTGATTATTTGTCTAAAAACACATTTCATGTTTTGTACCATAGACGATAGAAGATTAGGTGACCAGAAACCTAGATTATACAAAAACTTACAACCCATTTTTCATTTCTTGCCAGAGAATGATTTCTTTTCAGTAAAAAAATATAAAATATTTACCATCATTTCTTCTTCCACCATATGAACCTGTCAAGAAAAGAAATGGAATGAAGTAGACTAATGAACATTGGGCAATGTGAACCTTAGGCAATCCCCACATACTACACACATTTCCCCCATCAGCTACAGGTGCAAAATTACGAGGGAGGGGTGTGACAAGACCCCTCTACCTCTCTCCTTTGGCAGAGCAGGACTTGCCCAAAACACATATAAAAGAAAACCCAAGAGGACTGGCTTTCTGAGCAATGCACGCTGTGCCTTCTACACTATTGGGTATTTTGGTCACAGGTCTGCAACACCAGCACAACCGAGCTACACCTGGCTAATCAAAACAGACCGGAGAATCGATGTTTACCATCGTTTGTCCTTCTGTCAAAGCCGTAGCCTCTGTCGGCGTCCCCATATCTATCATAACTTGACCTGTCTTGGTATCGGTCTGAGTACCTATTGCCTCGCCGATCATCCCCTGCAAACAACAAAGGACTTGCAGAAGTCACGTGTCACTCAAGATCACTGCAATGCCAGCTTTTTGCCTCATGTTCACTGACAATGACAGAAGTAATGAGCATATTATACCTCTGACATTCAAAGGGCCTATGAGAAACTGTCCACTTCAAAACGCTTGTTAAAAACTTGATCCCACAAACCCCTTCTTTCCGGTAAACTTCGTAGTCACTTAACCAACACTCATGCTGACAAAAACCACACATCTTGAACCACCCAGCTCATTGGGTGACTAGCCTACTGGTGCGTCAAAGTCCTCAGAAAACACTGACAAAACTACATTATAAAACTACCTCCAAGCAACCAGTTATATTTCATCTCGTGGTTGGACATGAGATGATGTCTCTCTAGGAAAACCTTTCTGCAATTTCCTGACGCACATACTTGCATCCAGCTAGTTCCTGTTCACACAATGCACAGTGCCACTCAATATCTGTATGAAAGTATTAAATGTGGCGGAGAGGGTCTTAATCTGACAAGGACATAGGTACCTCTGCCAAAGCTTGTGCCGCCGTCGTTGCCTCGAGCCCTCCAGTCACTGTTGGTACGATCCTCTTTTCCATCTGAGGACAAGTGGTCAATTTGAGAATAGTTAGGCGGCAAATACAAATGCAACCTACATACAGACAACCCCCCCCCCAAACCTGACAAAGAAATGTAAGACTGCAGCAGATATCCGTGGAAGGTTAAACATGCATATAATAAGCAATAAACACAAGCAGTAACCATGTATCCTCCGACACACTGAAGGAGCCTGGTAGCTCACCGGGTTTCGCTTGCCTCTCACCAAGTTTAAAAGGTAGCCGCTGAGCTTTGAAATTGGGCCGCCAAGCTTAACAGTTTGGGTGCTACATTTACATTCTGAATATTCCATCTTGCTCATCTTGGTGGAGGAAAAAAAAATGGCGACGAATGTGGAAACTGCTTTCAATTGTTATGAAAAAAAAACCAAACTACCTCTCAAATGCTGTGGAACACAAGATCTGAACTAAGAAAATGTAGGGGGAGGTCCTTACGAGGGTTCTAAACCCCATGCAAAGGTTTCTGCCCGACATCCCCATTTCAATATGTTAGCAGTCCCTACTGGGGTTAACATTAGAACTTACAGAACGCTAGGATAATAGGAGCTAGCCCCTTGGAACTCTGTCACCATTACACCTTTAAGATTTGATCTTGGACGATTTGACCAGTCCGTTCTTGTTAGACTTAGCAAGGTGCTCACTTTACCCCAAGTTGTGCACGGATGTTGTTGCTTTCAGCAAGGTTTAGAGCCATAAAACTGCTGGCCATTAGGATAATCGTAATCTTTCTGTTTTTATTTTGTCTTTACCCAACAGCGCAAATACCAACTACAGGATGATCATGACAGTGAAGATTACAATGGAAAAAAAAGTCAGTTCTATGGGTGGAGGAAAAACCCCGAGGCAAACATTCAAGGGAAACCCCACAGAATCCAAGAATGAAAAGCCAAGGCACTTGCTGATCTAGATGGGATTGGGGTTCATGGTTGAAGAGTTGGAAGGCCAGGAGAGAAGCACAATGTCAACCTGCTTCCCCTATCACCAGCCCTCATCGTGACCAACTTTGTGTACTGAGGGAGTCAGTGCTGAACTGTCATTGCATTATTACTTCTGTGATTCAAAATTTCCTCAAGTGCAACAAATTCCACTCCTGCACTGCACTCTATGGGGTTGAAGATGCCGCAGCTCAAGGATTTAGGGTTATGAGATCCAGACCCTGTCATCCACTCCACCAGTCTTATTTATTTATTCAAACTTCAGTTTAAAAAGTTGGTCTTTGATAAACAAGATAACTACATAAAAATCGAATGCATAAGAAAAGACCACTGTGGGAACATTTTAAAGAACACTTCCATTGACTTGGCATTTTTAATGAAAAATTAATTCAATCCTGATCAAGATGACGAAAATATACGACTTCCAGTTTATCTGCAATCTGTAATAGGTCAAAATCAATACCTTGGTGTCCCTGGCCTGCCAGATCCACTCGAATACGCCTTGATCTAATTGTCTGGGGGAGGGAAAAAATACAAACGTTTTAATCACTGCCACAACAATTGCCTTTCTGCCTCTATTCATTTGCATAAAAGTATAAAACACAGTTTTGTTATCTTGTTTCCATATCATGATATTCCCGCCTCGAGATCATCATGTACATGTGTCACAAGGCACTATTACATTCCTCTGAGGCCGAGACGTTTTGTTGAGTTGGCCTGCAAACCCCGTCAATTAGGTGAAGGACGGGTAAAGAAGCACACCTGGTCATTGAGAGCCAGTGCTGCCAGAAGAGATTCCATGTCATCCACCTCAGCGTATCCAAAACCTTTCAGCCTGTCACCTTCTCTGGGCAAACGCACCTGACTCACCTGCAGAGACAATCAATTAAGTCAGCCAATCACTATTCAGCAACAATGACAAACCAGGTTCGGATTGAGTCGGTTCAAACTTTTGACTGATGGTAATAGTTGCACTCTTTAACTCTGGGAAAACGCATCATGCCTAGCCATAGTGCAAGAAACCATCGATCAATGGCTACACGATAAAATGATGAATACAAGATCAATCAAGTCTGCGCATCAGATCTTTTTGATGCTAACTTTGCGAAAAATGCAACAGAATGCAGCAGTGGTAAATAGTTGTGCACTGTTGAACTAAGCAGTTCACACAAATGACAGAGGACACTGTATAACTGCATACGCCAAGGCGGATGTTCATAAGGTGCTCTTGCACATAATGAATGTCCTCAGAGTTCAGTATTTCAAGGTGCTGCGATTTGCTGCGTTCAACAGAGAAGTCAGATGCTTTTGGATTGACTTGCATATTGCAGGGTGGCTAGAGGAAACCTTGCAGGGGATGGCACTCACGCGTGCCAGGGCGGCTAGAGGAAGCCTTGCTGGGGATGGCACTCACACGTGCCAGGGCGGCTAGAGGAAGCCTTGCTGGGGATGGCACTCACACGTGCCAGGGCGGCTAGAGGAAGCCTTGCTGGGGATGGCACTCACGCGTGCCAGGGCGGCTAGAGGAAGCCTTGCTGGGGATGGCACTCACGCGTGCCAGGGCGGCTAGAGGAAGCCTTGCTGGGGATGGCACTCACACGTGCCAGGGCGGCTAGAGGAAGCCTTGCTGGGGATGGCACTCACACATGCCAGGATAAAAGTCACACTTGCCAATTAATACCTACACTGCAGTTCCTTAGGAAGTTGGTGATATCGCCTTCGTCGGCATCAAACGGGATGTTACCGAGATAGACAGTGTAGGGTGGCTTCTCTGGCAGCTTGGAGTAATCTATCTGAGCCGGCTGGGCACTGCGAGGGGCTGTTGGCAATGCAGCTCGACTGGGCAGCGGTTTAGACTCAGTAAATGACATGCTTATGTCTGTTAAAGAAAGTTAACACACACAGAAGCAGCAGTTACACCAACACAGACGACACTTTGCCCTTGTATACATTTCTTAGGGGCAGTACAATGCAGTACGCTAGGTTTCCTTTCTTTTACAAATGTGGTGTAAGAGCAAGATAACCACAGCTCAATGTGTGGATTGTTCTCCGACCTCTATCAAGGGCTTACGTCAGTGAGCAGGTGGTAAAGTGATAAGCACCTACCCTCTGCCTCGTCGGTCCGCTCCGCCCATGACTTATTAGCCATGACATAGCTGGTCCCCGGCGCATTGCCGGTCCCATCGGACAAGAAGTCATTGAGATTGACCGTCTTTCCCTTCACCTTCTTCTTCTTGCTTGCTGCTGTGCGACCAAAAAACAAAGTTGAAAGTGAGGCTGAAATAGGCAAGCATCTCCAGTACTTTCATGACTATACGTCATCCCTAACCATCCTCCATGTTCTATGAAATCCTCTGAGTGGTTTGGGAAGATTTGGACGGATTGAGACTGGAAAAATGGCTGGCTGATTTTAAAGAATGATTAGTGTCAAAGTCTTGGGCCAAACCTTGTGTTGTTTATGCTCATTCAAGCGTAAATTCCGACCTCGGTTATATTTGAAACTATCTACACTGCTCAAGGATGTCATTCCTACTGCCTCAATATCACAGGGATTGCTTGTCACGACAGGAATACGTACACTCAGTTCATGGGGGAGGGGACAGAATTCTGATCACATTGAGAACTCAAATTGTGCTTAATACCTTTTTTGGAGGAAAACTCTGTATCCTGGCCAACTGCTCACCAGGGGACAAATCATCACACAAAAAAGAACATTCAACTTTCAATGACAAATTTTAGCACGATAAAAATGATTTAACCCTAACCTTTCCCAACCAATTCTGTGGGGATAGGTCTGGTAAGCCAATAACAACTGGATTTTGCATTGGGTTTGGCATACCTCAGAAAAACAAAGTCCAGCAGCCTCTGTGCACAAAATCCCATATGGGTGTTTAACTTTGTGTGAATGGGGAAGGTTAGGGCCAGCAACCCTTGGGGGGTTAGGGTTAAAGTTAATTCATAAATACCCCAGACAGTTTGCTAATTCAACAACGCACAGCTTGACCGTGTATTAACATTTGCTAATGTCCGCTGTGATTTAATAATGCCCGCTGCTTAAAAAATGGACAGGCACCTGGATACAAGACGGTTTGATCCATCCCTATCGGTCAATAGTCTATAAGCGACATGGCAGAACGCACCACATGTGAGCCAAGTACATATAGATGGATTTCACATATCTGCATCGAAACTGAGGCTCTCTGTGTTGAACTTCGTCGCGCACGCCCGCGGAGTCGACACAGTACATGCAGTATCCGGTTCGTAAGTATGATACCACTTCAGTTTAAACCATGCCCACTGCACAAGATACACGGCCATCGCAGGTACGTTAGTTCACGGTAAATTGCCATTGTTTTTTCCTTTGATTTCACGCGTCAAGTTATTCTGAAAGGCTCTTCACCAAAAATTTGCAGCCTGAAATGTCTGAATTTAACATAACTGTGTGTATTTTGTGTCTTAACTCCTTACTTTCAATCGTCTGATCGTATTAGGAATTGAAGCTGACACATACAGCCTCGTTTTCAAACGCGGAAGTGCGCACATTCTCCTGAGCTGTGGTGTTCTATTCAGACCACATTACACTGCACGTTTGGAGTTGTTTCACTGCGTGGTGAGAGTTGTTTCACTGCGCAGTGAAAGTTGTTTGGCAGGGCTGTGAGTGTTGTTAAGGTTGCACTACACTCTTTTTTATGCGCTCATAGATAACACAAAATTGAGAAATTGTGCTGCCTGGTAACATCCAGGAAGATTATGGCCTTGTTTTACTGGAAATTCAAAATTATGACAACTGGGACAATTTCTTTCAATTTCATAATGTTTTTGTCTGGAATTTTTTTTAAGAGAGAGAAAAAAATGTAAATTAAAGATGCGGGGGCAGGTGGTGATATGAACCTAAAAATTACCTTTAAATGATCTTAAATACACTGTTGATCTTAAAATTTTCTTTTCATTCTTTTTGTTAATTTCACTTTCTACTTAAAAATTACCACAAAATAGATTTGTTACCTGTAACGTGTGTGGGAATACACCAAGTCACTTGACCGTGATGTAAAGTTGACTCTCGCTAATACGAGGGCCTAGGGACTTACTAAATTAGCTTGTATTATCCGAACCTCATCTTTCGCAAAAGCTGCCGTCCTGCTCGGCATATGTATCACCAATCGACCAGTGGACGTGAGCGCGCTGTTGCACAGTGAACGGTTCCTGTTGAGTGGCTTTGAGCACCCAACGGCTGTTGCTCGTCTTCCTTCAATTTGGACATAAATAATGAGGAACCCTATGATTGGTCAGTGTGACCCCCCAGCGTGCCGCAGCCATTTCAACCAGCGCGGCTAAGAATTGCACACACATATACGGAACATGGCTGTAGCCAATTTCCATGTCTTGTGTATCGATCGCAGCCGTAGTCAACAATTTGGTCGCAGTTCGTCGTGTGGGAGAGAAGCTGACGTCAGACCCAACATTTCTGGAGGTAGCCAAGGACATGCAGGATACAAAGGTAGTCCAGTACGAGACTGACCCCCAGTCTAGGACTACATTGAGACCAGCCAAGCACTAGGCGTAGGCCTACAATGTGACATATTTATTCCCTTATCAGCTTATCATGCTTATTTAACCCCTTTACGCCGGGACGCATTAAGACACGCCGTAAAAATTGAGATTCTCAGCCCGCTTTTCAGCTATTATTCTCGGCCCATGCTCGAGCGAACACGGTGAAAGGAGGCAGACCCTGGCTCTTGTATGTATGGTAATTGGTCTTTGTGCGTAGCCCAGAAAGGAAAAGACCGAATTTGCATCATAATCACCAGCTTCACAATAGTCCCCACTTTGAAAAGAGGCAACGGGAATGTGGAAGCTTGAGTAGAGCCGCATGCCACTGAACAATCAGCCTTTTCACTGTGTAATTCAAAGCATGCAAAGCACGCTGGGCCACAAAATGAGAATTTGTGATTTGGCAGGTGGCCTTCGTGGCCAAGCGAGGCTGAAATTCTTGGAGTCGGCTTTCGGAAAGAAATTCCTGCCGAGAAGGGGTTAACCCCTTCGCTTACGGAGGACTGCTACTACGCACCATTGTGTTAAAATTAGTGCATACCACACATACAGCCTATTCACCATGCAGCTGCTGGTTCAATGGGGCCTGCTGCTGGACAAAGCCCTCCATTCAGGGCATACCACAGCCCAGCAGTCGCTGTCAAAATAATCCCGCCGTGAAGGGGTTAAATCAATGCCATGGCTGTTGTTACGGCAGCCGTAACGCATCTCCCATTTTCTATCGTTATGGCACTGCAACTGCACAAGCGCGCCAACTTAAGTGCAGATTTCAGACTTTATTTCTCTTTAAAAAATCCTCCAAAGCCTCCGATAAGAAAAGAAAAAAAGATTCCTGCTTAGGCCTATACAATTAGAAACCAACATAAAAAAACGATTATGGTATAAAACATGAAATTTAGGCGAAAAAAAATAAAATGGGTCAAGTGCGGATTCGAACTCACACACCAGTGGTTCTAAGCCTTCCACCTTGACCACTCGGCCACAAGCATTCAGTGATCCAGGTAATTTTAAAATATAAACCTATAAGACTTAAAGGTTTTCATGGTGAAAGAAACTAGATCTATAGTAAAGATTGCGGTAACACCATGTATTTATCTCTTCTTTGAGTATGTGTGGTTCTGAGAAGAACCGGGGAATAACTCGACGTTTCGAACAGTGTACTCCTGAAGACGGACAGAGTACACTGTTCGAAACGTCGAGTTATTCCCCGGTTCTTCTCAGAACCACACATACTCAAAGAAGAGATAAATACATGGTGTTACCGCAATCTTTACTATAGATCTAAAATATAAACCGTCGTGATGATCAGCTACGTCATCACACTTGTGCAGTTCAGAGTCGTAACAATAGAAAATGAGAAATGTGTTACGACTGCTGTAATGATAGCCACTTCGTTAAATCAAATAACAAACCTCCATTTTGCTTAGTGGTTCTCGGTGTTCTCATTTCAACTTTGAATATCAAAACAGTAAACAACTTCTTTAACTAACTGACTAAAATCGTCAAACTCCCTACAACTTAGAAGTACCAGCTGGCACAGCTTCCCTGAAAAGAACACGTGAAGAACCCGCACGTGAATTAAGTGCCGTTCTGCTTGCCCACGAGGCAAGCAGTCTACGCCACGCACCAGCAGTGCAGCAATTACACACGAACATGCCACGGAATAGGCTGGTGGCGACGTGACAAAACCATTAAAAACCTGGGGCCGTATCTCCGCAATTCGTTGCGAGTAATTTAGGCTTTTAAAAAAGAACAAAAGGAGACAATGATATGTTGTATGCATCAACTACTTCTTAAACATTCCCATACATGCATAAAATCTAGAAAGAACAATAATTTCACAGTGAAAAGAACAAACATCGGGTTGCAAAAATTTTGCGGGAAACATGCTCACCTTGCGTAGCCATCTTGAATGAATATCCACGAATGCAACGTGCCCGGATGTAATAAACTTGCACTAAGTCCTTCGATCAACGATATTTTTAAACATTATGCTTACCATTGAATATTAAAAGATTAAAAAGATTATTTGCAGTGCATTCGTATCATATTTTGATTGTATATAAGATTTGTTTGCAAAAATGAGTCTGAAGAATCTGTCTTCACTAAAATTACGTTAAAAGAGATATGCTGCAGCGACTTACCAAAGTTGTCTAATTGATAAATGACCGACCTACGTTCGGGTGTACATGTACTGTGTGTATTAATAACAGCGCAAGCTCGTGAAAATTAAGACCCCTTTCTGAGCCTAACGTCCAATAACTGTGACAACTAATTACTAATTTCGACATAAAGTCTTCTCTTTTTAAAACTTACATAATTATCATAACAAGAGACAATTTTGAAATAGATTATTTTTCTATTTGATTTTTAATTTCAAGTAGAGTATTACTTTTTTTAAGAATTTGTTGATGGATACATATAGAGTGGTATCATTCAAACAAATTTAAAGCCTTGCCCTATTTCGTTAAAAAGCTTCAGTCTTAGTTCAGATCTCACCACAAGTAACATATATTCGCCTTTTCTGCTTACACTTATTTCTTATCTTAGTCACGATCATACCCGGTAATTATACTATTTTGTTCAAAATCTTTTTATCGTCATCATCTAGGCCTACCTTCTTACTAAAGTCGCTTAACATATCAGCTAAAGAAATTTTTGTTGTAACGGCAATTTTTCATACAGATATAAAAAAACAAGAAAAGCAAAGTATACAAAATGTAAAAATTAAAATCTATAATCTTTTTAAATGCAAGCTTTACAAAAATAATCATAAAGAGATATCAAGGAGAAATATCAAGAGATTTTGTGGGAGAAGCTAAATCTGATTCAAATTTATTTAGAGCATTTTTTTTCAATTCTGGTATTTAATTCAAATATTCGAAAACACATAATCATGCAACGAATTCGTTAAAGCTCATTTGGTTCGAGTATACTTGGCATTTTGACATAATGAAAATGATTTCTTTGAAGTCAATAATGAATTCTATTTCCCCAATAAATCAGGCCCTCGTTACCGAACGGAATCGGTTATCAGTACAATTACTCGTGAAATTCAGTGGATAATTGTATTTAGCTAGCTACACACAGAAATATCAGCAAAAGTACGTATCTCAGCTATTCAGAACGCCACTCTTGTACAGATTGGAGTGTGTTTGATTGGCAACTTAATAAAACACGGGTGAAAATGGTGGGGGTGTGGGGGTATAGATCCCCCCACTTTGGGGAGGGGTGTGTGTGCTAGATGAATCATCACACCCCCAACATTTTTGTGGTGAGCAAAAAATTAAAGTGGATTGTGAAGAATCTTTCAGACTTCCGATTAAAATGCATTCAATATCATTCCAAAACGGGAACAATTTTAGAAAGCCAGAAATATGCCATTCTGAATACATATTACAGACATACATCAATAGAGTCATAATGGTGCAACCCCCCCCCTGCTTTGCAAATTCACTGATACATCGATAATCGCGATTCTAAAATGCCTCCATACGGCACCGCGATACAAAAATGTGAATCGCGATATTGGGGGGGGGGAATTATGATAAATGTGCAGTAAGTTGAATATAAAGTTTGGCATAATACAAAATTAAGATATATCGCTCTTTATTTTTAATGACGCCTATCCTCTTGCAAGAAATTTGGACGGGTTTATAGCATCAGGGAGAACTCGCCGCACGTACCTGACAACTTGGAACGCAAAAGTTACGGTCTGGTGTGCAACGTGGAGGCGGCCTTTACACAGATCTCGGTGTCATGAGAACTGGATTCATATCGGACTCTAGTTCCTGAAACCTGGGGAGTAAAGGCCCCTACTAGCTGATGCAGCCCTATCGCGTATACGTGTCGTATCGCGACCCAAGTATCGCGATACGTATCGTATTGTGAGGAAGTGGTGTCGTTACTCACTCACATGATGCCACTTTTCACTCCATGACTCATGTAACAGTTCCTGAGCAGTCCATTACTTCCCATTATGAATTAGTTTGTCTTGCAACTTTCCCCCACTTCACATTTAACGATTTTTTTCAAAATTTGCATATGATTTAACTATTCACCTTGACATAATTGTCAGCTAGTCTGCCATTATTTTGGAGCAAGTTACACCTATCCTGAAATTTGTGGCACTCTTGACCACATAAACTACCGTCACTATGGGGATGGACCCAAGCGTATAACCATGAGGATCAGAGATAGACAGATAGACAAATGTATAGTGGAGATTTGACATGGTGTGCATTGCAGGTATTGAACAGGTGTTTGAGAGGAATGTTCCTCAGGCTAGAATTGTTTATTCCTTGGAAGGCGAAAAAAAATCAATAAATATTTATTTTTCGTTCCTCAGAATATCAGTTGCCACATTTAAGAGCGGAGGAAGAAAAAAGGAAAAATTATTTTGGAAATGAAAAGACGTGACAGATTAAAAAAATGAGAGAATGGTGGCACTGCTTCAACGGTGGTCGGAATAAAAATAAAAATTTCATTTCAAATCTATTTCATCAAATTTTTCTGAGCAACGGGGACATGCAATAAAATAATTTATTTTTATTATTTTTTTCATGGCTTCTCATCGGCACCTCGAGGACCAAGAAATAAAGAAGTGTGTCCTCGTGAACAAAACGTGAAATTTTCCACGAGTTAAAAATGTCTTGAGAGATAGGCCACTGGAGATGCCACTCGGTTTATTGTTCATAAGCCGCGCGGAAGAGAAGGTCGTGAACTTCAAAAGTAGGTAATCGATACCACTTTAGCAGGTCAAGGAAACGAAAGTTGATGATACGTGCAATGATGTTCTTCAGCTCGGTGTGCACCCTCTCCAGCAAAAAAAAGCAACAACAACAACAGAAGAAAAAACAAACAACCCAACAAACAAACAAACAAACAAAAAAACCAACAAACAAACAAACAAACAAACAAAACAGGCCTACACATTGCAAATGCGATGATCATGATGCGACAGCACAACGATGGATGCAGTCCACTAATTCAAACGAGAATTTCTGGCCAGCTCATTAGCGTTAGAAGTGCCAC
This sequence comes from Acanthaster planci, assembly GCF_054643075.1. Classification (NCBI taxonomy): domain Eukaryota; kingdom Metazoa; phylum Echinodermata; class Asteroidea; order Valvatida; family Acanthasteridae; genus Acanthaster; species Acanthaster planci. Next base: position 1,937,680 of record NC_141784.1, on the reverse strand, counting down.
CACAGTATCTTTTGAAAAAGGAGATTGTATGGCCCCCAAAATGGTGAGATTGTGCAAATCTTTGCCAGAAACAACACCCTGGGTCTTTGGGCTTTCATCTAAAAGCCGCATGGCTAAAGATACTGTTGAAAAATGTTCCTAAGTGCTCGAGAAAGTTGAGAGTTGTCACTTGAAAAATTGCTGCAAGCAGACTTTGGAAAAAATCACTTTTTGAGGGTAATTTTGTTCAGAGGGAATATCTCAAAATGTAATCGGTTAACCCACAGAAAATTGAAGAGAAAGTAAAAGATTATGGACCATACAATGATTTAACGTGTGTTTCAGATGCCTCAGTGATGTTGGTACGCATATTATTGGGCCCCGAACTATGCTGATTTTACACTATTTTCATTGGAGCCTGAATTAGTGGACAACACCCCGATGCGACACGGCAGTGCTGGCTTTCCGCTCTCCAGTCATAGCGCCCTCTACTTTATTGACTTTGTTTTTCGTATGTACACCTAACGGCTTCATGTAAGGAAACTTACTTAGGACGTCTAGGTATGATTTTCCGTATGGTAGGCATAGTTGCGGCGTAAACGATCGCCGATTTTTCTTCGATCGGTGTCCAACATTTCATGCGTAAAAAACATCAATTCCAATCATGGTATGCTATGAAATTAAATTAGTTTTTTTCATTACGGAACAGGCTTTTAGCTGATTTATCGGTACAACTATAGAATACAGGGCCACTCGGTTTGGACTTAGATTTTTTCCGACCATCTCCATTCATTTTGTGTTGCTTCGTTCTCACAAGAACTCTTTCGATATCGTAGCCGCGTAGCCACCAACTGGGTACTCGATTTGGACTTCTAAGCTTCTCCCCCGACATGCCAGAGTCACTCCCATCCAATGCAATATCGTATCCAGTGATTTTAGGGGGTGGCCCTGTATTCAATAGTTACTCTGATTTATCTTTTGTGTCGTATTTTGCCATGAATCAATTAACAGTCACTTCAGAAGTTCAGGCCCTACTCCCACATGCCTCAGTCACGACTGTGCTGTGGAGTGTGGGTACTTCCACTGTTCCAGAACTGTAAAGTTTATGCAACCCTAACAGATAGCATTGTGCAAAGTCCCATAAACACATTTTTGGTTGTTTTGATTGTTGTCACCCACAGATGAAAGCCACACTATGATTAGTACAATTTGCTTCCATTCCGATAACCAGTCATAGCTCAGCTTTCATTTGGATGGGGTCAGGAAAACAAAACGAAAAGATAGGAGCTGTGTTGTGATTGGGCGAGCTGTCAAACAGCTGACAGTTACTGAGAGTACCTGCTGTTGATTTTCTGAAAAATGCTCATGAATTTCTCCATTTTAATGAAGATATAAGGTGAATAAACCTCCCCATCTGACGTCTAACTTCACCAAGAAGGCATTTTTGAAATTTGGTTGCACAAACTCTGTGATGGAAGGGTAAGTTGGCACAATCAAAACAAACAAAATGTGTTTATGGGAGTTTGCACATGGCTATTTGCAAGGTTCGTATAAACCTTACAGTTCTGGAAGTATGCTGTGGGCGTGGTGGGGTTTAGGCCTGTAAACAGGGCCCTACATTTACGTGTACTCCATCGATACTGGGCCCTGAACTGATTGATAGTAATCTCTCTTTCAGTCAAGTTCATCCGGCATGTCCGGGGATATTATTAGACATCCACTGGATTTTTATGAGCTGAAATTGCACCGGTATGTTCACTACTTACAGGGCTAACTATCCCCCAGGTTGCTCTTTGCTGAAGACTCCCTTTCCCTCATTTTGAGGGAAAAATGTTGCCTTCAGTTGGCATTTTCCCCACATGGGATGAATTTTGGCCTGACTTGCACATTACACAGCCTCCTTTGTATGGTTAAGTGATGGCGGCCTGTACAGAGAGCCTGTCTAGTTTGCACCCAGACTTCAGCACATACGAATTTTGTTCAATCCACGAGAGCACCTGTTGATCCAAGTATTCGTGGAAAATTACGGCCGTTTTTGTCGCAGCTAATGTGCAACACCTCCCTTGGCTAGTTCCCTGTCCAGTCAAATACCACTTGCGGTGAATTATTAAACATGTAGTGCGGCTTGCTCTCTGTGACGTGACACGAAACAGCCGTCAGTTTTGTCTAAGTGGGGTTCGACTTGGGTAGGCCCATTCACGTCAGCATTCATGTCAAAGGCAAGTGGTTCAAACGATCGTAGGCGCTAGCAACTCCTGGAAACCAAGGCACCTCCAAAAGGACCCCTTCTACATGTTATCCTTGAACCTACAGTCAAAGCCCCCGTAAACACCGGAAACTCGCCTACTCTCATGACTGCTCATGAAATTTTAGTGTCTATGTTGTCGTCTCAACACTGGTCTTCATTTACTGCACCAAGTTATTCTTGATTGTTGAACTGGTGAAAAAACTGGATCTTTTTTGTCCATATTCCTTTGAAGTGTTGTCACTTTCTGTTATAGTGTGATTATCAATATCAAAATCATTCCAGCAAGCTAGGCAATATTGAATCAACCTCTCAAGATCTTAAAATGCTTTTGTTTTTCTTCTGTGTCTTTGTCTTCCATCGGCAGGCCAGTCAGTTAGGAGTGAACGACCACCATCAGGAATCCCTGGTCAATTACATGAGGTTCAGTCGCTACAAACGCAGCCAGAATCTCCGAGGGGTGGAAGGGTGTTTCCAAGACCTCAAGGACAGCAGGTATGTTGGCTCACGACCTGCCAGACAGAAGACCTGACCAAGTTTTCATTGGGACTGTAGCCCGGTCCATCACAAATCCCTGCAAGTCCGTCACACGTCAAGTCTGTCATGAGTTGTCCAGTCCTGAACCAAGTCACAAGCTACCAGTGCTATTCAAACGAACCGTTACAAAACTTAAGCTCACCTCTGTCGCTGTTCAGTCAGCTTTTTCTGATAGTGCTTGCTAAAGGACTTATGACTGACCTTGTGATGGACTCGCTCAGCTGTCAACGCGCGCTCCAGAACAAAAAGTAAATTTGAAACATGAAATAAAGAATGGGACTTTTGTTCCTCTTAAAATATTTCATTCTTGTATTCTGAGGATCACATCTAAATTGTAATGGTCACATGCTTACCTACCGTAAACAGCCCCCCAACATTTTTGAGTGGTAGAGGTTACAAGGCAGTGCTGTTGTGGAGACCACCATGAAACGAAACACAAAACCAAACACAAAACCAGACACAAGACTAGTCACAAGACCATTCATAAGACCAGTCACTAGACCAGTCACAAGACCAGTCACAAGACCAGTCATAAGAATAGTCACAAGATCAGTCATAAGACCAGTTACAAGATCAGTCATAAGACCAGTCACCAGACCAATCAAAAGTAACAAGGTAAGCGTGACAAAGGAATGCTTTTCTTGTAATTCATTTGAATAGCATGAGGCTTGAAATCTGAATGGACGTCTTGTGCTGGTCTTGTGATGGTATTGTGTGGTCTTGTGAGATCTTGTGGCATCTTGTGATGGTCTTGTGATGTCCTTGTGGGGTCTTGACTACAGTACTGGTTATAGGTTTCCAGTCCAATCATTGGAACTTGTTCCTGACATTAATAGTCCGGTGCTTTGCCCAGTCCTGATCAAACCCCTGAGTGTAATCTTTTCATGGACGATTTTTCCTCTTGTCCTAGGTTGACAGAGGACACGTTCACTGCTGATGAAGTGAACGACATGCTAGATGGCTTGGAGGCAGTGGTCCGGGGTGAGGTAGAGTCAGAATTGATCAACACAGCTCACACCAATGTTCTGCTGCTGCGTCAGCTCTTCCAGCAAGCCGAGAAATGGCACTTGAAGCTCATGGCCGACATATCGGAATTGGAAAACAGGTAATAGGAAAACCTTGTAAGACCTAGTATCATGACTCGGCTAACTGCAAAATTCCTTTCTTACATTCACTCTTTTGTACAAAAAACCAACAATTCTCGCACTTGCAAAGAAATGTGTGCTATTTCTGCAATCCCCAAATTCGTACTTACAAGGTTTGAGTAAACTTCCTTTGCTGTGGAAAATGACTACCCAACCAATTTTTCCAACTGTTGCCGCCACAGTCGAGGGAGAAATCATCAGTTAAACAAAGCCGAGATTCCATACACAAATGAGGAAAAGTCAAATAGCCATGCAAGAGGAAGCGTAGTACTCGAATGGCAGAGAGACTTTTGAGAAAAGAGCTTTCGGTTGATGGCTGTGTAGATGACTTAATAAGCTTGAATAGATTGAGATGTTTCACGTGACGTCCCTGAATTTTGGAATTGTTTGTATTCCTTACTTTAATATCAAAACACCAACTTGCAGTTACTTGTAGATTGAAATGAATAATTAACTGATTTGATGCTTTAACATATTGGTGTTTCTAGACTGAAAAAATACTGCCGTTCTTCTTCATCCAGTTATTCACTTGTGCTATGTTAATTTTTTTTACTTCCAGAGAGCTAATTGAAATGATTGCAGATTTTGAGGAAAGCCAATTCTCTGGGAAAGCTGTAAGTGTTCTGTGTTGTGCATGAGATGGATTGATAGATTATTGGTAGATCAGTAGAACAGAGCCATTTTTTGTTCATTCGCTTTGTTGTCTTTGGTTTTTAACGTCTTAAGTTGGTGACGGTTCTTGGCCATGCATTGACTTTTTTGGGGGGGGGAATCTGTTTTGTGGTCCATGACATCCCAGCTTTACCCAAACAAGCGAAGTAACTCATAATTCTTTGCGTCAACATTTGTTTTTTGCGCTGTCAGTGAAAGCAAAATTTGTCAGTACCCTGCTCAGAAAAGTGGATTGTCATGAAAGCAGATCTTGCAATTTTCACGAAGTTAGTCTGAAAATGAGCGCAGACATATAAGATGTAAAGACTCAACATAAGGAAATAAGGCAGCAATATTGGAACATCTAGAGGCCTACAACCTGTCAACCCAGGTTGAACTCAAGCCTGGGCAAACCCATGACCGCCCTGGGTTGAAAATTGGATTTTTCAGCCCTGTGCTCAGTCCGGTGTTGTTTCACACTTGCTTCTTGCAAACTGAGCTTATCGGGGTGAGTTCAACCCGGAAATGAGCACAAAAAATTTTCAACCTGGGTTGGAAATTCTCAACCCTGGTCCGCAGCAGGGTTGATATCAACCCGGGTTGAAATTAATCTTGGGGTTAATGCAGGGTTGGTGCGGGGTTGAAAATTTACAAGTGTGAATCGTCACCAGTTTTCAACTCTGCGTCAACTCCAAGATTTGTCTAGTGTGAAAGGCCTGATTATGGGCATTCTTCCCTGAGCACATCTAGTGTTGACATGACATTTTTTTACGAATTTTTCTAATTTCATGTTACTCTTTGGTTAAATTTTAATGGTAGAATTATCTGTTCTTGTTACCTTGAATTGCGTTTTATTAACAAACACAGGTCACAGGCAAGCCAACGTTTGAGATGAAACGTCTGGATCCCATGGCTGGCGAAGGAGAGCAGCTTCTACACGCAGAGATCAAACGACTGAACGAGGAGAACAATAAACTGAAGGAACGACTCAAGCAAGTAGAATCCAGGGTAGGTTTTCACGACTGCGGTTGGCTTGACAAAGGATTTGAGGCCGACTTGTGTCATGCCTCAGGTCAAGCAACAAACTTTAATATGTTTGTAAATCTTAGTAAATCCAAAGATTTGTTCCACTGTTGCAGGCCACTGATGCGATGCAAGAACGCTCTCGCCTGGAGGCTGACCTCCACAGCACCCAGGATGAGCTGGGCCACCTCAGATCACGCAAGCCGGTCAAGGATTCGGGCGACTTGAGCGAGCTGGAGAGCCAGATGTCGGCCGTCAAGACAGAAATGGAGAAGGTGAGGCAGCGCAAAAACTGTGTGGGGATTAACAGTGTCCTATTAATGAGGTTCAACTCTACTTTCTGTAAATCTGCCATTTTAAAAAGGAAAAAGGCCTCCGTCCTTCTTTTCTTAAAAGCAAAACTTTACATGTAACTTAGCCAGACAGGTTGTATTGGGAGAGGGTACCTATTTCTTTAATGAGAAGCGATATCCATGAAACTCTGATTGTCTTTAATAAATAAATCCCAGACGTAAAGCTTCTCCATCACTCAGCTTTTCCCAAACTGTCCTGCCCTGTCTCCTCTTTGGTTAGTTTTCTAAACACATTTCAACTTGTGGTGAGGCCATAGCGTACGCGTGCTGTGTTTGAGATACAACCTGCAAGTTAGAGGCTTGGATGTCTTTAATGTCAAGGTTAAAGATACTTAAGGAGTAAGCGTTATTCAGTCACTCTGTTATTAAATCCATTGATGGATTCATCCATACATTCTTACTTGATTAATCGAAAGTCTCGTTATGTTTTCAAGTGCTATGTGTCCACTCACACATTTTATTGTTTTAATCAAGTGGCAAGAAAGATGAGTCTGCTTTGAAATCTAAATGACCTGTTGTTCATTAAAACAAATTCTTGATAAGGATATTTACATGAGCCACTTTGCTATTGTTGGTTAAACCTTATGTGAATATTATTGTGTAACAAATGCAGCTTTGTAATTAATTGAAATGGTTATATCAATCAAAAAATATTAAACGTACCACTCTGGAAACACTATACTGTTTAAACTGTTATTCACAGTTCAGAACCTAATAGTATCTGGCTCACTGCTGCACAGAATCTCAAGATGAGTTCCCAGAAGGCGGATAGCCTGGAGGGCGACCTTGTTCAAACCAAACACAAGCTACTGGAGATGAAAGCACAACTGGAAATGACCGAAAAGGCAAGACACCAATTTGCTCTTTGCACGCTGCCGCCATGGGCATGCAGAGCCCCGACCCGGCAGCTTTACACACTAAATATAGCTGGTTCAGTGATTAGCGTGATGTTGCTTTGTCATTTTGCACGTGCTGCATTAGTTCTTATACCATGCGATTGGGCAATATTTTCAAAAAGCTGCGTTGACGCGATTCTGACACGATTGTACAAGCTACCAGATCGAGGCTCTGCGTGCCTATGGCGGCAGCGTGCAAAGAGTAAATTCTGCACTCCAAACTGAGCATCCACCTTCCAATATTTGACTTATGCCACCTTGGGGTAACCACAGGAGTTAAGTGTACATGTACATGTTTCAACTTGTGGGTACTACGGCAAATGAAATCAGTACTTTACAGTGGGAGACATTGAGATGCTTGGTGGCAGCAAACACTCTGGTTCACTATGTGCATCATTTGGAACCTGTGCATGTACATGTAAGTTCAAATGTGATGCAAACTGGAGAAACATTGTCGATACATTCAAAAGGAAAATTATAACATGGCTCCCCGATGCACTGGGGAACAGTTGTGAATTCAAATGTTTTAAATTATTTGTTTACTTCATGACAAGAAATTTGGTTTAAAATTGTTGGTATTGGCTTTCACTTTAAACAGATGCAGTGATTTTGTCATCCCAAAGGGAATGAGATTAAATCTCACTGTGCAAACACACAGTTTGAATAACTACTTGCCCATAAACCTTGGCTGTATGATTCCATTGGCTGTCTCAATTAAGCCCTTACATCTAGCACTATTGCCCATGGCATTAGATTTAACAAATAAACATGATAAAGGTCTTAGTTGTGGGTCATTATTTTGGGGTATTCTTTTCTGTCCAGTGCATTTAGTTCTCTCAACCTTGACACTCAGTCGTTAATTTGGCATTATCTTTTGGTTCCTGTTTTTGATTTTTTGAGGTGTGTGGAAGGGCCTTGGTACTCCTTTTTTTAATTTTTTAATTTCAAAATATCATGTTTCCTTTTCAGGAGTTGGAGAAGAAGTTTAGTCAGACTGGGGCCTACAAGAACCTCAAGTCCATGCTTTCTAAGAAGAATGATCAGATCAAGGACTTGAGGTCACGACTACGGAAATATGAACCCGATGACTAGTAAAACTCAGCGATTCGGTCCAAAGCAGGGGTAGAATTTCCATTCTCTTGACATTTAGGGGTGTGACGGTACCACTACTCTGAATAGTTTATTATTTTATGTCATTTAGGTCACCATATAGTGTGCATGATGAGACATACATGTGTCATGCACTCGAGGTTGCTGTAGTCAGGAAAGCCGTTGGAAGTAAAGATTGATCGGAGGCAATGCCGTTACTGCAGTGTTGCGCCACTCATGCAGGTGTTTTTAAACTTGAGGCGTACGTGCATTTTGGCAAGGCATAACTTGCTATTAGACGAAAGGACCTGCAAGGTGTTTGTTCCAATGCAGTCCATGCATGTATAATGGCATCTAATTCTGGTCATCAACTTATTATAGGTATTGAACGTATTCATGCATGAGTTGTCCACATGCTGTGCATGAGTGTTGAATTTCATCTTCCTGATATTTGCAACCCCTTTTCAACTTGACCTGCTCATTTGTTCTCAAGTTTCACTTGTAGCTCCCTCTTATCAATATTTTTTTACAGTCAATCCGTGTTCCCATTGGACTTTTTTGGGGTCCAAACACGGACGTATGTAAAAAACCAGGACCTGCAACGCCTTTGTATGAAATAGAAGCCAACCAGCAGCCATTTCACCGAGCCGAATACAAATGCGCAGGTTGGCTCGCTTCAACTGACGCCAGGGAGAACTAAGGCGGGCATTGCCGGGCAAGTTTTGTATTCGGCTCGGTAAAATGGCCGCTAGTGGATTCAGTGATCTCTGTAAGCTGATTAAGGGCATTACCAGTCCAGAATTTTTTGTATATGGGTCCAAATGGAAAGAGCCAAAAGATGCATGCTGCAGGCAATCATGGTAGTGTTTCTGCGCAGGCAAGGAAGAACAAGTCAGGTGGGAACACGGCTTTAGAATATTTATCGTTCAGAGCTTTGTTCCTCTGGGTCCAAATTCTTTTATTTCATGTAAAGTCTAGCCCTAACCGTACCAAATCCTTTATTTCAAAATATGATGTTACATACATGCTAGGGGGTTAGGGTTAATCAGACGGCAGCATCGTGGCTTTTTGAAGTTGCATTTTTTTTGGCATCTCACAATGTTTCACTAGATCAGTGTTCCCTTCTTTTAATTACCAATTCAGGGTTAACAGGAACATTAAATCAAGGCACTTCAGGGAAAGGAAGAAGTGGCAGGATTGTGTCTTCATTTGTATCATTTGGGAAGCCTTGACTGTTCCTTGATACATCCCTGGTGTGAAATGACAAAGAGACAAAATATGTAGGAAACAGTTAGTTGAGTGGATAGATCAAACTTTGAAATAAAGGTCCAAAACGTGAATATGGTATCCCTGGCAAAGCCCCCTCTCTGACTTGTAGAAAATATTCACAACCATTCTTTCTATCTTGGTTAAAACATCATAGCTTTAAAAAAAAATGTTTTTTTTTTAAATGAAGGAGACAGAATATCCATCCCTGAGTATTCTGATGTTCATGTTTGGATTAAAAAAATGTAGGATTGATTTGTGTACACGTGAAGAAGTTGGATTTGTGTGTACATGAACTGCTTACAGAATGTTCAGCATTTACAAAACAGCTGGTGCGTGTTGCATGTTTGCCTTTCAATAGATCCAACACATGTGTGGAACTAAGAACCTTAAACGTACAAACAAGTGTTCAGAAAAAAAAACTTTTTAAGTGAAAATATTCTCCTCGTAGGGCAAAACGTGAGGTGTATTTCATTTTCGTTCTTTCTAAAGAGCATGCGAAGAGCCCCAAAATGTAGCCTCACCTCTCAGAAGGGCCATTAGAGAAAATGCGTCCATTACCTCCCTCACCCACAAGTCTTCACCCCCCATCCAGAAAAGGTGGTTTTGGACCCTTGTCCGCATTAATACATGCGTTAGATAAGACCTCAGAATAGTGCTCATTTGTCTTTGAGTTGCCGCTTAAAGCTTTCAACATTTTACCTAGGACCATCAGTTGTGACCAAAGAGTTTGAATATTTGTAAAAATTAGAATTAGATCTAATAATAAAACAAATTGCTTGTACATGTGGGTTGCTCTGCTATTTAAAATGGTGGCGGGCAGTTAGTAATTCTTTCCCGAGTAAGGAACAGTTTTGTTTGGTCTTACAATAGGCATCTCAACAGTTGCAAAAATCAACTGTAGAAAACTTTCAGTGACCATAATTTTGGCAAAAAGTAGGCTACAAAGTCATCTTAATACCAGGTGGCAACCATCACAAAAAGCATCACAAATTAATGACTCTTGATAAAATTATCGTAGCATGTGCCTTGTCATGATATGTATCATATTGAGTTCATGTGATTAATCCCACCCAGTTGTTTATTTCAGATGTAAATTTGAGCCAAATAGTTGTCGTTCAGTATGCCACCCACAGAAATATTCAAAGTCCAGGTAGTAGACTGCTTTTTTCTCTTTTCTATCGCTTGGTCTATCTTTATGGCAGTACTGAATATGTATCTGTGGTGTTAAGTTGTCAAAGCAATTAGTACTATGAAAGTAAGTATACGTATTAATCTTATTGTGGTAACGGATTGCTGGCTACTTCAAGTTTGTACAGAAATTGTCAATTTATTATACACTAAATAAACCTATGTATTTTGTCCAGGCAACTTAATTTGTGGACTCCATTTAATTTCTTTGAACAATTTGGTTTGTGAGCTGACTTGCTTTCCATTGCGGGGGTGAGATTTGGCAGCTTTTTAATTGATTTCAGCTTTTTTGTTTTGGATTTCAGCTTTGTTTTCCTCACTAGCTGTATACAAAGGTATTGGAGGTTTTCACAGTTTAGTTCTGTGTTTTCTCCGCTGTTTTTAGCTATTTATTGATCAATCTCATCTCTGCCATTGGCTGGCTGACTGACTTGCAGTCTGGTACGCATGGCTGGTTCAAGTACCGGCTGGATACGTTGCTGTAGCAAGCTTCTGCAGTGATTGGCTGGGCTGCCTGGCTACAGGTCAGCTGATCAGTTGGCTGTGCGGGCTGCCCCATTGAGTGATAGCTGGCCCTGGATGATGGCAAGTTGATGTTAATGCTGTTGTCTGGCAGGCTGTGACTGCCTGGTTTCTGGGTGGAGTATGGCAATACATGTAGCTTGCTTTCAGTTTGCTGCTATTGTCTGGCTGACGGGCTTTGTAGGCAGGACGGCAGGCCGCGGCGGCTGGTTGGGTTGGTAGCTAGGGGCTGGCAACAGGATGAACGGCTGGCTGGCCGGCCTGACTGGCCGGGGCTGCCTGGTTTCTGGATGGAGCCTGGTCATAAACTCAGTTAGTTGGAATTACTGGCTGGCTATTTGGCTAATTACTCAAAAGATTGCTTTCTGGCAGAGACATACAGAGTTTAAAGAATGAACAAAAACGAAAAGATCATTAGGGATTTTGCTACTACACAAATCGAAATATACTTCAACCAACTAAAGGAACTACTGTAAATGGGTAAATGAAAATAGAGTACCACCGAAAGATTACTCAACTTTAGCTATAT